>NC_091950.1:133230119-133535119 GCF_031021105.1 Erythrolamprus reginae | reverse complement strand
TTTATTTATTTATTTGTTAGTTTGTTTTGTCAAGTAGGTATTGGTGGTATACAATGATATAGTAATATTTATATACATGATACTTAAAAGAAAAGGCACGCTGGTGCACTTATGTACGCCCCTTACTGACCTCTTAGGAATCCTAAGAGAGGTCAACAGTGGATAGTCTAAGGGTAAAGTTTTGGGGGTTAGGGGATGATACTACAGAGTCTGGTAGTGAGTTCCATGCATCAACTACTCGGTTACAAAAGTCGTATTTCCTGCAGTCGAGTTTAGAGCAGTTTATTTTAAGTTTGTATCTGTTGTGTGTTCTTGTATGAACTTTACGAATCCTCCGTCCCATTCCCTCCCTCCCCAGACAGCTTGCCCTCCGCTTACAGACGCCGACTGTTCCCTTCCCCGGGGATCCGAATTCCACTTCGGCTTTCCTCCCTCCCTCCGTCTCCCTCCCCCCCCCGCCCAAGGCGGCGGTAGTGGTCCTGTCCTTCCGCTAGGCGTCTCGGAAAGATCAGAGCTGATTCAGCCGCTTAAAAAGCACCGAAGCAGCTGCCGGAGCCGTGAGAGAACTGGGAGGAGCCGCCGTTGTCCACTGCCTCGACGTAGCGTTGTGAGAAAAACCACCTCAGCCTCTCCCGCCGTCAAGCAACGCCAGGACCACCCGGCTCGTCAGGAAAAAGGTAAGGGAGGTGGGTGGGGGGAGAATTCCGGGGTGCTTCGGGACGCCCGCCTGGCTGCGTCTCGTGAGGGAAGGGAGGCGGGAGGCTACCTGAGCGAGCGGCCCCAGAGGAAGCAAGGAAGCAAGGAAGGAAGGGCGCACTTGAGGTCTTCAAGGGGGGGAAAGTGCGACTCCTGGTCCTTCCCATCTTTTCCGCGCTCGGGTGTGTGTGTGTGTGTGTTTCGTGTTCTTTGTCTCGCGTGTATGTGGAGGGTGGGGTGGGGTGGGGGCGGGGGTGGGAAAGGAGAGGCGCTTGGTTTGTTGGAGGCCCACAAAGTTCCTGAAAGTGACTCTCTGGGCGAAGCGGGAGTGGAGCCTGTGTGTATGAGGGAGAGAGAAAGGACGCCGCGGGCGTCTTTTTCTCTCGGTACTGTTTGTTTTTTTAATAAGTCGGGCTCGCGCCGGCTGTTGTCCCGAGGCGATGAAGGGGAAGCTCCGGGCTTTGGGACCCCCCCCCCCACCCACTCCTTTGCGTTTGGGTCCCGCTGTGGAAAAGAAGGGATTGCAGGGTGGGGGTGGGGTGGGGAGAGATGAAAGTTAATTTTATTTAAGCCACAAGAGGCAATCGGCGTCTGTCTGTCTGTCTGTCTACCTACTCTCTCTCTCATCTATCTATCTATCTATCTATCTATCTATCTATCTATCTATCTATCTATCTATCTATCTATCTATCTTCTCTTTCTGGCTTGATCTCTCTGTCTCTATCATCTCTCTCTCTCTATCTATTCCCTTTCTTTATCTTTAACCTTCTAACTATCATCTATCTACTCTCTCTCTCTCTCTAACTATCATCCATCTAATATCTATGTATCTACTCTCTTTAACTATTTAACTATCTAATTATCTATATATCTACACACACTCTCTCTCCTCTCTCTCTCCCCCCTCTATCTTTAACTTTCTAACTATCATCTATGTACTCTCTCTCACTAACAATCATCCATCTAACATCTATCTATTCTCTCTCTCTCTCTCTAACCATTTAACTATCCAATTCTCATCTATCTACATATCTACTTTCTTTCTCTCTCCCTCTCCCTCTCTCTTTAACTTTCTAACTATCATCTATCTACTCTCTCTCTCTCTAACTACCATCCATCTAACATCTATCTACTCTCTCTTTTCTCTCTCTCTTTAACTACTATTTAATTATCATCTATCTATATATCTACTCTCTCTCTCTCTCTTTAACTTTCTAACAATCATCTATCTACTCTCTCTCTCTCTCTCTCTCTCTCTCTCAGTAGCTAATTTATATGCTGCCCAACTCCCAAAGGACTCTGGGAGGCTTACAACATCTAAAAAGACAACATAGAAACAATTTAAAATCCAAAATTAATAAAATCGTGCACTCTTATCTTGGGATATGTTGACTGATCAACATATTCATTGGACATTCAACTTTTTCTTTTGGAAGTCCCGCGTGGTGGTAGTTGGGGTGGGGCAGGGGAAGGGATCAAAGTTCTGAGTTTTATTCTGTGAAAAGGGAACTAGGATACAGTATAGCCGCCCTTGCCTAGGAACACTGGATTGCTTTGATTTCCTCCCACCCTCCAAGAAAAGACAACCATAGGTCTGTTATGTGGATTATTTTTTACAGATAATCTTAATCATAATTCATCAAGGGTTTAAGGCCATCTTGTTTCTTTGGGGCGACCTGTGTAGTGGCAGAAAGTAAAAAAAAGTTTCTGTGGTGTTGGTAAGACCAAGGTTTCCTGGTCGTGCTTTTTTTAGAGTTGAAAGTGTGTGAATGCATCTACTGCATTTGTAGTCTGGTATAACCTCATACACACCAGTTGGAATGGCAATTTCCAAAGTTTCTGGTCTGCAGTTCCTGATTTCTGGAACTTACAATTCCAGTCACATCTATAAAATTCCCATTCAGGGGAAGTGTGTCCATAGGATGGATTCCGAGGATTATAGTTTTTTTTAAAAAAAATTGTTGCAAAAAGTTGCAACATTTGTTTTGGACCAGCATATATAAGAAGACAACACAAACATACTGTATATACAAACATTCTATATAGCAGACTTTAAAATATATTAGGCAATGATTAATGTCCCAAATTGGTCATTTTAAAATATGAGCTTTTATGGCTGTTATGTTCATTTTTTTAATGTGTAAATTTGAATTCCAACATGTTATTTTGGTTCTGTTTGCATAGTTTGGTAATCTGGGTTAGCTAAAAACTATCTGGGTTTTTATCCAAGTCAAATATTTGCCAAATATATATTAATTGTAGCGTGCTGGGCAATCTCAGCCTTTGAAATAAAGTATAAAATAGAAAGTGCTGAAATATGAAGTAAATCCCAAATGTCAGGATAACAGAGGGCATTGGGTATTTCCGTATTACATTTTCATAAATTCATTTGCACTGATGTACTTGCAAGGCAGAATCAATGTCAATACTTCAGGGAAGTTTGCTTTCGATTTGTAATTACAACTTTCTGACTGCTTTCATGAGCATGTACAGGAAGACGTCACCAACTGCAACTGAGACTGACAGTTCTGTCACTAAGTGGCACGGTTGTTAAGTGCGATATCATGTGATCACAACTTCCCCCTGGTTTCCCTGTTGATTTTGCTTGTTGGAAACTTGCAATTGATCGCATAATTGTGGGATGCTCTAAACATCATAAAATATGTGTGAGCTGCAAAGTGCCTGAATTTGAAACCACATGACCTTGGGTACCACCACAACTTTATGGATCAATTGTACATCTTTTTTTCCACAACTCTCATAAGTTAACGGGGGTGCTGAATGAGTGATTGATAAGTGAGGGCTATTTCTAATGAAGTTTGAGGGACTTGCACTTCTTCTTCTTTTTTAAAATTAAATTAAATTTATAAATATTTCATACAAAAACAAGAAACAAAAATCATAAACAAAATAAAATATACAATATACCAACCAAAAAAAAAAAGAGGAAATACAGACAATACGGAAAAGGAAAAAAACAACAGCTAAAAATGCTGTCTATATTGAGGGACTTACACTTCCATTGTAACAGGAAAAAGGAGGTTGGGCATCTTTTCTGAAATGAAAAAAATACCCACCCCCCCACTTATGTCATCCTTGGGGTAAATGCCAAGGTTCCCCCCTCCCCCTTTGAGTGTAATATAAAAATAGTAACATGGGATAAAACTTGCATTACTTTTTGTGGGAATGTGTTCTGATTTGCTGCTCTGTAAATGTTTCAGCCTTTACCCCTATCAGCTTGAGTCAGTTTGCACAAGAAAAGAGCTTGTCTGGTGGGAGTTGTTCAGAAATTTAGAGAATGCTAGGCTGCCTATCCCTAGGGATACCTTTCTGCTATGGTTCTACTGTTACATTTTGTTTGTGTAATGATTAGATAGGAAGATTTTGATTTTGTGTTATACTGTGCTCACTAATGAAAATAATACAGCCAACAAAATAGAATTTCTCAATTTTCTAATGAGTTGTAAATACTGCCTTGTAAAAACGTATGTGCCTTTGGCATCATTGTATGATTTGATTCCTTAAGAGAACAAACCAAGTTAATGACGTCCTCAGATGACCTTAACCCCTAAGTGACTTTGTGGATATAAATGTAGATGTCTTGGTAATAGAATGAGGTTGCTCTGCCATTCTCATTTTGGGGGGATGTTTTTTCAACTCCCATTTAACCCAGAGGTCGGCAACTTGTGGCTCCAAAACTGCATGTGGCTCTTTGGACCCCCTTTTGTGGCTCTCTGTCCCATCACTGGCCTGCCTCACCCTCCCTCCCTCCCTCACCCGGCCTGAGAAGGTAAGGAAAACGGCAGGAATGGAGAAGCGGCTGGGCTAATTCTCCAACACTGGTTGAGAAACATAGCCACACTCGGTGGAGGCTTAATAATTAATAATAATAATTTATTAGATTCGTATGCTGCCCCTCTCCGAAGACTTGGGGCGGTTCACAGCAACAATAAACAATGTATAACAAATCTAATAATTAAAACTATAGCTAAAAATACATATCATTAAAAAAAAAACAATACTACTCAGTCATAATAACCATACATAAATCTTACTAGCCAAGGGATAGATCAATTACCCCATGCCTGGTGACATAGATGAGTTTTCAGAGTCTTGCGGAAGGCGAGGAGGGTGGGGGCAGTTCGAATCTCTGGGGGGAGTTGATTCCAGAGGGCCAGGGCCACCACAGAGAAGGGTCTTCCCCTGGGGCCCGCCAGACGGCATTGTTTAGTCGACGGGACCCAGAAAAGGCCGACTCTGTGGGACCTAATCGGCCGCTGGGATTTGTGCGGCAGAATTCGGTCCCGTAAGTATTCTGGTCCAATGCCATGTAGGGTGAGCAGTTGCCCACCCTCCACATGGACTAACGCTTTGAATTGTGACCGGAAACTGATCGGCAGCTAGTGCAGGCCGCGGAGTGTTGACAAGACATGGGCATATCTAGGGAAGCCCATGATTGCTCTCGTGGCCGCATTCTGCACAATCTGAAGTTTCCGAACACTCTTCAGAGGTAGCCCCATGTAGAGAGCATTGCAGTAGTTGAACCTCGAGGTGATGAGGGCATAAGTGACTGTGAGATTCCCTGTCCAAATAGGGATTCTCTTCAGGCGACCCCCCTTCCTCTCTCGCGACTCCCTGGCTGGTTGTGGTAGAGCCAGGAGGGTGCACATGTGCCGAAGTGCAGCAAAGGTGCATGTGGAGGGTGGGCAACTGCTCGCTTAAGGAGCGTCTTTGAATAGGGCTTCTCTCCTGCCCTAAGGATCTGGCCATTGCCTTGCCGTGTCCCCCCCCTCCTGCCGCAACTCTTCAACCAAACAGGGTGCGCATAAGCTCTAGCCCAAAGCAGCAGGAAGTGAACGCTGGCTTTGCTCCAGTGAGCCTCCTCCCCTCCTTCTCCTCTCATGCGGGGTGTGAGGGGCACGGCAAGTTGATGGCCGGATCCTTAGGACAAGAGAGAAGCAACCCTGTAGCTGCCTTCATGCCACATTTTCATGTAGGGCAGCATCTGCATGTAGGGCAGCCTTCATTTCCTGCCATTTCGGGATGGAGCTCATGCCCTCCCCGCTCAGCCAAAGAACTGCGGGGAGGGGGGGACAGGATGGGGTACGACAATGCAATGGCCGGATCCTTAGAGCAGGAGAGAAGCTGTGTCCAAAGACCCTCCTTAAGGGAGAAGACACCCGCCCTCCATGGGCACCTTTACTCTACTCTGGCGCTCACTCGAGGAGGATCTCGCTGTGTGCGCCATAGCCAGCCAGGTAGTTGTGAGTGGGGTAGGAGGGTTGCCCAAACAAGCCTCCGATGGGGGCAGAGAGAAGGAAACATAGAAACATAGAAGACTCACGGCAGAAAAAGACCTCATGGTCCATCTAGTCTGCCCTTATACTATTTCCTGTATTTTATCTTAGGATGTTTATCCCAGGCATGTTTAAATTCAGTTACTGTGGATTTACCAACCTGTATTTTATCTTACAATGTATATATGTTTATCCCAGGCATGTTTAAATTCAGTTACTATGGTTTTACCAACCACGTCTGCTGGAAGTTTGTTCCAAGGATCTACTACTCTTTCAGTGAAATAATATTTTCTCACGTTGCTTTTGATCTTTCCCCCAACTAACTTCAGATTGTGTCCCCTTGTTCTTGTGTTCACTTTCCTATTAAAAACACTTCCCTCCTGAACCTTATTTAACCCTTTAATATATTTAAATGCTTCGATCATGTCCCCCCTTTTCCTTCTGTCCTCCAGACTATACAGATTGAGTTCATTAAGTTTTTCCTGATACGTTTTATGCTTAAGACCTTCCACCATTCTTGTAGCCCGTCTTTGGACCCGTTCAATTTTTCAATATCTTTTTGTAGGTGAGGTCTCCAGAACTGAACACAGTATTCCAAATGGGAGAAAGAGAGAGATGAGGGAGGGAGAGAGAGGGTGAAAGAGATGGGGGGGGGAAAGGGAAAAAGAGATAGAGATGGGAAGAGAGAGGGAAAGAAAGAAAGAGATGGGAGGAAGGGAAGGGAGAGAGATAGGAGAGGGAGAAAGAGAGAGATACCTTTTCCCCCTAGAGAAGAAAACAGAGCCACAAAACATGGGTAGGTGTAGCTGGTGTGTATGGGGGGGGGCACGTGACTCAGTGGGAGTGATGAGTTGGCCACGCCCACCCAGGTTTTGTGACCCTGGGTGTTTTGTTTTCTCTGGGAAACAGGTCTAAATGGCTTTTTGAATGTTTAAGGTTGCCGACCCCTGGTTTAGCCTATAGCTTTGGGGGTCTCCTGGTGGTCTCCCATCCAAGCGCTCTGTAGCTTAATCCTGCTTAGTGTTGTGAAATCAGCTGGATTTGGCTAGGTGTGGAGGAGAGTTGCTATGTGCGGTGGCGTGGTAAAAGAACAAAGAGAGAGTGGGTGGTCCAGCAACAGGAAAATGTGCCAGTAAGGTTTTAAGAAAAAGAGAAAGCAACTGTTGATCTGAAAAGGGCAGCCAGACCTGTAGGCAGTTCTGGGCAACGATATCTTGGATCTTGGGAACAAACAAAGCTCAAAGGCTGAAGTGGAATTTGCTGGCATTGGCTATAAAGAGCTGGAACTAACTCTTAAAGGAACAAGGTTCATTTTTATTTTGCAAAGCAACCTTGTGTAGTCTAGTTCTCTCATTGATATTTTCTGACACGTTTTCATCCAGCAGCAATGAAAGAGATTATTTTGGTGGAAGCTGGCTGCAAATTGTAGAAAAAATAACTGGAAAACAAATTAAAATTATGTGTCCCATTCTGGAATTTGTTTTTAAAAAAATATAGTTTTGACAATACAGTACATTGTAACTGAAAAACATTATTTATTTGGACTTTGGACTTAACATGTTACTCATTTTATTTGGAAATAGAAACCCTCTGTTTTAAAAGAGTAGATGAATTCGGATGTTGCTTTGAATAGCCTGGCTTTTCTCTGCAAATTTGAAGTAATAAACAGCCCCAATTTCTTGTAACATCCTTGATTCAACATTTCATAGGCCTAGTTGTGTTAGTAAAGTGCGCTCTAAGACTACCAGAATTCTGGGTGAATTGTTGGTTTTGCAGTCTTAAAGTCATCTGCATTGTTGCAACCTGATCTGGAATAGGGCTTCAGTCTTGAAAAATTATATCTCTTATTTTTGTATATTTTTCCTTCCAAATAAATATCAATAAGATCTTTGTTATTTTTATCATTGAGATCACTGAAGTCCCATGCTGTTTTTTTTAATGCGCTCCTCTTCATGCATGAGGCTTAGACCCCACATTAAACTATCATATGGTTCAAGTAGAATAAATTGAAATTGGAAGGATTCTTGCATTGTGTCTATATCGAAAGGTATCCCATAGTGTAACTTTAGACCAGGGTTGGCGAACCTTTTCAGCAAGAAGTGCCGAAACGGGGTGTGTATGTGTACACGCATACGCACATGTGCTAGAAACTGGAAGAGCAGCTGTCCGGTGCACATGCACATGCTTTATGGCGCTTGCATGCACATCGACCACCTGGTCTTCCAGTTTCTGGTACGCATGCATGTACAAAGACCAGCTGGTCGGTGTGCAAGCACACACCAGAAATGGAAAGGTCTTCCCGGTGCATGCATCATTATTAGGCTTCAGTATGGTATGCCGTTCTGGTAAGAAAAATTGAGATGTGCTTGCACCTCTGCATCTCTGATGCAAGCATGTGCCCATGTGAGATTTGGCTTCTGCGCATACGCATTAGGTGAAATCTTGCACGAGGATGCTCGCGTGTGTGAGATTTTGCCAATTTTTGCCCTTTTTTTTGCTTCTGCACATGAGCGCCAGGTGGAAGCTCTTCCATTTTTTGGCACTCCTGCATGTGTGAAGCCCGCGTGCCCATAAAGGTGGTTCTCTGTGCCACTTCCGGCACGTGTGCCATACGTTTGCCATCACAGTTTTAGACCATTTAAATCTGAACAATTTGGCATCACCAATTGTACTTCTTGTACAATTGTACTTCTGAAAATAATTTAATTTTAAATGTTTATATTTTAAACATTTAAACAATTGAAACATTTTAAAATAACCACAACACACACTCAAAAAATAAAAGAACAAAGATGGTAACAAAAACAAACCTGGATGGGAAAAAGAAAAGGAAGAAAAGGAGTGTCCATCCTTCTTGGTTGAAGAGTCACATCTTGTGGGCTGTTCAAAATATTTGCAAAATGGGAGCTGTTCAAACCTCTGGGTCTGGAAGAACCTCATTCCACAGAACAAGTGCTGCTACAGAAAAGGCACAATTCCTGTATCCTGATAGATATCATTATTTTAATTGATAGATATCATTATTTTAATTGATAGATATCATTATTTTAATTGAAGGAAACTGGAGCACATCAATTTTGTCAAACCAGACTAGCTGGGAATATAATATTGGAGACAAGTAATCTCTCAAATTACACAACAAAATTGTTACGTATAACCTAAGCCAATTATCCAGCTTCTGCAACCTGCCAAACGTATTTTAATGAGAGGGGTCGTGCTTCTTATTTTCCTACAAAAATGAACTCCGCTCTCTGCTACTAGAGGGCAAGTGCCATAAATGTTCCTAAGCACATTGTTTGTGTAGCATAATAGAGGTTGAATTGATTTTTTTAGTGTAGACCCTCCTTATTTTTAGTGTTAGTATTTATAGTAATTTTAATATTTTTAAAATAACTTAACATTTTAATATTAACATTTAAAAAATGTTAATATTAACCTGCTCCTTATTTTTAGTGTAGGCCATATTTTCCTCTTCCAAAGGCCACCCCAGCCATTTAGATGTCTTTTGTGTTATTTCCTTCCTGCTTAATGAGGTCTTTAAGAAACCTATAATGTTGAATTTTGTTACTTGGCATCAAGATGGTGGAAAGACACTCCCTGTGAAATGCAAGCCTAACTGATGTAGATATATAGCTTCTCCTTCCTCTTCCTTCTCCTCCTCCTCCTCTTCCTCTTCTTCTTCTTCCTCTTCCTCTTCTTCTTTTTCTCCTCTTCCTTCTCCTTGTAACATACTAATTCTTCTAAGTATATAGTTTTCTGGCTAATGGCTATAAAAATTGAAATTAAATTTATCTAAATGTGTGAGTTAGCAAGATTAGGTGTGTCTTTAAAAGAAATACAGCCAAAACCACCCCTTCCATCTGCAGATTTGGAAGAGAGTCAGGTTTTCCTCATGGACTAAGCTGAACCCCTTGGAAGCATTTCTCTCATACCATTTCCTCAGCTGCATTGTTTGAGGTGCCAGAGCGGGAGTGGCCGGACATAAAGGCCTGCCTCTCATTTCATCTGTAATCTGGATAACAATGGTAGCCTTTATTTTTGGATTGTTAGTTTTGAAAGACAAATGCCCCAACCCCCTTAACCCATGATCTTTTTTTTTTTTTAAATGATGTATTGGAGTAAAGAAGATGTGGTTGGGCAGTATTTCCATTTGCGTCTGCCAATGTCTGCTAATATCTGTTCTATATCATTGCCTAGTTAAGGTCAGTTTTGCTCAGTGAAATATGCCTGGGCATAAAAGTTTCCCCCCCCCATTCTTGGCTCCCAGATGTCTCCTGTGGCAAACTAAGATTATTTACTTCTGGGCCTAATGTAAGTATGCTGCTGTTTGAGGATTTACTTCAGTACTTCTCAATTATTTTCTGTTACACTTACACACACACACACACACACACACACACACACAGGAAGAAGTAAACATTTTGCGTGCCCTCAACTTTCTACTGGGATGATCCTTTGCAATATTTGCCATGTTTTCACTGAAAAAAACTCTTTTTCACAAACACAAGTGTAATGTGTTTAAGTGACTCCTTAATTTATTTTGCTTCATGCTGTCCACTGCCAACATTTTTAGACAATAAACAAACTGGTCTTTCCTCATCTCCCACCATAGTCACAGTGAAGCCAAGCACTACATACGCTTCGTCATATTTCCTTGTCTTAGCTTTTGGGAGATTTACATTCATCTCATTAGCTCCATCTCTCTCCTCCTTTCTTTTCATCCCTGTTAAATATACTGCTCAAAAATAAATAAATAAAGAGAACACTCAAAGAACACATCCTAGATCTGAATGAATGAAATATTCTCATTGAATACCTTGTTCTGTGCAAAGTTGAATGTGCACAACAGCATGTGAAATTGATTGTCAATCAGTGGTGCTTCGTAAGTGGACAGTTTGATTTCACAGAAGTTTGATTTACTTTTAGTTATATTGTGTTGTTTAAGTGTTCCCTTTATTTTTTTGAGCAATGTATTTTTCTATGGTGTCTCTTAAGGGTTTGTTATCTGCATTTCATATCTCCTACTCTATGCTTTGTGCTATTGTTCGATGAAAACCTCCCCAACTCCCTGCGACAAAACCCCCCACATTCCCTGGGGTCATGCACTCCCCCTCGCATCGTTTTGTGCCGCCCCCAGGGGGGTCCACCCCACTATTTGAGAAGCACTGATTAAGTAGTGCTTCCACAAAGAAAGTGGGAGTTTCTAACAAAAAGCAAAGGCATCTGAGACTTGTTGCTTGTGTGGGCATTGGGCGCAAAAGAATTTATTCTGCCCACTTGTATCTGAAGTCTCCTAAAAGCAGCCCAGAATAGCAGGTTTTGTTCAAGATTGGATGATGTAAATCAGAGATGGCCAGCTTTGGCAAGGGGCCAGGAGCTAAGGACTTCACAGGGCCTTTGAGTGCCATGTTGCTGTTTCAAAAGAGGAACGTCTCTTCACTACTTGTTTCTGTTTATATTACATCAACCCTCATTGGAGGTCAATTCATTGAATGGCTAGTTTACATATCATGGGAAGCGTTCAGCCGTGGTTTGTGTATGGTAGTGTAGGCATTTGCATAAGTCATAGCCAAGTAACATTTGAGTGCATTTTCTTTTGAAAAAGTCTACACCAGTGATGGCGAACCTTTTTCCCCTCGGGTGCCGAAAGAGCATGCATACATGCTATTGCACAAGCGCAAGTGCCCATATCCATAATTCAATACCTGAAGAGGGTGAAAACAGCTTCCTCTGCACCTTGGAGGTGCTCTGGAGGCCAGAAATGGCCTGCTTCCCAACTTCTGGTGGACCCTGTAGGCACAGAGGCTCTGGGAGGGTGTTTTTGGCTTCCAGAGAGTCTCCGGGGGGGATGGGAGAGGGCATTTTTACCCTCCCCAGGCTCCAAAGGCTTCCCTGGAGCTGGGGGAGGGTAAAAATGCCCTCTCCCATCCCCCCGGAGGCTCTCTGGAAGCCAGAAACGCCCTCCCAGAGCCTCTGTGCAAGCCAAAAATCAGCTGGCCAGCACACAAATGCACGTTGGAGCTGAGCTAAGACAACGGCTCGCATGCCAGCAGATATGGCTCTGCAGGCCACCTCTGGCACCCATGCCATAGGTTCGCCATCACTGGTCTACAGCCTTGCCTGTAGTTACATCTTTGCCTGAATACTAATTGAATTTTGACTACTCTGAATGAGATATGGCTCATTGTACTTGTCCTGGTCTTTCTCCTATTTCCTCCAGCTCTTAAGAGTTTTGAAAGCATTTGTGTTTCTTTCTGTAGTTTGTGTCCCTAGTTTGTACACAGGCTTGTATTCTCTACTGGACACAGTGCCCAGAGACTATAAGATTATTTTATCTCCAAAATGTATATTCCATGGATTTATAATTATAATATCACCATCAAAGCTGATAGCAGACAGAGTATAGAACATCTCAAAGAAATAGTGCAAAGTTGAAAGATGTGAAGACAGACCTGGCCCATGGAATCGCCAAGAGTCAATCACGAGTGAATGGATAACATCATCAGTAATATGGGACTTACATGTTCTATACCGTGATGGCGAACCTATGGCATGGGAGCCATATCTGCTAGCACACAAGCCATTACATTAGCTCAGCTTCAACATGTATGTCTGTGCCGGCCAGATGATTTTTGGCTCACACAGAAGCTGTGGGAGGGCGTTTTTGGCTTCCAGAGTTCCTCCAGGGGGATGGGAGAGGGCATTTTTACCCTCCCCTAGCTCCAGGGAGGCCTTTGGAGCCTGGGGAGGGCAAAACAGAAGCCCACTGGGGCCACCAGAAGTTGGGAAACAGGCTGTTTCTGGCCTCCAGAGGGCCTCTGGGAGGCAGGGGAAGCTGTTTTCACCACCCTCAAGCATTTAATTATGGGTATGGGCATTTGCGCATGTGGAATAGCATGGACACATGCTCTTTTGGCACCCAAGGGAAAAAAAGGTTCGCCATCACTGTTCTACACCATTTTTTTTGGTAGGATGAACTTGGAGTCTTAGAGACACTGCTCATGAAGCATTTTTCCCAACATGTTTTATTGAATTTCTATGAAGAAGTGTGCTCAGACACAAAATTAAAAATTTTCTATTTCCTCACTTCCATCTAAGTGTGCCAGATAGTTTTTCTTTTTTAATGAAACGACTCCAATAAGGTAACTCCCTGATATTTCTCTAACATTGCATTAAGGCATGATTCACAAACTTTTTTACATTTACCATTTTATCTCCTGGAAAATACGTTAATGGCCCGAGGGAAAAAAATTACTTTCCATCTACTTGTTCAACCATAGGGTTGTTTAGAAGGTGCATAAACATTAGAAACTCTGTGATTTTATTAGAATATTTGGAACCAATGAGAGCCAAAATGGGTGGACTTATTTTTAATGGTGCATTGAAGTGCAGCTTTTCTTCAAATTGCAGCAGTGGGTAGCTTGGAAGATATACTGTGAAGCTGCTCAATTTAGTTGATCAGTACCTGATTTCCATTATGAGAAAGGTTTAGCATTTACATTACTTTGGTTTGAGCAATATTCTTGCAGAGTACTGTTGAACACAAAACAGTAAGGGAGAAAACCCCAGACCATTTTGCATTGGTTATTCTGTGCTTAGCCGGTATGATGAAATGTATGTACAGTGATACCTTGTCTTACAAACTTAATTGATTCCGGGATGAGGTTTTTAAGGTGAAAAGTTTGTAAGACGAAACAATGTTTCCCATAGGAATCAATGGAAAAGCGATTAATGTGTGCAAGCCCCAAATTCACCCCTTTTGCCAGCCAAAGTGCCCATTTTTACACTGCTGGGATTTCCCTGAGGCTCCCCTCCATGGGAAACCCCACCTCCGAACTTCTGTGTTTTTGCGATGCTGCAGGGGAATCCCAGCATCGCAAAAACGAGTGCTTCGCTGGCAACGGAAGTCCGGAGGTGGGGTTTCTCAGCAAAGGGAGCATCAGTGAAATCGCAGCATCACAAAAACAAAGAAGTCCAGAGGTGGGGTTTCGCATGGAGGGGAGCCTCAGGGGAATCCCAGCAGTGCAAAAACGGGTGCTTCGCTGGCAACGGAAGTCCGGAGGCAGGGCATCCCAGTGGCAGCGGTGGGTTTGTAAGGTGAAAATAGTTTGTAAGTAGAGGCAAAAAAATCTTAAACCCAGGGTTTGTATCTTGAAAAGTTTGTATGACGAGGCGTTTGTAAGACGAAATATCACTGTATAACATTCAGTTAACTTTTCCTGCCATTGGAATGGCCTCTGCAAAAATGAGGGATTGGGCGTGTGTCAATTTCTCCTGTGCAGTTCTTCTCATATCATATATGGGAATTTGCAGGAATAGAAACAAGTCCCATCATGCAAGCAGTTCCACTTGGCACTTTTTGCAGTTTGCCAGAAGATTTCAGGTAAATGTTTATGTTTTTCTCCTGCGTGGAGAAATTGATCCTATTGTGGAGCAGAATATATTTTCATCAGAGGTCACTCTGACCATTATCTGAACAAATGTGAGGTTGAATCGAGCTTGTGGAACAGAATTTTAAACCCAGTTTTAAAGGACAGTGTCAAATTGTGGCCTTCCAGATATTGTGATGTCACACGGGGAGTAAGTGTCGGTTGTTCCAAGTCATGTCACAATAAACAATTCTGCGTGGATACAGGTGAGGTCCTTGAAATTGTATTTCTATATAGAAACATAGAAGACTGACGGCAGAAAAAGACCTCATGGTCCATCTAGTCTGCCCTTATACTATTTCCTGTATTTTATCTTAGGATGGATATATGTTTATCCCAGGCATGTTTAAATTCAGTTACTGTGGATTTACCCACCACGTCTGCTGGAAGTTTGTTCCAAGGATCTACTACTCTTTCAGTGAAATAATATTTTCTCTGGCACTGAGAAAAGCCTAAATAGAAGAACAGATGTTAGCTACAGCTCAGAAGGCATGTGCACAAATGCATCCTGGTCTCCAGTTGTAACAATTTCTGGATCAGGAGACTTTACTCACATTTAATGATGCTTTGCCTCTTCTTATCTGGATTGTTGCAATGTGCTCTACCTGGGATTTCTCTTGAAGATCACTCAGAAGCTACAGCCTGTCCAGAATGCAGCATTCTGGACAGTTATAGGCATTCCACTGTGCAATGTAATACTGTACAGTACAGTATTTCTTTTTTCAAGAGCTGCATTGGTTAGCAATAAGTTTCTGGGTACATTTTTAAAAAGATTAGTAAGTAAGATTTCCTCAATCTAATTTATGGCCTCTCCTCTCTGCATATCTAGCACTGGTGGTCATTAACCTACCTTCAGATGTTTGGCTCTCTCCTGATAGAAAAGAAACTCTAATCATCTAGTCTCCATTGTAATATGCCATTCTCAACCTCTTTGGTTTCACAATTATTATTCTGGAGTCTTTCTACCCAAACCAATGGGGCAAACTTTGTTTCAATTTGATTAAACAAATAATAAAGTGAACAGAATTCTACTCCCTTCTTGAAACCATTGTGATGTTTCTTTATGTTATTTGCTTTGTAAGCATTATAAGAGCCCCATTTGCACTCCAGCTTTCTGTGATTCCCTCCCCCCATTTATTTATATTTGATAATAAATAGTGGGCTATACAGTGTTCCCTCGATTTCCGCTGGGGATGCGTTCCGAGACCACCCGCGAAAGTCGAATTTCCGCGAAGTAGAGATGCGGAAGTAAATACACCATTTTTGGCTATGGACAGTATCACAAGCCATCCCTTAACACTTTAAACCCTTAAATTACCATTTCCCATTCCCTTAACAACCATTTACTCACCATTATTACTGGTACTCACCATTGAATAAGACACTTAGTGATCCTGATATTTATAAACATAATTATTTATTAACAATAATTATTTTGTTTGGTATTTATTTGCAAAAATTATTAGTTTGGTGATGACATATGATGTCATTGGGTGGGAAAAACCGTGGTATAGGGGAAAAAACCATGAAGTATTTTTTAATTAATATTTTTTTGAAAAACCATGGTATAGGCTATTTGCGAAGTTCGAACCCGCAAAAATCGAGGGAACACTGTATTTCTAATAACTAGCAAGCAGATTGGTGAGCATATTCAGAAATCCTTTTACATGTTCCTACATCTGCCTTGACAGCTCATCTTTCACCAAGAAATATTAGGAGAGTCACACTGTTGCAAGAATTCTTCATTTATAATACTACCTTCATAGTATTGAGTCCTGGAATTGAGCCTTAAGAAAGGATTTTGAGAAAAAAAGCCAATAGATTACTGACAATATGACACAAATAGTTGAAAGGATTTTCATTCAGAAAGTTTAAAAGTTTTTTAAAAAATCTCAGTTATGCACTTACAGAAAACCAATTACCCAGTGAAAACTTTAAATGTTTAAAGTAGGGCAGGTTGCATGCTTTCTGTATATCAGATGGAGAGTATCTTCTGCATGTCAGTCACACACCAACAAAAACGTATCAGGAAAAAAGGTTAACAAGAAATCTTCTAAGGGGCAGGCAGCTCTGTTAGGCTTATATTAGGAAAGCAGCCAACCAGCTGATGGGAGTGACAGTGTACAGAATATAATGGTTTCATTCTAAAGGCTTTTTGTGTGATTGATTCACAGGACCCACTTCAGCAACCACTGAGCTGAATCAGGGAACAATAAGCAATGAAGGGCTCCCATCTTTCAGTGAAGTGACAAGAGCCAGGGCCCTAGAAGAAAGCTCTTTTTAATCTGGTCTAAGTCTGCTAAACTGCCAAGGGAGCTCTACACAACGTTCATCTGCAAAATGAAAGATGTTTGCTTTTATAGGAAGGATTTTTCCACACACGCAGCTGTTTATTTATTTAATTGTATTTATGTGCCACTCACTCTAAAATGGACTCAGAGCGGCTAACAGCAATCATAAAAGCAGGAAAAAGTGATAAAAATATAACAATAAAATCAACAATGCAATAAAAACAATAATATCATAAAAACCATACATACTTCCAATCAATCTTAATTCCAGGCCTGCCAGAAAAGCCAGAGTCTTCGGAGAGGGGCGGCATACAAATCTAATAAATACAAATACAAATACAGATCTTAATGGCTTTCTGGAAGACCAGTAGAGTGGGGATAATGCAGGGCAGTTAATTCCACAGGGTCGGAGCCGCCACAGAGAAGGCTATTCCCTGAGGTCCCACCAACCAACATTGTTTGGCAGATGGGACCTGGAGAAGGCCGACTCTGTGGGCCCTTACTGGCCGCAGCGAGATATGAGAGAGGAGATGGTCCCGTAAATAGTCTGGCCCTGAGCCATTTAGGGCTTTAAAGGTAATAACCAACACCTTGAATTGCGTTCGGAGACCGGCTGGCAACCAATGCAGCTTGCGTAAAGTAGGAGTAATACGGGCATACCTTGGTTGATTGCACACGCTGCTACATTTTCCACCAGCTGAAGTCTCTGAACGCTCTTCAAGGGTAGCCCCATGTGGAGCGCGTTGCAATAGTCAAGAGTTACAGGAAGGAGTTACAGGAAAGGAGTAGAGTTGGAGACCCTCAATGTGACAACCTTGGTCCTCCAGGCATCTCCATGATCACCAAACTCCCTGTCCCAATTGGCCATTTGCAATTGAGTTCTTTAAAAAAAAAAATAAAAAAAAAAAATAATAATAATAATAATTATTATTATTATTTAGATTTGTATGCCACCCTTCTCCGAAGACTTTGGGAGGCATACAAATCCATACCAAAAGTCAAAACATCAGACTTTCCTCCCCAAGAAGAAAATGAAGAATGATGGTCTTCTGGTGTATTTTAAAATTCATTTCAACTACAGTGGTACCTCTACTTAAGAACTTAATTTGTTCCGTGACCAGGTTCTTAAGTAGAAAAGTTTGTAAGTAGAAGCAATTTTTCCCATAGCAATCAATGTAAAAGCAAATAACTTGTGCAAATTCATTAGGAAAGAAATAAAAGCTTGGAATTTGGGTGGGAGGAGGAAGAGGAAGAAGAGGAGGAGGACAGTCACTGCATAGAGCCAAGGGAACGTTTCTTTTCTCTGGGCGCTGGCAGAGGTTTATTCCCTCTCCAAGCGCCCAGAGAAAGGAAAATGCTTCATTCGCTCTGGACTACCAAAGCCTCCTTAAGCGCCACCGAAAGGCTCCTCTGGCAACCCAGAAAAGCCTGAGATGTCCGGGATTAAAGGGGAAATGGAAGGAAACTGGCCGGGCCTTCGTGCCGCTTGCAAATTTCCTGGGAAATTTTTTTGTGGGCTCGGGTTCTTAAGTAGAAAATGGTTCTTAAGAAGAGGCAAAAAAATCTTGAACACCCAGTTCTTATCTAGAAAAGTTCTTAAGTAGAGGCGTTCTTAAGTAGAGGTACCACTGTATATACTGAGTCATGGTAGCACAGTGGTTAGAATGCAGTATTGCAGACTGACTCTGCCTGCTGTCCAGAATTTGATCCTGATCTGCTCAAGGTTGATTCAGCCTTCCATCCTTCTGAGGCCAGTAAAATGAGGATTCAGATTGTTGGGGGCAATATGCTGATTCTGAAAACCAGTTATAGAGGGCTGTAAAGTGGTATATAAGTCAAACTGCTGTTGCTATTTATTTATCAAGGAAGCTTGATTCAAATAACCCTTTCTAGCTTTTCTCCACCCCCACCCTCAACAGCCAAACTGAAAATCCCTCTTGTGAAAGTTGTGGAGTAGCCATGCAAAACATTTATTAGATCAAAAAATAGAGAAGGTGCATCAGATATCATGTGCTCTGTAATGAACATAATATGAATTAGAAACTTTCTAAAACAACATGGATACCCGCATTGGTCAGGGCTTGGATAAATGCACTGTAATATATTAACTTAGTTGGTTGACTGAGGACTAGTTCCACCCATCTGGAATTTCTTCCATGAAATGTTTTGTAGCCATTATCTTATGTCCTGGCTGTGATACAGCGATGCATTTTCAATGCATGTTTACCTTATCCTTGAATAACAAGGATTGAGAGACCTTTTCTGGCGCCTTTCAATGTTCCTTAAAGCAGTGCCCTGTAATTTGATTCCTTTTTCAAGCATCTCCTCTGAAAACAGAAACAACCTTTGAAAACATTATGTCTATTTACATTTCCCCCCCCTAATTGGAAAATTGACATTTCTTTTGCTTAGTAAATGTCTAGTTTGCCAGTCTTGGAAAAGCAGAAGGAGGCTTACAGAATAAAACCACATATCACACTCCCCCAGTTCAATGACACTCAGCTGTGTTCGTGGCCAGAATAATAATTATAATTAATAATAATAATTTACACAATCTGAAGTTAGTTGGGGGAAAGATCAAAGGCAACATGAGAAAATATTATTTTACTGAAAGAGTAGTAGATCCTTGGAACAAACTTCCAACAGACGTGGTTGGTAAATCCACAGTAACTGAATTTAAACATGCCTGGGATAAACATATATCCATTGTAGGATAAAATACAGGAAGTAGTATATGGACTAGATGGACCATGAGGTCTTTTTCTGCCATCAGTCTTCTATGTTTCTATGTTTCTATTAGATTTGTATGCCACCCCTCTCTGGAGACTCGGAGAATAGCCATAGGATAATGAGAACTATAGTCTAGTACATCAAGAAAGCAGATTTGTACACAAATCATATTGGTTGAGAATTTTTAAACTAATAAAGGAGAATATTTGTAGCTCGGGGTTGCCAAGAGGGGTCCTTGGTGCTATGATCTTGCTTATTTTCTAGGATAGGTTTCATTACCCAAATCAGGTAACATCATTGACTAGCACTGACAACATTATGTAGTTTTGGTAAAGAAATATTTGCAAGAAAACAGGCAAGCTCAGAAAACACCAAGGACCCCTCAATTTTCAAACTGATATGCAATAAATTTGAAGGGCATCTGGTTGTGGAAGGTTGATGTAAACCGTTTCCTGCTAAGAAAGTTTAGCAAGAAACTTATATTATCAAGAGCCTCCTCCCACTGCCACAAAAAAGAATACTGTAGTACTGCAATTGCCCGTTTCTAAGGCTCTGGGCAACAATTAAGTTTTTTATTATTCCTAAGACTGGAGGAACAAGGCTGTAATATTTCTGGAGAACAGTGTTTATTGTGCTCTTGTTTTGCTTGAGCTGTAGCTTCTAAATCTAAGTAAGATTCATGTTACCTCTATTTCCTAAACTCCCGCTTTGGGTTTAGATCTAGCCTCAAGATAGACTCTGGAGAAGTAGCTTCAGGAGCTGCTTTCTTTATTACCATACAAGTTGAGACAAGTGTGAAAGGCAAGGAGATGGTTATAATTATAAAAGAGAGTGATGATGTGAGCACAGATGATTTTGTTGAGATTCTTGTTTATAATTAATAATTCTATGCTTAGCATATGCTAGGTAAGAGAAAACCCTAGTTTGACAGGTGTTCTGCCCTATTTTCCATTTATGCCTTGGGACAGTCTCTGGGTTCACACCTCGCAAGAGGGTAGCGTGTTTTTGATTAGCAAGCATGAACCCACCTACTCCCTTTTCCTCCCAGCTTCCTAAAGCACAAGATGGCTTACAGTAATTCTCCAGAACAAAAGCCTATATAATTAAGTGGTATCAGGCAAAAAGAAACAGCTGGAACTTGCCATTGATGAGATATTTTTTTTACCAAATGGGTGCAGGAGCCTCAACAAATCTGCCACTGAATAGCTTTTAAGCTTTTATTTTTGTTTCCTTATCTCTGAGTTATGTTTTCCCTTATTCTCTTCCTTCTTAAAGTGCATCTAAACTCTATTTAGCATTGGTAAATTGATGTGAATAAGCTCAAGTTAATAATAGCCAGCAAGGTTTTTTTTGGTCTGTGCATATGTGTGCATTTTTAATTATTAGCTTTTTATCCTGGTGCAGAAAAGGGGGAAATTCAGAATGCTATTTTCTCAGAATGCTATTACAAAACTTGTATTCTACTGAATTGATTAGTTAAAAAGCTATTAGTAAATGATACTTTCTTGTATTCTACTGAATTGATTGGTTAGTTAAAAAGCTATTAGTAAATGATACTTTCTTAGTAAAGGAAGGCCGGGGAGTGGGATAAATGCACTGTGAAATGAAGGAAGGAAGGGGGGAGGGGAGGAATTGGAAGAATCTGAGGAATCATCTAATTCTAATCCCTTATTTCTTTGCCAGCAACTTCACTCATCTAAATGCAATTGCTGATCTCTTGTGCTAGCCTGGTGTGACTAGTCAAAAACCTACTATAGCTTGAGACAAGTGGTGCTATTAGACTTGGAATCAGTTAAAATAAATAGATTTCAAGTTGGGAAAATGAAGTCCTTTTAAAGAAAGAGACTCAGGTTCCCAATTCATAGATATAAGGCCTCAGCAGACATAATACTGAAAATGGCCTTTTATCTTGATTTCAGTGCAGAAGATGATTATTATAGTATTATGGTGGCATTTGATGTTTGCTTCTTAAAATATTTTAATGCCTATTAAGTTGAACAAACTCTTTTGAAATGTATCAGTCTAATAGGTGTTAGAATCTTAGATAGAAATGCTTTATGAAAAGCCTTTATATATGGGCAGAACTCTTCAAAGAAGAAAAGCAACCAACTATGCAATGAACTATGGATGTATTGTCTTCCTAACTCCTCTTTCTGGCTTCCTTTGGCTGAACAACTCTACCATGCTCCTATGCATAACTGCAAGAAACCAGCTGGTATTTTATTGCCGTCTCTTTGAATATATGGCTAAATAACAAGAAAGTGTTGCCTGTAGCTTGTTTGCAGAGTCTTTCTTGGTGATGCATACCTTGAAATATGCATGAACGGCTCCAGATACTTCTGCATGTTACAGTTTGCAGGAGCTTGTGCCATTGAGCTGATAACTCAAGCTTTGTGGGTTGAATAAGAACATGGTGGCTTAGAATTAAACGCAAGCCAAGAAGATATTGCAGGTCCCCCTAGAGAGCTCTCTTTTGCTCATCTGATGGCTGATGGCTCAGGGCTCAGTTGTCCTTCTCATAAGTTGAGGTTGGAACAATTGTCTGGGACCTCTTTCAATTCTTTGGTCCCCAACATGAAACCTGCAGCAGAAGATTGGATTGACTACAATGTTATGCTGGGGCTTGAACTAAAAATCAACCACAATCTGAGTGAGAAAGCAGGGCCTATTTTGGATATATGGACAAACTACTCCATCTCTGTAGAGGAGTTTCCCTTCAGATTTGTCATTTCCATTTTCAATTTCCTTTCCCATAAGCGTGGAGGGGGTGGTGAGAAAGCAATTTTCTTCCTGGTTGCGAACAATACCTCTCCAGAGAACTGAACTCCTAAATGGATGCAGGAAACTATTCATTAGATTTAATCCCATAATATTTTATGCTGCTGATGGAGAGAATGAGTTCATCAAATAGCCACCTTGAGATGATCTGCAAGTTGATCTCATGTTGGCTGTACAGGTACTTCCTTTTCACTGTGAACTGTATCAGATTAACAAAAGGGGATAGCAGAATATTCACAAGCTCATTTTCGGGATTGGATGATCTAAGCAAACTGGTGTATTCTTTTGAGACTATCTCTTGAAATTATCTCTGCATGTGCTAAGTGAATGTGAGAACTACTGGATCAAGCCTCAGTCCTTCTAATCGCCATCCCATCTTATATATTGGTGCACCAGAGATAGCATGGAGGTCCACCAATAGGAGATTAAAACAAACCTCATTTCATTCATTCATTCATTCATTCATTCATTCATTCATTCATTCAATCATTTATTTATTGTTAGAGTTGGAAGGGACCATGCAGGTCATCAAGTCCAACCCCCTGCCTAAGCAGGAACCCTATAGCATCCTAGCCAAATGGCAGTCCAATTTCCTCTTAAAAATGTCCAGAGTATTGGAGTTCACAACGTCCGCTGGTAGGTTGTTCCACTGGTTGATCGTTCTGACCGTCAGGTAGTTCTTCCTTATTTCCTTGGTCAGCTTCCAGCCGTTATTCCTCGTCCGGCCCTCCAGTGCCCTGGAGAATAAAGTGATCCCCTCCTCTCTGTGGCAACCCCTCATATACCTGTAGACTGCTATCATGTCCGCTCTGGCCCTCCTTTTCTCTAGGCTATCCATGCCCAGTTCCCGCAGTTGCTCCCTAAAGCTCAAAGGGTACCTCCTTTGATATACTGTAAAGAGAAGTAAATTTGGAGGGGTTTTTTGGTTAAGGGCAGCTACCATAAAATGAGCGTTTAAAAAGCAGGAATGAGTTAAGTAAGAATACAAGAAATCGATTGAAGCACGACATTGTTTTAGTAGATAAAAGCCAAGAGAAATTTGGATAGCTAATAGCATTTTGAATTCAAATGAAAGTGAAAAATAATTTCTGAAATCCGGATGATAAAATCTGAAGAGGAGGTAGCACAAGATGAATGATGTGTACCAGAATAAAATGGATAAATAATTAGGACACTTTGATTAAGAATTTGGCAATTGATATTGTATTGTATTTTAATTTGAGTCATGTGAATTTGAATCTCTGTAAGGTGTGGAAAAGCAATAAAAATTTTATACACCCCCCCTCCAATAAAGGGTATCTCCTTGTGACTTGAAAGAATAACTCAAATTTTGCCTTTGTTTGGATTAATTTTGTAAGCATTGTGCAGACAAGCCATAACATAGAGAAACTCAAATAGTCAGGTAAGAGCATAATTTCTAGGAGTCATTGAGCATGACTTTTAGCAGAAGCAGAACAAGAGGCTCTAAAAGAAACAAACTAGGTTGTCTAATTCATTTATGCAATACGTATTGCAAAATCCAGAATTCCTTGGAAAGAAGTGTATGCAAATTCTGATATCAGAAAAATTAACTGAGGTGCATGCAGATCTGTAGAGAATCTTTTCAAATTTTGTAATGTTAAGAAACATAGAAACATAGAAGACTGACGGCAGAAAAAGACCTCATGGTCCATCTCGTCTGCCCTTATACTATTTCCTGTATTTTATCTTAGGACGGATGTATGTTTATCCCAGGCATGTTTAAATTCAGTTACTGTGGATTTACCAACCACGTCTGCTGGAAGTTTGTTCCAAGGATCTACTACTCTTTCAGTGAAATAATATTTTCTCACGTTGCTTTTGATTTCCCCCCCCAACTAACTTCAGATTGTGTCCCCTTGTTCTTGTGTTCACTTTCCTATTAAAAACACTTCCCTCCTGAACCTTATTTAACCCTTTGACATATTTAAATGTTTCGATCATGTCCCCTCTTTTCCTTCTGTCCTCCAGACTATACAGATTGAGTTCATTAAGTCTTTCCTGATATGTTTTATGCTTAAGACCTTCCATCATTCTTGTAGCCCGTCTTTGAACCCGTTTCAATTTTGTCAATATTTTTTTGTAGGTGAGGTCTCCAGAACTGAACACAGTATTCCAAATGTGGTCTCACCAGCGCTCTATATAAGGGGATCACAATCTCCCTCTTCCTGCTTGTTATACCTCTAGCTATGCAGCCAAGCATCCTACTTGCTTTTCCTACTGCCCGACCACACTGCTCACCCATTTTGAGACTGTCAGAAATCACTACCCCTAAATCCTTCTCTTCTGAAGTTTTTGCTAACACAGAGACTGCCAATGCAATGCATCATGTTCTCACAAAACATCTACCATGAAACTTTCTTGTGCACTAAATTCCACTAAATTGGCACCCCAGAAGGTGTGCTCCATATAGGATGCCAATTTATTAGAAAACAGCTGGTGATGGTCTCCCTATCAATTCATCTATGTTTTCTACCATTCCACCTTTCCACTTTTGCTCATGCAACTAGACAAACTTCCAATGAAGGACTATTAACATTTTTACTACCAAACTGTGGGCATGGCTTATGCAGGACACCCTGCATTTTCTTTCAACGTTTTAGTGCAAATTGGGTACTCTGGGGTGGAGCTCCATTTTTACTACCCCACTGCGTCCCCCCCTGTCCGAGCTGTAGCCCACCCCTGCACACTTCCAAAGAAAGAACTGAACTATAGCCACCCACCCACCACTTTTTTTTTAAAAGGCTTCTGGTTCTCTACATGGGGCTACTTCTGAAAAGTGTTCAGAAACTTCAGATCGTGCAAAAGGCAGCTGCGAAAGCAATCATGGGCTCCCCTAGGTATGCCCATGTCACACCAACACTCTGCGGCTTGCACTGGCTGCTGATCAGTTTCCGGTCACAATTCAAAGTGTTGGTTATGACCTATAAAGCCCTACATGGCATCGGACCAGAATATCCCCAGAACCGCCTTGTGCCGCACAAATCCCAGCGGCCAATTAGGTCCCATAGAGTTGGCCTTCTCCGGGTCCCATCGACTAAACAATTTTGGCTGGCGGGACCCAGGGGAAGAGCCTTCTCTGTGGTGGCCCCGGCCCTCTGGAATCAACCCCCTTGAGAGATTTGAACAGCCCCTACCTTCCTCACCTTCCATAAAATGTTGAAGACCCACCTTTGTGACCCACCTTTGTTGTGTTTTCGGCCTTACTGTATGATGGATTAGGTTGAATGTGTATGATTGTATAGTTAGGGATTTTATTACGTTATTAATGTTTTTAAATCGATTTCATTTTTCTACTATTGGATTTGTAATGCATTGTATCACTGTTATGTTGTGAGCCGCCCTGAGTCTTCGGGGAGGGGCGGCATACAAATCTAATTAATAATAATAATAATAATAATAATAATAATAATAATAATAATAATAAATATTTTGCAACAGGCTATAGCACTTTGCTGTAACTTCACATTTTCTACCACATTTTCTTCCTGGAGTTTGCATCTCCAGTGCACCCTGAAAAAGCTAGCTTGTTCCAACTGAGATCAAAGGCAACATGAGAAAATATTATTTTACTGAAAGAGTAGTAGATCCTTGGAACAAACTTCCAGCAGACGTGGTTGGTAAATCCACAGTAACTGAATTTAAACATGCCTGGGATAAACATATATCCATTGTAAGATTAAAACACAGGAAATAGTATAAGGGCAGACTAGATGGACCATGAGGCCTTTTTCTGCCGTCAGACTTCTATGTTTCTATGTTTCTATGTCAAAGAAGAGTATGAACCTGCAAGGATATAATTACCAAAAGAGTAGGATTGGTTCTAGTAGTATTCCCAGTGGCTTGCCAGTTTCATTGCAAGAACAGTCTTGCTACACTCTGAAATGTTGCTTTTTGGCCAGGACAACTGGAGAGAGCAAGTGATAGTTCCATGATTCACTGCCCAACTAACGGGGCATTAATCACACTGCTTTTTGAATCTCTAGCTGCTTTTTGGCTACAGCATTAAAAACAGTAAGTGCCTTTTAAAGCTGTCTGTGAAGTCCCACTGATTGTCATCTGGAAAGAACTGTCTTTAATTCCTGGCAGTTTGGAGATTATGGAGTTGTAGTTCCAATGGAGTTGTAGTTCCAATATTTTTCGTTGATATTTCTTATTGATGGATAAAGAGAAAATAATATCGGCTCACAATACCTCATTTGAGCTAGTCTGGGCTTTTAAACCTTACAGATTCCCTTTATGTCCAATCAATGAAGCAGTGGAAGTGATGTGCCGGTGTCGGGGGGGAATTATTGACCCCCTCGGAGAGGGTCTGCAACTTGGGCGTCCTCCTCGATCCACAGCTCACATTAGAGAAACATATTTCAGCTGTGGCGAGGAGGGCGTTTGCCCAGGTTCACCTGGTGCACCAGTTGCGGCCCTATTTGGACCAGGAGTCACTGCTCACAGTCACTCATGCCCTCATCACCTCGAGGTTTGACTACTGTAATGCTCTCTACATGGGGCTACCTTTGAAAAGTGTTCGGAAACTTCAGATCGTGCAGAATGCAGCTGCGAGAGCAGTCATGGGCTTCCCCAGGTATGCCCATGTTACACCAACACGCCGCAGTCTGCATTGGTTGCCAATCAATTTCCGGTCACAATTCAAAGTGTTGGTTATGACCTATAAAGCCCTTCATGGCACCGGACCAGAATATCTCCGAAACCGCCTTCTGCAGCACAAATCCCAGCGACCGATTAGGTCCCACAGAGTGGGCCTTCTCCGTGTCCCATCAACTAAACAATGTCGATTGGCGGGCCCCAGGGGAAGAGCCTTCTCTGTGGCGGCCCTGATTCTCTGGAACCAGCTCCCCCCAGAGATTAGAACTGCCCCCACCCTCCTTGCCTTTCGTAAACTCCTCAAAACCCACCTTTGTCATCAGGCATGGGGGAACTGAGATATCTCCCCCGGGCCTATACAATTTATGTATGGTATGCTTGTATGTATGTCTGCTTAATAATGGGGTTTTTAAAATATTTTAAATTGTAAATTATTAGATTTGTCATGAACTGTTTTTATTGTGTTCTGAGCCGCCCCGAGTCTACGGAAAGGGGCGGCAAACAAATCTAATAAATAAATAAATAAATAAATAAATAAATAAATAAATAAATAAATAAATAAATAAATAAATAAATAAATAAATAAATAAATAAATAAATAAATAAATAAATAAATAAATAAATAAATAAATAAATAAATAAATAAATAAATAAATAAATAAATAAATAAATAAATAAATAAATAAATAAATAAATAAAATATGTATCAACAGAACTCTGATAATGTCAATGACAGAAGTAGGCATACATTAAGGAAATCTGCCAAAGTATGAATATGTTTTATATAGAACATTATTTGTATAAATTGGATGAATTGGAAAGGAAGGCTAGTTTTCTACAGATTAATAGAATTGGAAAGGGACCTTGTAGGTCATCTAGTCCAATCACCTGCTCAAACAGGAGTCTCTATTCCACTTCAGACAGATGGCAGTCCAATTTCCTCTTCAAAGTCTCACGTGTCACAACCTCTGAAGGCAAGTTGTTCGACTAGTTGATCACTCTCACTGTCAGAAAGTTTCTCTCCTTGGTCTGTTTCCCTCCATTGTTCCTTGTCCGGCCTTCTGGCGCCTTGGAAAACAGCTTGACCCCCTGCTCTCGGTGGCAGCTTCTCAAATATTGGAACACTGCCACAGATTATCATCAGGCCCTTCCTCAGGGTGAATTTCCCTGGACCACGGTGACCTGCATTTCAATGAAGCTGACCTGTGGAGGTCCTTGGGGACCGACCCTAACTCTGAATCAGGGCGGGAGTTCAGCGATCCATGCACCGATCCACTGAATTCTAGGGAAGTGCAGCAGAGAACCAGTGAGGCATCAGAAGAGGCATGGAAGCAGGCATTAGGGCCATGGTGGGTTCCTCACCTTTTACCCTGCTTACCACCGTCCCTTCTCCCCAACCTGCTCATCTGACAGTGGACAGGTGGCCCCACCACCATCAAGAGAAGGAGGACTATACCCCTGATGTGCATCCCAATCCCTTAGACGAACTCGAGGAGGGGCAGAGGGAAGAGAACCACATGGTGGAGAGACAGATTGGCATTACACTGTCTGATGATAAGGACTTGGCTCCAGAGCCCTCAGCCTCCCCCGGCCTTTTTCAACTGGCCCTATTTCATTCCCCTCTTCATGAGGCCAGGGCCACAGGTAAACCCCCTCCCATCGGGAGATGTCCAAATGAGCAGTGCCACCACAGACCTCCTGTTCGAGGCCACTACCTCGCAGTTGGAGGTCCTTCCGGCCCCTTCCCTCTTCATGGACGCCATCCTGGAATAGTGGCAGTCTCCAACAGCCAGCCATTGCCCAACTCCCTTGACAAGAGGTTCTTCAACATAGACAACAACCTGTCCCAGCACCTTCTGCCGCACGAATCCCAGCGACCGATTAGGTCCCACAGAGTTGGCCTTCTCTGGGTCCCGTCGACCAAACAATGTCGGCTGGCAGGAACGAGGGGAAGAGCCTTCTCTGTGGCGGTCCTGGCCCTCTGGAATCAACTCTCCCCAGCGATTCGAACAGCCTCCACCCTCCTCGCCTTCCGTAAAATGTTGAAGACCCACATTTGTCGCCAGGCATGGGGATAATTATCAACTTCTCCCCCCCTTTTTTATTATGTTTTCGGCCTTACTGTATGATGGATTAGGTTGAATGTGTATGATTGTATAGTTAGGGATTTTACTATGTTATTAATGTTTTTTAAATTGATTTAACTTTTCTACTATTGGATTTATAATGTATTGTACCACTGTTATGTTGTGAGCCACCCCGAGTCTTCAGAGCGGGGCGGCATACAAATCTAATAAACTAAACTAAACTAAACCTATCAGTACCACCTGTGGACAGCCCAGTGCACCAACATGCAGATGCCCAGTGATGCTGAAAATTTCCTCCGCCCAGAGGACCACCACGCTGAGACAACACTCCAGCGAGCACACAAGGTGGTGGCATGGGCAATTAAGGCGTCAACCACAGCATCTGTCTTCTGCCAGATGTCTCTAAAGTGGCTTCATGCTCTACAGCAGTGTTTCCCAACCTTGGCAACTTGAAGATATTTGGACTTCAACTCCCAGAATTCCCCAGCCAGCGAGTTCTGGGAGTTGAAGTCCAGATATCTTCAAGTTGCCAAGATTGGTAAGCACTGCTCTACAGGAACCCCTGCCCACGGCGGACACTGGGCCACTTCAGGATCTAAACAAGCTCTGGCGGCCACACAGTTCACATCTGATACAACTCTTCAGGCCACTCTTTTTGCGGCAAGGGCAATGGGGTCCTGTAGTTGTGTGCAGAATGACCTGGCTATGCAACTGTTCCACTGACCTCCACTTCAAATGGTGGTTGGCAGCCCCCCAATCACCAGTCAGTCTCTCTTCAGGGAGGCCCTGAACGCCATAGTGATTGAAATGAGGGACAAACGTAAAATTCTTCCCTCGGGCAACTGAAAATCCACCTACCAGGCTGCCTCTTTCGCCAGACAGTCTTCCCGAGGATTAGAACAGCCATATGGGAAATACAGGGGCAGTTCCAAGGGCAGTACTAGGGGCAGCTTGGTGGGCACCAGAGAGCCACGTATGACAGGTCCTTTAGGGGCAATCAATCTAAACGTCCTTTTTGAGGGACCAGTGGTCGCCCCTTCCACCGGAATAAATGAACTACCGACTGAACCGCCCATAGGGAGTCATCTGGCATTATTTTATGGGAGAAGATAAAATAGCAAACCAAATATGAGAGCTGATGGGGACATTTTAAAGACATGCCACCTTAATTGACTTACTATAAGTCTGGCTGGGAATTTGCAGTTTGAAATATTGCACTGTTTTTATCTCAGATTAACTCTTCCTGAAAACCATGGGGTTCTTTCTTCTTAGATTTGTTAATTATATGGGGCTTGACAACAATTCTATCCTATATGTCCTGGGAACAGTAAATCTCTCACCATTTATAAGCAGTAAATCTCTGGGAAGCCTAACAGAAGTAGGATATTGGAATGTGAAGGGATGCACAAGGGGAGCACAGACATGTTTCATGATGACTGCGTTGTCAGCAAGCCAAGACTGGAGCATTCTCTCCCTGATACTATCTTGGGTGCATACAGTCATCTCTCAGTCTTTCCTTTTGTTTGCGAATAAGGTCTTCTGCCAACTATGCCGTCACCTGTCCTAAGAGAAAGAAAAATCATTTGCTCTCTGCTTGTTCAGTTGGGCAAAAGAAACCGACTGGAGTAGAGATGAAAGCATTCCCAATTTTTTTCTCCAGAAAAAAAAAAGTCCCATGTCCCGGGGAGATGGAAGAGCTTTCTAAATGTACGAGACCAAAACAGGACCAAAAAAAGGTGTATTGCAAACTTCTATTTGTATTCAATCCAGAGTGCCTCTTTAACTTGACACACATATATACAAACCTTAGAGAAGGGGCCCTTGGTGCTCTCTGAACTTTCTTGTTTTCTTGAAGATGTTTCATTATCTGACCTACATCATCAGTGCTAGTGCTGATGATTTTACCTAGTTAGGTGAATGAAACATCTGCATCCTCATTTTAACTCTGAGCTACAAATATTTTTCTTCATTGAAGCCTAAGAGCACATTCTTATACGTTTGCTCTCTTTCTCTCACTCTGTGTGTAGCCTTCTGGTAAGAATTCAAGATGCTGGTCATAATTTACTAAAATGTGTGACAAAACTCTCAGCCCTCATCATGGCCAAAGTGGAGAAAGGAATGAAACTTGGAAAAGGTGTTTTAACTTGGTTTCCTTTAGGGCAGGAGTAGGCAAAGTTGGCTCTTCTATGACATGTGGACTTCAACTCCCAGAATTCTTGAGCTAGCATCATTGGCTCAGGAATTCTGGGAGTTGAAGTCCACAAGTCATAGAAGACCCAACTTTGCCTACTCCTGCTTTAGGGAAAACTGTACCCACAGGAGAAGGTTGCCACCTGAACGATCCTGAGTTTGCCTCTCTCTTGTTAATGTGTTCAAGTGTCTGAAATTTCTAGCATTCATATAACTCAAACATATGCAGAAGCAACAGAAGAGGGAAACATAAATGTACACACAACACTTATATATGTTATTTTGTTATAGAATAAAATGCAGACCCTCCCTATGGTCACTGTTGGTAAAAAGGTCCCACAAGCACGCCCTGCACGCTTTCCTTATCATATTTCTCATATGGTGTATTGCAGCCATGCCAGATGAGTTGTCATTGTATAGAGAAATGCAGAATGATAATGCTTGTGCAAAATAAAGCAAAGAAAGGCTTCTTCATGGGTTTGATATTTTGATTTCTTCTTCCTTTTCAGTTCTGTTGATTTGCCACCATGCGTGAATACAGTGACAGCAAGGAGACATGTATGACCATATGTCTCAAATACCTGCTGTTCATCTTCAACTTCTTCTTCTGGGTAAGGAACCTCTATTTGAGGTAGTTTCCTGCATCATTCTGTAAATCTAAGGGGGGGGGTGTTGGGGGGTGTTGGGGGGGGGAGGGAAGAGTAATTAAAGTTTATTTAATGTACTGTGTCTAGAGTGTAAGATTTGGATTGCAAAGACCCAGGTCCAAGTTCACTCTCAGCCAACTCCACTTGCACCATAAAGTTGCTCCTATTGAAAAAATACTGGAAGGAGGGAATTATTTATGTAGTCTTGAGCCTTTAGAGCAGGGGTGTCAAACTCAATTTCATTCAGGGCTGCATCAGGGTTGTGCTTGACTCCGGGTGTGGGGCAGGATGGGCGTGGCTAGGGTGGGAGGTGGCCTGCTTGATGTCACTCCTGTTAGGGGTGCCTGTGGAGGCCTGAGCGCTCTGCCAATGAAAACAGAGCTTAGGAGTGCTGTACGCTGGTTTCAGGAGGCTACGGCAGCCAAAAATTGAGCTCAGGAGTCCGTTTTCGCTGGTAGAAGCATCGCAGGGTGGTGCCCTGTTTCCAGAGTGGCCCCGGAGGCCAGTTCTAAGTACCTCACTGGATCCGTCCCCCAGGCCTTGCGTTTGACACTCCTGCTTTAGAGAAAAGGCAAGGCATAAATCTGATAAATACATGATATCTATCTGCCTTTACTTCATTTTTAAGAATGACTCACGGAATCATTTGCCCAAGCATGTACAGTGGTACCTCTACTTAATAACTTAATTTATTCCGGTTCTTAGTAGAAAAGTTTGTAAGTAGAAGCAATTTTTCCCATAGGAATCAATGTAAAAGCAAATAATGCGTGCAAACCCATTAGGAGAAATAAAAGCTCAGAATTTGTGGGGGAGAAGGAGGAGGAAGAAGAGGAGGAGGATAGCTGCTGCTGAAGGAAGAAGGTGAGGTGAGGGGAATCAAAAAAATGCAAAACTTTAAGGCTTAAAAAAAACAGAGGGACTCTGAGGCAGCGAGGAGGAGCACACACTCCAATACACCTGGTGCGAGGCTGCCTCCAATACACTGCGCCAGAGAGAGAAACCCAGGAGGAATGGCAGGAAACTGGCCGGGCCTTCATGCTGCTCTCAAATTTCCTGGGAAATTCTTCCGGGCTTGGGTTCTTAAGTAGAAAATGGTTCTTAAGAAGAGGCAAAAAAAATCTTGAACACCCGGTTCTTATCTAGAAAAGTTCTTAAGTAAAGGTGTTCTTAAGTAGAGGTACCACTGTATGTATCTTTTCTGCTCAGAGGCTCGCAATTTTCTGAAAATGACAAGTACTTGGTTATTGAGGTATAGTAATGTACTTGTCTAAAAACGACAAGTGATTGGCATCTGAAGCTTTCATTTGTCCCCTGAATTTAAATCACCTGCACTGGATTAGGAGTTACCTTCTTTTTTCCATGTTTGAACTCCATGATGCATAGCCTGGGAGCCCACCAAAATAGTTTCGAAAGCTGAATAATGGAATCCGAGGTATTTAGGAGATAACTTATTGGAAGGTCCTTGAAAAACAAATATATGGAGTGTTTGTGTTTAGGCTATATAATGAATTGTTTCTGTGCTTGTATGGTTTAGATACTTTTTCCTAAATTGAGGTTAAATGTCCTTTTGTATTCACCAAAAATAAACCCCATTATTGCCTTTGCCAGGCATTCTAAGCTCTTTACAGAATGCTCAATTTTGATTTCTTGATTGGATAAATTCCTAATCATATAACCATATAAGTAAAAGTGGAAAAAAATGCTTAGACACATTCTGGGAATTGTAATCCATAATTCTTAAAGTTGCAAAGGTTGAAAAAAGCTCTGCTATAATACCCATGATTCCTAAACACAGTCCAGTGCCTGTGGGAGACACTGGTTTGAAGAACATTGGACAAGGTGGTTCTGGGACATTTGGATGCAGATACCTCTCACTCATCCTGTATGGGTTTCTCTCTCCCGCTTTAGTTGGCAGGTGCAGCTGTGATGGCAGTGGGCATCTGGACTCTGGCTGAGAAGAGTGACTACATTAGTCTCCTGCAGTCCAATATATATATGGCAACAGCCTACATTCTGGTGGTGGCAGGTGCTGTTGTCATGATCACTGGCATATTAGGTTGCTGTGCAACCTTCAGGGAACAACGGAGCCTGCTGAAAGTGGTGAGTTTCTCTTATTTAAATGGACTACATCTGGAACCCAAAAATGGGAAAAGGAACGTGTTTAGTCAGATGAAGGCAAGCTAAATTAGGAAAGAAACCCAGATTTGGGGCAGCTCGAAAAAAGAACTACTGTTTCTGTCTCAGTTTATTTTAGTTCATGTATTGCAGAAAATTCTTAATATGGAATGGCAAAATACAGATTAGTTTTGCTCCAGCAAAATTATTTGGCTGGAAAAAACTAGCATCTTTTTTTGATATAGAAAACCACAACAACAAATGTACCAAACTGGTTGTGTTGTTACTGTTTTCCTTTACATATGATATGACAAAGAGCAGGGCCAAAGAGAGGTTCCCTCGATTTCCGTGGGGGATGCATTCCGAGACCGCCCGCGAAAGTCGAATTTCCGCGAAGTAGAGATGCGGAAGTAAATACAGTACACTATTTTTAGCTATGGACCGTATCACAAGCCTTCCCTTAATACTTTAAACCCCTGAATTACCATTTCCCATTCCCTTAACAACCATTTACTCACCAGTATTACTGGTACTCACCATTGAATAAGACACTTAGTGATCCTGATGTTTATAAACATAATTATTTATTAACAATAATTATTATTTTTTGTTATTTATTTGCAAAAATTATTAGTTTGGCGATGACATATGACGTCATCGGGTGGGAAAAACCATGGTATAGGAAAAAAATCGCGAAGTATTTTTTAATTAATATTTTTTGAAAAACCATGGTATAGGCTATTCGCGAAGTTCGAACCCGCGAAAATCGAGGGTATTCTGTATTCTGAAAGCTGTGGCCCTAAAGTATTTGGAAGGTGGCACATTGGGGAAAAGGTTGTTATAGTTTAAGGACTAAAACTGAGGATATTTTTGCAGTTCTTCTAGCAGTTTCAGAAAACGTTGGTGTTGGACGTGGTTTGCAAGCTAGGCCATTCCACTCTGGCTGCACACAAGAGTTCACTTGTGTTGGAAAATTATCCCTGTTTGTTTCTCTTCCCCAAAGCCAAAAATTACAGATTAAAAGTTGGTACAGTCCTTTAGGTTATTTTGCCATAGAATACTAATACTTCTCTTTTGGGGAAGAAAAGAGCTGTTTGTGTCTGCATTTTCCCCTCTAAGTGGCTGGCTGTGACAGGTCGATTGTCTCTTGATTTGGGGCCAGCAGCTTATTTGGCCTGGCTGGCTTTGGCTTCAGCTGTTTCTGCCAAGTCTGAGCTCAGCCCATATTTCAAGCATCTCTGTAATTAGAGTAAAGAGCTGTGCACTTGTATATTCCCATTTCTTTCTTATTGAATATTAAGATGAATGGATATGATGGTCCATGGTGGACCATTAAAGGACAAGTAGGTCTCTTGTGGGCTTAATGATTCAAATCCAGTATCAAATGCCTTAGAAAGAAGAAACAGGCATCAAAATATGTTTTCTTTCTTTACCTCTGATGATGAATTCTCCTGCCCCCCCCCAGTTGCTGTGTAAGTTACTTGCTGCCATTCCAAGAGCAGACTGTTGAGGTGAAAATCTTTATGCTCCCTATAAAATGTGCTGGCAACTCTTAACAGCCACAATGATAAAGTTTTGACTTGGATCTTAGTGATATTAGGCATCTTCCTCATATCCATAAGTTCAAAATAAGCTCAAAATTCTCCTGCTGCAAAACTTAAACTTAGTGATAGATATTCTTCCTCCCTTCTACCTTATTTTAATAATGACCTGGTAGAATTTTTCTCCATATTTTCCCTCTGTCAGTTGTAACTTTGATAAATTGTCATCCACATTTAAGCATTTATAATAGGGTGTGATGTTGGTCTATTTTGGGAAGGAGTTGACAAAGGTTGGGCTACAGTCAGGTTTTTATGTGCATTTATGTGTTGGTGTGAGTGCGCGCACATGTGCACTTGTGTGTGTCTTGCGGTCCGTAATGACTCCAGGAACTTGCTTGGACTAATCCCTGCAATTTTCTTGGCAAAGTTTTTTAGAGGTAGTTTGCTATTACTTCCTTTCTAGGGCTGAGATAGAATGACTGGCTCAAGATCACCAACTGATCTATAGCAGGCCGAGAACTCAGTCTTCTGCTTTGTAGTGTGGTGCCTTAACTACTGTGCCATACTAACTCTAGAACAGTGGTTCTCAACCTTTCTAATGCCGTGACCCCTTAATACAGTTCCTCATGTTGTGGTGACCCCCAACCATAAGTCTAGCACCAATTCTCCCAACAGAGCTTTAAGCTGATTGGCAGGAAGGTCAGAGGGACACCCCCACTGTAAAAGCCTGATTGGTCGGATTGTAAAAATATGTTCCAAAGCAATAGAATAAAAGCTTTTGTTCCTAAAACCATGGGGAAATTGTCTGTTCTCGTGGTCTTAGGTGACCCCTGTGAAAGGGTCGTTTGACCCCGAAAGGGGTCCCGACCCCCAGGTTGAAAACCACTGCTCAAGAATCAGTTACTATGTTTGTTTGTTTTTAAAAAAATATTTGGGATCTTTGCAGAAGCGAAGTCTGTTTTTGCAAAAAAGAAAGAAAGAGAGAGAGAGAGAGAGAGAGAGAGATTATGGTACTTTACAACTTGCTGGTTTCCTTTTAAAATTCTATTTAAATATTATTTTAAAAAATATCAAAAGTAAAATCTAGCTACAGCAAGAAGAGTAGAAGCAGTAGAGAGGTACCTGCAAGTGCCTGATGCAAATCTCAATTCCTACTTTGCCAATTGCTAGATCACAACTGACAAGGATTTGCTGTGGTTCTATAGACCAGTCTTTCTCCTGATGGCAGAGGATGATCCCAGTTTTAGGTCAACATGTTTAGAAGGCAACAAATTTGAAAACAGCATTTCCTGACCTTTGATGTTCTACAGAAGAAACAGCTGTGTCCTGTTTAATTTGGGAACCAGTGGCTCTGATCGTCTGTGAATGGAAAGAAAAATATAATCTAATTGGGCCATATTTGTACAACAGAACAGGCGAAGCTGAGGAATACAAGCATAAGAATCAGTTTTCCAACTCATTGTAGAGTTGTTTTATTTTTTAAAGATCTCAGCTGCTAGAAGGATGACGTCAGTAACATTACTTATTCTGTTTCCAACAAAAGTGACCTGTGGGTTGAGGCGTGTTTCTGTTCTATATGCAACTCCTTTTAGTATGAAGTCCAGTCTAGAATTAGCTAACACTCTCTTTGTTTACTCGTACTTGGGGTATGAAAGGACATCTTGTCCAGCACACAGATGGTCAGAGGCTTCAACAAACTTTGTGGGATGTCAAGGGCCAAGAGAAAAGAAAAAGTTTATTATTTAGCTGAATAAATGTGTTCAGGTTTTAGTCTTCAATTGTGTTTACTACTAGCACGGACCAATGTATAAATTAAAGGGGTGAACCCCCCCAAATAAAATTAGCCAGAATAAAATTTAAAAAATTAAAATTAAGAGGAAATTTAGAAACATTGGAATGACTATAATCACTAACACAACAGGTTTTTTTAATGAAGTCCATTGCCTTAAAAAAACATAGCATATAACTTTTAAGAGCCAGTATAATGTGATGGCTAAGATATTGGACTAGGTGCGTGGGAGACTGAGATTCTAGTCTTCTCTTAGCCACAATAGCTCATTGGATGACTTTGGGGTGATTGTGTTCATAACTCAGCTAACCTTATAGAGTGTAATGGAGAGAAATAAATCTGCTGTGCTTAGGCATACAACACATATGAAATAAAAATATTAAACTTAAATTAATATTGCCATTTAGTACTGGATGAAAAAGTGCTTAAATAATATTAGGGGACTCGAGGCTAAATCATACAATGAATGATTACAACTATAGCCATGTCCAGTTTCTGCAACTATTCATTGTATGATTTAACCTAGAGTCCCCTAATATTATTTAAGCACTAAATGGCAATATTAATTTAAGTTTAATATTTTTTATTAGACTTAGCGAAGGATACTTACTTCTTTTTAAGGCAAGGGGATCTGGATGTAATTTAGGAGCCAAGGCAGGTTAAAATAGCAGAGGGCAGTTGGGAGCTATGAGAAGGTTGAAGGGTAAGTATTAGCAATTTGAATTTTCTCCAGGGTCAAACTAGAAACCATTGGAGCTTTGTCTCTATTGCCAAAAGACAGACATTCTAGTGTCTCAGTTCTATCTCACAACTAACTTTTATTCTTAAGTATTTAGCAAGAATGATTTCATGAATAATCTATTGCAGTCGTTTAACTTGAAGATGTCAACACATATGCAGTTCTTCCAAGGGTATTTTTAATCCTAGAGATCCTACACATAGCTGTCACTTTGGTTGATATAAGTGGTCCAGCACCAAATCAGACTTACTGGGTATGCTGTGGGTTCCCATTGATGAAGTAGGAGACTCCAGGATGTGTGAGACATGCAGCAATGGTGCCATCAAGGTATCATAACTAGGACAGGGAGTCAGCAACCCGCTGTTCTGGAGCCACATGTGGCTCTTTCATTCCTCTGCTGCAGCTCCCTGTTGCTCAAAATATTCATCATAACTGCCAATGTGTGACACCCCCCGACGTGCAATTTACTAAGCTTTTTGACCCCCAGTAAGCCAACTATGGATAAATCCAAGAAAAGAAAAGTTTAAGCAGAAAACAAAATCTTTAATTCAACTATATATGCTAGTTTTGTGGCCGCTCAGGATATAGTCAGGCACAGGAAGAGTGATTCCTGGTGTTTTCTTTTCTGTGGGAAGCAGGTCAAAATGGCTTTCTGAGTGTTTAGGGTTGCTGACTCCTGAACTAGGAACTATAGTGTGTTGAAAGACAAAGATGTATTCCATAAAGCCCATTCTTTATTTCTAAATTACTCTGCTTGCCTGATAGTGCAGTAAAGGGGCTCATCCCTCTCTAGTTTTGAACTTAGCCAGTTGTCTTGACAGCTCTGCATGTAAAGAAATGAGTGTAGCTTGTAGTTACCGTGTCCTTTGCTTTAGGCAGGAAATTGCTTGGACCAACAATGTTAGAAATTGAGCTATAAAAAGAGTACCATCATTGCATAATAATAAGTAATCTGCTCTAATGCATCTTTCAATTGCTACCCTCTGGGAGATTGTTCACGTTTGGTGCCATTAAATCTGTTTTCTTAAAGAACTGAGTTTTATCTTCCCTAAACTCTCTGCAAAAGACGATTCAGTATCCTGAATCCAAAGCACTGCTTATACATGGAAGGATGAATAAAGCTGGTAGCACTCTCTTGAACATTTGAATCCAAGTTTTATTTAAATTGATCAGAGTTAACTATGTGCTTAATTAAAAGCAAGTTATGATAGATTCAGTGGTGCAATGTGTTATGGAACATGAAGCACTCCCATTGTCAAAGCATCATAGCAGGCACATTAAATCTTACTCCCTGCCATGCATTTCCAGCAAATGCAAGAAAGTTGCATAAATAGAAAAAAAGTCATAAATAAAAAGAAGTTCTTGGCCTAACAGTGCCCTCAAGTCCTACCTTCTTTATATTTTAGTCCTGGAATTTAAGTCCTGGGCTTCTCCTCTTGAATCTGTGGAGAGGGGCGGCATACAAATCTAAATAATAAATAAATAAACAAACAAACAAACAAACAAACAAATAAATAAATAAAATTTCTGAGTCAAGGGCCATGTTTGCTCAATTCCTGACTTTGAATTTTTGACTATTTACCCCTCTTTAGCTAAAGGGCTTGCTTTGGCAAATGTGCAGTCTGATGACCAGAAGCAAAGGCACCTCAGTTCAAAACAGTATAAATGGGGGAAAGTGGAGGAGGTTTAATAATTCAATCTACACACTATTATTAAATAGTGAGCTTGATTGCTTGATTGGCAAATAGCTGAACTTCCTTGTTATTACTTGTTTCTGCAATAACATCAGTGTATACGTTTCCTTGTCCTGCTAATTCTTGAATGTGGATCTGAGTTTCTTGAGGGGGATTTATGGTTGAGCCTTGGATGAAGTGCTGACTTTGTAAGAATCAAAGATTTTCATCTCATCAGCTTCATTTTTATACTACCTCTGTTTCTACCTTTACTTTCACCTGACCCCATGAATGCTTTCTTCTGATTTGGGATAACTGGAGGATGTTCTTTCTTCCACCTCCATTTCCCCCCTGCAATTGGAATTAACAAAGTCTCCTCCCTTCTACCTTCTCCTTTGTTTCTTTTAAGTTGGGTGTTTCAGGCCAGGTTAGTTAGTTAGTTAGTTAGTTAGTTAGTTAGCTAGCTAGCTAGCTACTTACTTACTTACTTACTTACTTACTTACTTACTTACTTACTTACTTACTTACTTACTTAGTATGCCGCCCCTCTCCGTAGACTCGAGGCGGCTCACAACAGTAATAGAAAAAACAATGTACAATACAAATCTAATAATTAAAACTAAAACTCCATAATTTAAAAAACATGCATACAACATACCATACATAAACAATATAGGCCTGGGGAAGTTATCTCAGTTCCCCCATGCCTGACGATATAGGTGGGTTTTAAGGAGTTTACGAAAGGCCAGGAGGGTGGGGGCAGTCCTAATCTCAGGGGGAGCTGGTTCCAGAGGGTCGGGGCCGCCACAGAGAAGGCTCTTCCCCTGGGACCCGCCAAACGACATTGTTTAGTCGACGGGACCCGGAGAAGGCCGACTCTGTGGGATCTGGTTGCTGGGATTCGTGTATTTGCATTTCTTTTACAATTAAACTTATATATTTTTAAAAAAACTTGAGTCATTCACTTCTTTCAGTTAACCTCTCCCTCCATTTAATTAGAGATCTCAGGGATAAAGGGAATGACCATTTTTTGAATGAAACTGATCTATTATTCTGTCAGAAATTCCTCCCCCTCCTTCTCAAAGTCTCCCATTTTTCTCTCACTTTCTTCAATTCCCAAACTTTCCCACACCCACTTATATGAGGTTCTTACTCTAATATTAATCTCCCCTCCCCCACAGGGGTGAGTTCTTACTTACCTCACTGCCGGTTCACATCGCAACATTTTGCATGCACCCACACACTCCATTAGCACACATGTGTTCCCTTCTCCAATTTGTCTTCTGCACATGCTCAGTAGCTGGAATTGCCCAAAACTCAGAAGCTGTGCTTTGTGTGAAGGAATAAAAGTTGGTATTAATCTGGGAGCAGGTGGGAGGGCTCTTTTTTCAAGCTGCAGAAGAGGAGAAGCTATCAAAAAAACAGAAAAAAATCATGAAAAATTCACGGAAAAAGATGGCGCCCACGGACCAGCACTCACCGAACTGGATCTGTGATGCCATTGTCATGTCACCAGCAGGTTGCTAATGATTCGGGTGTTCATCCTTTGATAGTTCGCAGGAACAGTGCAAACTATTTCAGTGAATAGATATAATAGATGGCCCTTCCTAAATTGGAAGCCTGTTCAGTTGGAAATTCTTCCTCCCTGTCATTGAGATGGAGGTGATAGAAGGAGACAGGCATAGGGAGTGAGGGAGCAGGCATTCCAAAACATAGGATGGGAAGCAAGATATATATTTTGAATGTGGGGAAGCTATAGACCAACGGCAAAAGAATATGCAGGAATAGGAAATGGTCCATCAACCTGGATTCTAATTTTTAGATATTTGCGTGGAGGGAAGAAATATTCTTAGCAGTGTGGAGAGTCTCTGATGGTGATAGTTGGAGGGCTTGTAGTAGGCCTTGGATGGCCTGGGGAATCCTTGAAGAGGCCCTGAGCAATTTACACATCCTGAAGTAAATATGTAAGAGCTCTGGTAGAAGACAGCCAAAAAGCAACAGGGAGCAGTCATGAGTGATACGTATAAGTGGTCTGAAATGACAAATCTGTAGAGACATGAATTAAGTATACCTTATGTATGTTTGACAGGATTGTTGAGCATAGCTCCCAGGGATGTCATAAACTGGAGGTGTCTAAGCCTGGTGTGGGGATGAGATAGCTGGTTTTGTTGCTCTCTTAGCCATCATGTCAATTATAAATCAGGAAAAGGTTGATGGGAAAATCATCCAAGCCATGGGTAATTACTACAGGAAGGTAATGAACAGCTCAGTTGTTCTTCCTTTCAGGCAGAGAAGCAAAAGTTTGACTTCAGAGGGCCACTTCAGCAGCAACAGCTTATGAGGATTTGAGCAGGAGGCATAAGTCGAGCTACTATTGTAGCAAATTCCTTGACAACTGTTGAGCTAGAACCGGTTCATTGTCTTGATTAACTGGGCCATTGGATTTCACCTTGATACTGATACGAGAGCAGGTGATTAATGATCTGATCTCCAGAAGATCTCTAGCCATAGCTTTATCCCTTGAGTGACGGGGGGACTTTATATGAGGTATGGTGGTTAAACTCCTTCCTAACTCCTCATTCCCAAGCAGAGGGAAGTTGGGTAAACAGATTAATTTCAGAAGATTAGGAAGTCATGCATATGAAGAATAGAAGAGAATTCTTTATTGGCCAAGTGTGATTGGATACACAAGGAATTTGTCTTTGGTGCATAAGCTGTCAGTGTACATAAAAGAAAAGATACATTTGTCAAGAATCATGAGGTACAACACTTAATGATTGTCATAGAGGTCAAATAAGCAATGAAGAAACAATATTAATAAAAATCATAAGGATACAAGCAACAAGTTACAGTCATACAGTCATAAGTGGGAGGAAATGGGTGATAGGAATGATGAGAAAAAAACTAGCAGTAATAGTAGTTAGTAAATAGTTTGACAGTGTTGAGGGAATTATTTGTTTAGCAGAGTGATGGCATTCGGGGGAAAATGTTCTTGTGTTATTTGCATAGCAGCACTTTCAAATCCGCTGCTCTCTTTCTTCCTCTTTTAGTGTCTAACTTTATATCCTGGGCCTGTTCCTCTTGCCCTTGTGAGTCAAGGTCATGTAGTTACTTGTTCTCTAACTTCTCCATTTGTCCCTTTCTGGGGTACCTATTGGAGATGTCTACATGACCAATTTTAAACCTCACATCAGAGTTTGTGTTAATCTGATATGAATGTTTTTAGAGATTGCTAAGTAGTTGGATCTTTTTAAAAAAAGTTTATCTCTTTTACAGTATTATTGTTTTTGTGAAGTTCACACCTGATAATTCAGCCCCAAAAGTGCTTGTCTACATTTTGTTGACTTTCTCGGTAGCGTTAGGAGCCACAAGAAGCCCAGCTATTTCAAAATGCTTTCTGCCCTGAGCAATTAAGCATTCCACCATCTTCTAACAAGCTTGTGCTGAGTTTTTACTGATGTCAGCTGGAGGGGTTGCATTTCAAAACAAGTAGTATTGGCAAGAGGCGTAGGAGTCACAGCTGTGAAAGCAATGGGTAAGGAAATATAATTTAGTGGTTCAGCGCATGCTTTACACACAGAAGGTCTGCAGATCGGTCCCCAGACTCATTGAAAGGATCTTGGCCAGCAGAGCCGCAAATGATCTCTAGCCTATTATTTTGGAACCCCATGGCCACACAATAGACAAAGGTTTAATGTCAAAAGCAATACTTTAGTTAATTATGATTTATGGAATAAAGCACACGGACTGTAGTTTTGCAATGTCCTAAACAAGCAAATCTCATTTTGGTGAGCTTATATGGCAGTGAAGACCTGTTTTTGTCTTCTCCCTTAATGTATCAAGAACGTTATCAAATAACATATCCAGAAAGCTGAAAATAATAATGTGCACAGAAATGGATAAACTGACATTGGAATTAAAAAACAAGAAAGATTCATAATATTATGACTGTTGGGGCAAGTTCTATTGTTGGTTGGAAAAAAGGAAAATGTAATAAATGTATAGTCAGTAATAGAATAGAATAGAATATATATGTGTGTGTGTCACATGTTTTTGCTGATTTTTTTAAATTAAGGGAGATTAGGATAATACTATTTTGGCCTTGTTCTGGTCTCATCAGCTAGCCATACCCTTACTGGGATTTGATCCTGCAGTTTCTGCCTTGAATTAACCTCTAGACTACAGGATCTGATCCTTTCAGCTTTGTACCAGGGAAGGATTATGGTTTTTTCTCTGTCAGATCACCCTGATATATTGAAGGTATAGAAAAAATAGATACGGAAGTAAGACCGATGTATAAAAACTGTTAATAACAATACGTGTAATAGGCTGTGAGCACAATAAGAAATGGAAAACGGATTTGCTACACAAGTGTCCAATGTTTTTAAATGTCATTTGTCTTTTTTGTTTTGTATATGTGTGTATAAATAAAATTTTCTAATAATATTTTTTTTAAAAGAATGCTAACAAATAACATATCCAGAAAGCTACCTTCTAGACAAGGTAGATGCTTGTTCCGCTTCTGAGTAAGGCAGCTTGTTCTGAGCATTTCATAAAATAACAAGCTCTGAAAGTTGAAAGCCATTCTTCCAGTTGGCTGATAACCTCCCAAATGAGGGGCAATCTCCCAAATCCAGTTTCTCTTGGCCATGAATGCATTATGCCTGCTACTGTTTCTCTGCTTTGATGTGCCATTGTCTTCAAAGTTGGGTTGAAGTCTGCTTGTTTTGTCAATACTGTATTTTTATAGGCAAAGTAAACCCCATAGTGTAAGATGCTCTGTTTTAACTTCTCTGTTCATTTTGTTTGTTTAGTATTTCATACTACTGCTCTGCATCTTCCTGCTTGAGATAATTGCTGGAATCCTGGCCTGTGTCTACTACCAGCAGGTAGGTAACATGAGAAAAGGGGGTGATCCGTAAACAGGCTACATTTCGTTCCCCACAGGGTCTTCTCAACCCAATGAATATTTGTCTACAGAGATCTATTAATTCTTATCTATTGTGAGCCAGCACTACTGTGACAATGGTAGTCATGGGGCTTTTTGGCTTCTTTCCACAAAACCCTGTAAGCACATCTGTTCTGCATAGAACCTCCCAGGCTACAGATTTGTGCAAACCTACAATGAACAAGGGGTTGGCATCTGGGCACTCTGTGTGTCTCAAGGGCCATGCTATGATTTGAAGCTGCAGCGCAAACACTTCTTTTATTAACTTTGTTCCAGTGCTACAATAAAAATGCATGTGATTATAAAACTCAAGTAGGCATTGATGTACAGCCATTGGCCCGAGTGTGGCAACTTTTACAATGCAGTAAATTTTAGTAAACCGGGAGTATAAAATGTTGCTCTAAAGGATTTAGAGCAGTCCAGTAGTTCACCCAGGCACACACCTGTGAAGATATTTACTACCAGACCCATATATTATTTAAACCATTTGCATAGCTGCCCATCTTATATGGAATTCTCGTAGGCCTCCAATCGAGAATTAAAACAGTATCAATAATAAAACAACGTTAAGGCTGTATAGTCTGGAGCAGTGTTTTTCAACCAGTGTGCCGCGAGACATGGTCAGGTGTGCCGCGAAGCTCAGAGAGATAAAGAAAGGACGAGAGAGAGAAAGAAAAAGAGAAAGAAAGCAAGAGAGAGAGAGAGAAAGAAAGCAAGAGAGAGAAAGAGCGAGCGAGCAAGAAAGAGAACAAGAGAGAGAGAAAGAAAGCAAGAGAGAGAGAGAAAGAGAACAAGAAAAAGAAAGAGAGAGAGCGAGAGAGAAAGCAAGCAAAAGAGAGAGAAAGAGACGGAGGGAAGGAGAGAGAGAGAAAGATATAGAGGGAGGTAGGGAGGGCGAGAGAAAGAGAAAAAAAGAGAGGAAGGAAGGAAGAGAAAGAAAGAGGGATGGAGAGAGAAAGAAAGAGGAAGGGAGAGAAAGAGGGAGGGAGAGAGAAATGGAGCAAAAGGGAGGAAGAGAGGGAGAGAGAATTTTTTTGTCCAAACTTTTTTTTACCCCCCCTCCCCGCTAAATGTGCCCCAGGGTTTCGTAAATGTAAAAAATGTGCTGCGGCTCAAAAAAGGTTGAAAATCACTGGTCTGGAGGACTCAATCTGTATAGTCTGGAGGACAGAAGGAAAAGGGGGGACATGATCGAAACATTTAAATATGTTAAAGGGTTAAATAAGGTCCAGGAGGGAAGTGTTTTTAATAGGAAAATGAACACAAGAACAAGGGGACACAATCTGAAGTTAGTTGGGGGAAAGATCAAAAGCAACACGAGAAAATATTATTTTACTGAAAGAGTAGTAGATCCTTGGAACACACTTCCAGCAGACGTGGTAGATAAATCCACAGTAACTGAATTTAAACATGCCTGGGATAAACATATATCCATTGTAAGATAAAATACAGAAAATAGTATAAGGGCAGACTAGATGGACCATGAGGTCGTTTTCTGCCGTCAGACTTCTATGTTTCTATGTTTCTATTAAAACCATAAACATTAAAAACAAAATACCCAGCACCAAGTTAAACCTCTGACATGCAGTCACCTCATCTTATCCCACAATAGCAAAAGCACCTATATACCACTTCATAGTGCTTTACAACACACTCTAAGCAGTTTGCAGAGTCAGCATATTGCCCCCAACAATCTTGGTCCTTAGAAGGATGGAAATTTCAGTCAATGTTGAGCTGGTCAGGATCAAACTCCTGGCAGTGGGCAGAGTCAGTCTGCCAATACTTCATTCTAAACAACGCACCATTAGCCAATTTAATATAACACGAAATTGATCAGCAATGAGTGGGTCTGAAGCCATTTTCATGAATTGTGAAAATAACCATCTAGAAGAATATTCTGCTTACTGCGTCTGTGCTTAGAATTCAAATATTGGAATGTGCATTGCCTTGTTCTCTTCCCTTTTGATGCTGCATGTATAAAATGGAATGAGTAACTATCCATTTGATTCTATAGTTCTTAACACTTTATCTTATTACTAACAAAAGATGATTGTCACTGCAATATTTCTTGAATGTTCATGTAGTCTGTACTAAGCCCAGAGAGCTAAGAAACGGGGAGGAATGAAGATGCAAATCGGTGACACCTAGATCTGTTTTAAAGTCTTAGCTATCTAAATTGCAATATTCACATTCAACTACAAGTACGTAGAATCCCAGAGATGGATTCTTGTCTATGAAACTCATATCATTGGAAATGTTAACTAAAACATTTTTTTAAAATGTTTATTTTAGTCTGCTTATTCCTGACATATTAATTAGCCCTAAATTTATTATTGCTGCTCTCTTTTAAGGGACTGTAATGCTTTTATGATGAAATAATACAATCGTGGAAGGACAGCTGTCCTTAAAGGACCATCTACAAATTATAAAAGAAAAAAATGCTTGATAGTTGTCTTTTTAAAAAAATATTGTCCTGATTGGTGCATGTTTTCATAATAAATGTAGAGACTGCTGATCTCAATAGTGGGTTTGCAACAGCTTTATTACTCAATAAATAAACCAGCCTTAACCTGAATGTGACCTGAACAGAATACATGACACAATTATTTTGGTTCACACAACAAGATAAATCCTGTTTGCTTGGTATCTTTGTTTGTATAGCAAGCTGTGCCCAAACAAACTAATTTGGGCAAGCAAACACAAATGTTCAGGTGCACTAGCACTTAGACATATATACCGCTTTATGGTGCTTTACAGCCCTTAAGTGGTTTACACAGAATCATCAGATTGCCCACAACAATCTGGATCCTCATTTCATCCACCTCAGAAGGATGGAAGGCTGAGTCAACCTTGAGCCTGGTGAAATTCAAACTGCCGAATTGCAGGCAGCTGGCAGTTAGCAGAAGTAGCCTGCAGTACTGCACTCTAACTACTGCAAGGGAGTAGATGTAGATTAGATATCAGAAAAAACTTTCTAACAGTAAGGGTGATAAACCAGTGGAACAGGTTGTCACAGGAGGTGGTGGGCTCGCCTTCACTGGAGGTCTTCAAACTGAGACTGGACAGTCATCTTTCTGGGATGGTTTAATGTATCCTGCATTGAGCAGGGGGTTGGACTCGATGACCCTCGAGGTCCCTTCCAACTCTCTGATTCTACTGCGCCACCGCGGCTCAAACTATACAATTCCACATTGGCTTTTTCCAGCAAATGCAGTGCAATGGATCAGATTAGGTGGAAAAATATGGAGGTTTGCCATCTGTAGGTGCTTAATAATTTGGTCATGGCTTGATTTGGGACTCTGAACTGTCACTTTAATCCATAATGCAAATATGGATTATTTTAAAAATCCTATGATTTGTACAGGAATTAGCAGCATTAAAACGTCAGGTGTTGAAATGATAAGTATGGTTAATGCTGGTAAAATAAAATATCGTAGTGCTGGAATGACTAGGAAATCCTGGTCCCATCCCTTGTGCAGATTGCAGAATCTGTGGTATCACCTATATGTGAAAATGGACTGGAAGCTAAAGGAATGCATGGCAAGCATTGATGATGGGGGTGGATAAAAGGAGGAAGGCATGGAATGTTGACATCTTTACTCTTTGTGGATTTTTAGTGATTGTGGGAATCATCTTGGTCTTATAAGCTTCATTTACTCCCTCTGCTAATTTTTCTTTGGCAAACTTTATGTCCTCTCTTCAAAGACTCAAGGAATTGGGTTTTTTTCTGTTGCCTTTTGTATTTCTTCCCTCACTGGCTCTATAAACTGTGTGTATGTGTGTTTATTTTTGCTGCCTCTTTGTGATGCTGCAGTTTTCCCTTATCAACCCACAGGTAATCTGCTTTTGTTTTTCTGCATGGCATGGGTTAACGGGAGGCTTTTAAAAATGTTTTCTTCTAGTATTGTTAAGCTATTCTGTTTTGCATTTCCCCCTGATTTTTCTGCTCTAAAACCTTTGGTATCCAAATAAAAAGGTGTTTTGGACATAACCAAGATGATATGCTGTCTGATGGGGTTTAAGGCTTATCGCTGAATTGAAAATGCACAATATTGACCTTGGCTTTTTTCCAGATACACTTCTCAAGTACTTGCATAACAATGTACTAGTTTAGACAGCAAATTTGTAGTTTGGGCATTTGACATTCTATAGTTAAATTATCTTAGCTGACAGGGTTAATAAAAATAATGGGTCTTGTTCAACTTCCCAAATTAGCAATGGCTGTTAACAACTTGACATTGACATTGATTAATCTTATTTAAAAATTAAATTTAATATACATATTTAAAGGGTAATTAATTATATAATGAAGTAATTTTGGGAAAAAATAATTATTTTATAGATTGAAACAAATTGGATTTGTGGAAATAGTTAAAATATTATATCTAAAGCATTAGAGGGAAAGACATAATATAATGAACAACGAATGTCTAAGTTTTGAAATTGGAAAAGTATCTAAAATATTTAATATGAATTGACAATTTCTTAGAATAAGTAATTGTCGAATTTTCGGGGGCATTTAGTTATGAGGAATCAGGTTTAGAAAAAGAAAAATGAAGGGGGGGGGGTTTAAGGAATTAAAGAAATGAATGAAGAGCAATGGCTTTGACGTATTAAGCAAGAGAGACTAACTAGCAGAGGAAGTAAATAATAGCATTAAAAATTAACCGGAGAACGAAACAATCTGTGTAAACCGAGTGACGAAATTAGACAAGGGAGGCAGCATGAGATTAATGACACATACTGAGAGTAACAGATGTAAAATGAAGTAGTATTAATGTATAAAAATAAATTTTTATTGAATATAAACATTAAAAAAAGAACATTTAAAACATTAAAATACTGTACAAACTTTAAACAAAACCATACAAACAAAACGAACAGCAAAAAGAAAAAAGGAGAAATAAATACAGACAGACAAAACAATACATTGAACTTGTAACTCTTTTTACAGTAAATTGTGTTGATGTCCTATTTCCATTTATATATTTGTAAGTTGAAATTAAGTAATATTAATAATATTTAGTAGATGACATATGTTTATTAAGTTGACCTATATGGTGTATGTTCTTTTTTAGTGGGGAGAAAATAATAAGAAAAATTCTTTGTAATTAAAACTATCCACTCAGGGAAGGATTTAGAGCAGGGGTAGGGAACGTTGGCTCTTCTATGACTTGTGGACTTCAACTCCCAGAATTCTCTGAACTAGAATGATTGGCTCAGGAATCCTGGGAGTTGAAGTCCACAATTCTCTGAACTAGAATGATTGGCTCAGGAATCCTGGGAGTTGAAGTCCACAAGTCATAGAAGAGCCAACGTTCCCTACCCCTGATTTAGAGGGTGCAAGACGCTTGTTCAAAAAGCCTGTTCTGGAGCATTCAGTTTGCGCACCATTTCAAGCTATCCACCTTGCTCAGTTTGCTAACTTTATATTTGCCAAATTGGGCTCCCAAGTTCCGGGAGCCATTTTGTATCAGATGAAAATTCTCTCAGAACAATTTGTAACAGTTGTTACACAGGGAACTGGGTTGAAGAACCATATTGCTATGTCTTATTTCTGATCCCATTGTTGATTTCCTGTTCTGTATAGCTGAACAACGAGCTGAAGGAAAATCTGAGAGACACGATAATCAAGAAGTATAGGAAGTCAGGAGAAGAGAGAGTGACTAATGCGGTGGACAAACTTCAGCAGGAGGTATGTTTAAGAAATTAAGAGATTAATACAGAGTAACACCTGGGGCATTGGTTTTCAACCTGGGGGATGGAGACCCCTTTGGGGGTCGAACAAGTGCTTCACAGAAGTTGCCTAAGACTATGGGAAAAGACAAATTTCCCATGGTGTTAGGAACTAAAGCTTCTATTCTGGCGTTTTAGAACCTATTTTTACAATCCGACCAATCAGGCTTTCACAGGGGGTGGGTGGTGTCCCTGTGATCTTCCTGCTAATCAGCTTAAAGCTCTGTTGAGAGAATTGGCGCTAGACTTATGGTTGGGAGCCACCACAACATGAAGGAAGTGTATTAAGGGGTTGAGAACCACAGATTCTAGGGGAAGAAATGGGAAAAACGGAATTTATTTTTATTTATGTATTTATTTATCTATCATGGCAGAAAATAAAATAGTGCTTTTCCCCTGTCTTCAGACTCTGGTATCTTTGAGGCATGTTTTCTGGGTCTACTTTTATTCATGCAGATACCGTTGGTTTTGACCTGCTGTGGTTTTTGGCCAGAATATTGTTTCTACTCATCCTGGATCCCTGGGTTTTTCCTTGAACAGAAGTCATAATGTGGGCTTTCCTTTCAACAGCATTTGATTATTTAGCACTCAAAAATAATTTTATTTATTTATTATTTATTTATTTATTGGATTTGTATGCCGCCCCTCTCCGCAGACTTGGGGCGGCTAACAACAGCAATAAAACAGTATATAACAAAATCCAATACTAAAAACAGTTAAAAACCCATTATATAAAAACCAATCATACATACAGACATACCATGCATAAAATTGTAAAGGCCTAGGGGGAAGTGTATCTCAGTTCCCCCATGCCTGGTGGCAGAGGTCGGTTTTAAGCAGCTTTCGAAAGGCAAGGAGAGTGTACTTGAGTACTCAAAAAAGAGCTGATGGACTTGACTACTGCCAATTGATGGGGCTTTTGTTTACCCAGAATGTAGGTGACATTGGTAGCTTTAGTCCCACTTATTTTCAAGTAACATCTGAAGGGGGTCTGCATTTCTACCAAAGAACTCTGTTTAAATTATCTTTTCTAAGGGCAGGGCACTTGTGAATGTGCCACACATAGATAACTTTCCCATGCCTTCTGTGTTGACTTTCCCTGGTCCAATAAAGGATTGAATATTTTTAGCACTCTTGCCTCATCCGTGAAACAGCCGATCCCAAAGGAGAGGCACAAAAGTAGCTGGGTAAAATAATCTGGTGGCTCTGTTTAATGATCAGATCACTGGAATACCTCTCCAGTTCTTATTTCCACCCTCGACCATTTAATAGTCCCGTAGCATGACAAAACTAGAAAAACAGATGCGTCTTTGTTGAGTAAAAGTGGTAAATCACTTCCTGATTGTCAAGTATTTTTCTTGCAGCTATTAATCTCCAGTTACAGAGACCTATGGCATAAAATGTAATTAACAGAGGAGCACAGTTCTCTCAGAGAGTGAAGGGGGTGGGGATGTGCCTCATCTTCTTTTGACCACTGCAGCAGGGCTTCAGATCAATATATCTGGTTATTTTAGAATTTAGATGATCATATTGGACATGGTTAGACATTTTTAAGGTACGGGGGCTATGATTTGGGAACATACTGAGTAATTCATTTGAAAGAATAAGATTGAGGGCATTTTCCCAACTGGTGGGAAGTCCTATTCATCTTTTTTTTATTTTTAGAAACTGCTGATAGGAAAATAGCTGTTTCTGCTCTTCAGTTTATAAAATCACTCTGTTTAATTTCAACGCTTGCAAAAGTGTGTTGCTATAAGCCACCGGTACACCAAGTCTAAACAGGAATATCATCCTAACGTCTATCCTTAGACAATTTGCAGTGAATGAAAGGTTCTGCTGTTAGGGCAGTAGGGCAGAGTGTGTGTGATAGTGGAGGGATCACTCAGCACATGTCCCAAACTGTTCAGAAATAAATCCAGCTCCATTTGTGTAACTTCCCAGCATGAATGAGATTGCTGCCTAGCAGTATAACAGCACAGGGAATAAGCTGCTCTGAATGTGCTCAGAGATAATACATATATGTATTCTGGATTCATGCCACAAACTGGAAGCTTGGGATACTTCTGTGTAATCATGATATCAGATGGAAAAAGACTGTACAAGGAAGGGAGGAGACTCCTTTTGACCATAATTGACCAGAAATGCTTGAGCATGCCTTGTCTCTACAGGGAATTGCATTTTTCAGCAAGGATTCTTCCACACCCAGCCGATATATCGTCCGCTTGCAGGGAGTGTAGCTTGATATAGTGAGAACAACTGAAGTGATTTATTCATTGATTGAACAAACCGATGGAGGCCAGCATATGCCCATGGATGCGAAGCAAAAGTGACCCAACCAAACCTATATTTAACAGTAGGAGCTAATATCTTCCAGCACTACTGAAAGAGATTCTTAATATTGGGTATTTGTATCTAGGTCAAGGCTTCATTAGTTCCAGGTATTCCTCTGCAGCAGGGGTGTCAAACTTGTGTCGTCGCATTGCCATCACGTGGTATATCGAGAATTTCCCCCCTTCGCTAAAATGGAGGTGGGCGTAGCAAGCAAGTGATGCGTCCAGCCCATAGGCCGCAAATTTGACACCCCTGTTGTACAGAGATGAAGTATTCAGTGTGAGAGGGAGGTTCACTGTTTTCCTTACGTCTCTCTCAGAGGGTGCTTGTTCGTTTTTTCAATTTCTGTGGCCACCCTTCTCAGTCACTGGGCAGTTAAAGTTCAGAAAATATATTACAATTAAACATTTTAAAGCCATAAAAACAGTTAAATCCACTTAAAAAACATTGACAACCTCCAATTTAAGCTACACAAGAGCACGCTATTTGGCCTATTAGCAATATAGCCCAGAAAACACAGCCCCTTGACATATTCAGCCCAGGGTGAAATCCAGCAAGTTCTGACGGGTTCTGGAGAACTGGTAGCGGAAAGTTTGAGTAGTTTGGAGAATTCAGTAGTGGAAAGTAAGGGTAGTTTGGAAAGTAAGGGTAGTCTGGAGGACAGAAGGAAAAGGGGGGACATGATCGAAACATTTAAATATGTTAAAGGGTTAAATAAGGTTCAGGAGGGAAGTGTTTTTAATAGGAAAGTGAACACAAGGACAAGGGGACACAATCTGAAGTTAGTTGGGGGAAGGATCAAAAGCAACATGAGAAAATATTATTTCACTGAAAGAGTAGTAGATCCTTGGAACAAACTTCCAGCAGACGTGGTTGATAAATCCACAGTAACTGAATTTAAACATGCCTGGGATAATCATATATCCATTGTAAGATAAAATACAGGAAATAGTATAAGGGCAGACTAGATGGACCATGAGGTCTTTTTCTACTGTCAGTCTTCTATGTTTCTATGCTTCTAGTTCGGAGAACCGGCAAATACCATCTCTGGCTGGTCCCAGAGTGGGGTGGGAATGGAGATCTTGCAATATCCTTCCCTCAGGAATGGGGATTTTGCAGAATCCTTCTCCTGCCATGCCCTCCAAGCCACGCCACGTTCACCAAGCCACGCCTACAGAACCGGTAGTAAACATTTTTGGATTTCATCCCTGATTCAGCCCCACCCCTCCGGCTTTGGAATATAGGCAGGTTTTTAAGCCCTTACGAAAGACCAGGACTGGGGCCATTCTGATCTCTGAAGGACAATGCTCCGTAGAGCAGGGGTCACTGAAGGAAAGGTCCATCTTCTAGTCCCCACCGGCCAACATTCTTTGTCTGACTGCAGCAGGCACAATGTGCTTGACTTAGTTGGTAGAGATTCTTGGAAAAGTTGATCCCTCATGGATCCCAAGGCATGTAGGGCTTTCTAATAATAACAATTCTATTTTTAATAGAAAAACATTTACAAAATGTTCTGTCGGGCTCTCTGGTAGACTCCTCCCAAAAATTCACAGGTACAAATTTCAGACACGCACACGTTTGAAAATTCAAAACAATGTTCTTTATAATGAAAATCCACTTAAACCAAGCCCTCTTTTGGTATAGCAAAGAGCACTCGTCTCCAAACAAACTGGTAATTTGTACAAGTCCCTTATCAGTTCTGTGATACTTAGCTTGCAGCTGTGAGGCAATTCACAGTCCTTCTTCTTTCACAAAGTGAAACACACTTTGCTCTGGTTTAGTTTCAAAGCGGGGAAAAATCAGCACACACAAAGTCAAAGTCAGTAAAGCAGTCACGAAACACAAGGATCAGATAATCCTCCACAATGGCCAAACCCACAGGCTGCTCTTTATAGCAGCCTCACTAATTACCACAGCCCCACCCAACCACAGGTGGCCTCATTTTCTTTGATAATAATCTCTCAGTTGTTGTTGCCTATGCATCGCTCTCCGCATGCGTGGCTGTATCATTAACTCTTGTTCTGAATCCAAGGAGGAGCTAGATAATTGATCTCCTTCTGAGCTGCCTGCCACACTCTCCTCCTCCCTTTCACTCATGTCTTCTTGGTCAGAGGAGCCTTCATCAGCAGATTCCACCGGGGGGTGGGGGCAAAACAGGCCTGCAGCATGTGGATGTCTCCCCTATATCCACAGTCCTTGGGGCAGGAACTGGGCCAGAGCTAACCACAACAAAAAAGGAGAAGAGGGCAGAAGACTTTCCAGGGCAGGTTTTTGGTTTTTTTTAGAAAGTTCTTTTTTTAAAAAAAAAGGCTTTCTAAACTGTACTAATACACATTTTTCTCGTTCCCAAACTGAAAAGAGACATTGTAATCCTCCAGAAACAAAGTGAACTTGTGGGAAGAGATGCATAGCCTTGTAACTACATAATGGCAACAAGAAGCTTAAAAAACAAAACATTTTTGTTTAGTTGTCTGGCTGGTGGGTTGTTGCGTACTGACCTTTTTATGAAATGTGGCTACAAGTTGTGCGTACTTGAAGGAGGTGTTGTCAAAGGCATGAAATGTAATTTTGGGCAATACGTCATGCAATCTTAGTTTTCTCACAATGCCTTATTGCTTGTGTTTTTCAGTTTAAGTGCTGTGGCAGTCATAATTATACAGACTGGAGTGACAGCTATTGGTTAAAAATTGAAAAGGAAGGAAGGAAGGTCCCGGACAGCTGCTGCAAGACGATGACTGATACCTGTGGTAGAAGAGATCATCCTTCAAATATCTACAAAGAGGTAAAAAAAAAAAAGGCAAATTAAAAAGAAACCAGACAAAACCAGGCCTTCTCCAGTTATCATTGTGTTAAGAAAACACTGATGAAACCATTGACTGATTATGCTCTTTGATCAATCATACCTTAGTCATTATCCATTTGAACATCATAACAACCTCCACCTAGAATTATACCACAGTACAGGTAGTCCCTGACTTACAACAGTTCATTTAGTGACCGTTCAAATTTACAACGGCACTGAAAAAGTGACTGACGGCCGTGTTTCTGAGTTATGACCTTTGCAGTTTCCCCATGAAATGCTTGGCAACTGGTTCATACTTATGACCGTTGCTGTGTCCCGAAATCATGTGATCACCTTTTGTGATCTTCTGACAAGCAAAGTCAATGGGGGAGTCAGATTCACTTAACAACTGGGTTACTAACTGATCAACTGCAATGACTCACGTAACAACTGTGGCAAAATCATAAAATGGGGCAAAACTCACTTAAATGTCTCACTTAACAACATAAATGTTGGGCTCCATTGTGGTCGTAATTTGAGGACCATCTATATTTATCTTGATTAATACAGAGAAGTAAATGTAAGCAAATAGATACTTAGATATTCCTTAGCAGGGTCCTGCAAGGCCAAGAAGTTTACCCTAGCTGGACAGTGGCACCTCTCTGATCTTCACTAAGCCAGTATGGTTCGGATTTGAAGGAGACACCAACAGGGAAAGCCAGGACTATATGCTAGAAATGGGAGAAGCATTCTGAAAGAAAACAGTGGTGTTTTAAGAAAACAAATGGGAATATCCGAAAGCGAACTCACCCTAAAGAGTATTTTTCTTCTGTTTTATTGTGCATATAAACTTTTCGGTGTGAAGAGTAGCGATGTGTGTGTGTGTGTGTATGTACAGTATTTATATGCATATATATCATGTATATATTGATTGATTGATTTTGTTCAATACACAATGAGGATTTTAGTGGGTATACACATAGTAAAATACACAATGAAGGTTATATAGAGGATATACTCATAGTAAAATATATCTAAGAAAGAATAGAAGAGAAGATATAGGAATAGAACATATCAACGAAAGAATAGAAGAAGAGATATAGGAATAGAAGAAAGGTATAAGAGATATAGGAGAGCAATAGGACAGGGGACGGAAGGCACTCTAGTGCACTTGTACTCACCCTTTACTGACCTCTTAGGAATCTGGATAGGTCAACCGTGGATAATCTAAGGGTAAAGTATTGGGGGTTTGGGGATGACACTATGGAGTCCAGTAATGAGTTCCATGCTTCAACAACTCGGTTACTGAAGTCATATTTTTTACAGTCAAATTTGGAGCCGTTAATATTAAGTTTAAATCTGTTGTGTGCTCTTGTGTTGTTGTGGTTGAAGCTGAAGTAGTCGCCGAGAGGCAGGACATTGCAGCATATGATCTTGTGGGCAATACTTAGATCTTGTTCAGGCGCCGTAGTTCTAGGCTTTCTAGGCCCAGGATTGTTAGTCTATTTTCGTAGGATATTCTGTTTCGAGTGGAGGAGTGAAGGGCTCTTCTGGTGAAATATCTTTGGACATTTTCAAGGGTATTGATGTCTGAGATGTGGGTTCCAGACAGATGAGCAGTAGTCTAGGATGGGTCTGGCAAAAGTTTTGTAGGCTCTTGTAAGTAGTGTGAGATTGCCTGAGCAGAAGCTGCGTAGGATTAGGTTTACAACTCTTGAAGCCTTCTTGGCTATGTTGTTGCAGTGGGCTTTGGCACTTAAATCTTGTGTTATTAGTATACTGAGGTCTTTAACCGAGTGGGGGTTATCTGTGATAATTTGATTATTCAGTTCGTATTTGGAGTTCATAACCTTTTTTGGCGATATTGTTGCAGTGGGCTTTAGCACTTAGGTCATTCGATATTAGTATTCCAAGGTCTTTTACTGAGTGTGGGTTGGCAGTGAGAGATTGTTTATTCAGTTTGTTTGTGCGGTTTGGATTCTTTTTGCAGATGTAGAGGGTAGAGTATTTGTTGGTTGATATTTGAAGTTGCCAGGTGTTAGACCAGTCTGAGACAAAGTCCAGGTCTGTTTGGAGAGTGAGTGTGTTGTCAGTGGTGTTGAAAAGTTTCACATCGTCGGCAAAAAGAACACAGTTGCTTTCGATATGGTCACAGAGGTCATTGATGTAGAGAATGAAGAGAGTAAGACCTAGTACGCTTCCCTGGGGAACGCCACTTATGACAGGGACAGGGGTGGAGATGGCGCTACCAATTTTGACAATTTGTTGCCTGTTAGACAGGAATGCAGTAATCCAGTTGTGGAGGAGTCCTGAGATGCCACAGGATTTGAGTTTTAGGAGTAGTTTGTCGTGGACCACTGAGTCGAAGGCTTTGCAAAAGTCTATATAAATTGCATCAATGGATTTTCCTTGGTTGAGGAGGTAGTCCAAATGTTTTTGCAGTGAAGTAGTTGTAGGTTACAGGATAATTTCTTTCTGAATCCAAATTGTTTGTTTGAGAGTAGGTTATTAGATTCTAAGTAGAGGGTGATTTTGATCGATTTATAATTGATTCCATGATTTTACAAGGGACGAAACAGAGAGATATTGATCTGTAGTTGTCCACTAGTGAAGGGTCTCCTTTTTTTAAAATGGGGATGACTACTGCTTTTGACCACAGCTTGGGGAGCGTGCTGGTCCTGAAGGATTTTTGGAAGATAATGCTTAGGGGTTCAGCGAGAGCAGAAGAAAGTTTCCTTAGGAAGTATGCACAGAGACTGTCTGGTCCAGCAGATAGGGAAGGTTTGAGGTCACAGATTGTTTTTTCTATGCGGTCTTCAGTGAAGACGATTTGGGTTAGGTTTGTGTATGTATTTCAACATGCACATTTCTACTCCAAGCCTTTAGAATTGATTTAAGTGCAAAATTCCATTTCCCCACCAAGCTGGTTGATGCTTTCAGCCTGTACCATACTTTGCTGGATGATGATGATCAAGCAGTCCCTTTCAGTGGGGGCTCAGGAGAGGATTAAGGGACATGAAGGCACATGAATAACTTCTGCAACTAAGCTTGTTTTGGTCATGCAGAGGCAGACCAAACTTTGCCTCAGGGCACAACTGCTAACTGCTGAACCCAGGGGACATTTTTTTTAGCCCATTATCTAAAATGTTGGGGGAAAGAGGTTCTTCTGAAGGAAAATTCCATCACCTTTATCTGGATTTTCCCTATATTTTTCCTGCATCTATTTCCTCTCTCTGTCTTTGTTTCTAAATTGTGAACCTTCCTTCCATCATTGCTGCTGTATAATTAAAAAAAAAATAACTAAGAGAGCTGGGCTACTTTAAAAGACTACCCAGTTTATTATTGTATAAACCAGTGTTTTTCAACCAGTGTGCCGCGAGACATGGTCAGGTGTGCCGCGAAGCTCAGAGAGAGAAAGAAAGCAAGAGAGAGAGAAAGAGAAAGAAAGAAAGCAAGAGAGAGAGAGAGAAAGAAAGCAAGAGAGAGAGAAAGAACAAGAGAAAGAAAGCAGAGAGAGCAAAAGAGAGAGAGCAAAAGAGAGAAAGAAAGCAGGAGAGAAAGACATAGAGGGAGGTAAGGAGGGAGAGAAAGAGAGCAAAAAAGAGAGGAAGGAAGGAAGAGAAAGAAAGAGGGATGGAGAGAGAGAAAGAAAGAGGAAGGAAGGGAGAGAGAGAGAATTCTTTTGTCCAAACTTTTTTTAGCCACCCCACCCCGCTCAATGTGCCCCAGGGTTTCGTAAATGTAATAAACTTGCCGCGGCTCAAAAAAGGTTGAAAATCACTGGTATAAACTTTCATGGATTGCAGGTCACTTCTTCCAATTCACAAAAGTTTGGTAATAATAAAATGGGCTATTTTTAAATTGTCAAAAGACACTGGCTTATTTTTGCTCCAAATGCTCAACAGGGCAACTTTATACAACCTTTAAAATAAGTAATGTTCCCAAAGACTTAGTAACAATAATGAACAATTTCCTGTTGATGAGATTTCCTTCCGGCCAGTATTTGAATCTGACCTGCCATAAATAGGTTGAGAACCTAAAGAGAAAGACTACTTGGGGGGGGGGGGGGGGGTTATGCTACTTAATTTATTCCTCTGCAGTTGTATAGCCCTGGGAGGCAATTGATAAGGAAGATAAGATGGAAAGGGACAATTCATGACTCCATAATCACTTGTTTTTACCTTTGCAAGAATTAGATTGCAAGAAACATGAGGCTAAATAGCCAGTGGGTTTGAGGGCATCTAGCAGCTTCAAGGCCGAAGAAGGATCTGACCTTAGATCATCTCAGCATTCCTACAGGCTCAGTTTTAAAATCATGGGACATATCTTATATCTCTACTGGGGTGCATGGTTATGAAATGAATAATGAACAGTCGGACATTCCCCAGTTGTCTGTAAAAAAAAATAGAATATATGCTCGGATTGTAACATGCAATCACATATCCTGGTATTGTTTCTATGTCTGCAAGATCTTGGAAGGTCTGAGGGAGGAGCAGGTAAGACAGAGTTCTTGAAACTTGGTCACTTTAAGACTTGTGGACTTCAACTTCTAGAATTCTAGTTGCTAGTTGAGATTTGGAGTTGCCATGTGTTAGACCATTCCATTGGTTGATCGCCCTCACCGTCAGAAAGTTCTTCCTTATTTCCAGGTTGAATCTCTCCTTGGTCAGTTTCCATCCATTGCATAGGAGAATTCTGGGAATTGTAAAGTTGCCAAGTTTGGGAACCTCTGAAGTAAGACATCAAATGTAATATTTTCCAGAAATGCTAGGCTTTGCTGATCCCAGATTATGTATCAAGCTTTGTTAGAGTTAGGGTTATACTCCTGGTTCTTCATATCCATCATTGGATGTTGACAATCCTATTTTGATCCACAGCTGCACGAAAAAGTGTTGTTGAGTTTTGTCCAAGCCTAGTCTCTTAGATTTTGAATCCATGATGTTCTTTTACTGCCTGGACCTTGGCGGATTAAGTAAAGCATGCTGTATTTTTCTGGGTGCCTCATCACGTCCAAAATACTTTTTGCTTTTTTAGGGTTTTGATGATTCCCCTAGGTTTTCCCAATACTTTCCCAATACTTGGACCTTCTTAAACCCACTCAATACACAGTTGTATAGAGATCTTATCAGGAGATGGGGATGATTCTCAAGTTGATGACAGTTTTGCCACAAGTATCAACCTGTGTTTTTCCTCATCCATTCATATGTTTGTGTCTTGAAGGATATGACATTGTACAGTATGAGAAGATAAAAACAGCTTAAGAAGATAGGCATGAAAAGTAACATCATCTCAATGTTTTATCCTCAGGGTGGATGTATCACTAAGCTGGGAAACTTTATCCAGGAACACTTGATAATTATTGGAGCAGTGGGGCTCAGCATTGCATTTGTACAGGTATGTAACCAGCAAAAGACTGAATTATGCCTGCTCAGAGTTTGACAGGATGCCTGGAAAGCCCATTTCGTCAACTGCAACCAAAATTGGTACTATAAGAGGTCCAGTGATCCAGAGTATCAGATGCACCTTAGCTTTTTGGGAGGAAAATAAGAAAAAAGCTGATTGTGGGTGGATTGGCCTCCTGGAAAACCCCCAATCTGCTGTTCTGAGAGGTGAATTTTAGCAACAGGTTCATTGGTTGTGAGCTTTTTTTCTGCTTCTGAAACCTCGATTTCAGAGCCTTTTTTTCCGAAGCTCCGTTTCAGGGGCCTTTTTCAGCCTCTGAAATCTCCATTTGAGAGGCTGGGTGGAGTTACATTTGGAGTATAAGATGCAACCAGATTTACACCCTCTTTTTTTGGGGGGGGGGGGAAGGGTGCATCTTATATTCTGAAAAATATACCAATTGAAGTAAGAGGAAGTTGTTGTTATTGTTGTTTCACTAAACTAGAACCTACTAAACTAGAATTGCATGGTAATGAAAGGAAATCTTACTTATTTCCCTGCCTTAGAAATAAACATGAGTAGAAACTTTACTTACAAACTTAATTCGTTCCATGACCAGGTTCTTAAGTAGAAATGTTTGTAAGAAGAAGCAATTTTTCCCATAGGAATCAATGTGAAAGCAAATAATGTGTGCGATTGGGGAAAACACAGGGAGGGTGGAGGCCCTGTTTCCTCCCAGGAGATTCCTAGAGAGGCCCCATGGAGGCTTCTCCTCACCTTTTCCGCCTCTGTTTCCTCCCAGGAGATTCCTAGAGAGACCCCATGGGGTCTTCTCCCTGCCTTTTCCCATTACAGTTTCGGAGGCTCGGGTTTGTAAGTGGAAAATAATTCTTGAGAAGAGACAAAAAAATCTTGAACACCTGGTTCTTATCTAGAAAAGTTCGTAAAGTAGAGGTGTTTGTAGGTAGAGGTACCACTGTACTTCTCAAGAGTGCCATTCTCTTTAATGAATTCAATACAATTTCAAGGAGAAGTGAGAGGCTTTATAAATATTCTAAATGAATAAATATATTTAAAATATTTTAAATAAATGAACTGCAGGACTCATTGTGGCTTTTATTGTAAGGATGGGCTACTGCCTGGATGCAGTGGGGTAGCGAAAATGGAGCTCCACCCCAAAGTACCCTATTTGCACTGAAAGATGTTGAAAGAAAATGCAGTGAATCCTGCAGAAACCACGCCCACAGTGTGGTAGCAAAAATTTTGGTAGCCCTTCACTGCTTTTATGTATACCTCAACTAAAACAGTATATGTTGTTAATAGGTTGTTTGCAATCCATTATGGCTATCATCTTTGTTTTTAGGGTCTGCGGAGCCATAATGTATTGAAGCATAGAATGAGAAGACTAATAGTTGTAGTAATGCAGCCTTAGTGAATAGTTTGGGTATTTATTTATAACCATTTATATAGCCCTCCATCTTATATCAAACACTGGGTGGTTCCTATCAAAAGTGAAAACAACACAAAAGTCATAATAAAACTGTAAAATTAACCGCACTTAAAAAAATAATAATTAACATTTGTTACATTTTTTTAAACATTTGTTTAAAAAAACCTAACACCAAGATAAATGATAGATCATGATTTGGTACGTAAATACAAACAAATTATTGTCAAAAATAACTTTAAAATATTGAAATGATTATTTTCTAAATCTTCACCCAGGCCCACCTAACTCCACACACCGACCAGTCATACATAAAGGTCTTGACCTGAACTTAACTTTATATTTTTACAACAGCAAATAGTTTAAGCTGAAACCCATCTCACTTTGCACTATATTTGCACTGGAATGTTCTCACCCTTGTGTCTTTTTTTGAAATCGAGTATTTCTGGATCCTGAAGATTTGTGGTTGTCACTTACACTTGGAGGCTATGTGTTCCCCCAGGGCAAAGAATATGAACAAACTCTGCAAAGATCTTATCCCCCCTTATTTATTTTTTTTAAAGGCAGCCAGTATTTAAAGGAGGATAATTGTCTCTGAAGACCTACACTCTTTTAGTTTTAATTATTAGATTTGTATTGTACATTGTTTTTTCTATTACTGTTGTAAGCTGCCCGGAGTCTACAGAGAGGGGTGGCATATAAATTTAATAAATAAAATAAACAAATAAATAAACTCTCTCTTACCACCTAGAAACTTCCCTGCCTAAAGAGGATTTTTACTGTGTATGAATAGCCGTGTGATTTCATGTTGCTTGGATGGTGGGTTAAAAATGATACAAGCAGCCCTATTTATGGATTGGAATCTTGCTTTTCAGTCTAGACCTCAGTGAAAAACAGAGACACTTCTTTTTTTTCTATTATTTTAAATTGCATTTTAAAAAATGTGTAAATGGAAGTTCCAGTATTCTATCCCTCCCCCTTTTCAGGTGTGTGTTGGGGTGAGTGGGAGGAAAACTATAAAGTGTCTTTTTTCAAAAAAGGTGAAAATTTATAGAGCAGTCAAACATCGCCCTCTGGTGGTGATGTAGCACAAGAAAAAAAATCAATTTGCAAACTGCTGTGGAAAGGAGAGATTTTGAACAGCTGCTTACAAATCCCCCTCATCAGAGGGGTACCCACTGTGATAATTACATCCAGTGTCTGGGAAATTAGTAGTTTTCCATGATTGGGTATCTCCTTCCACCCAGCACATTTCTAATAACTTGAGAGAGTTTTTTGTTTGTAATAAAAAAGGAAGCTTGCTGTGAAAATGCTGGAGAGAGCCCAATTCTTCTAAGAACAGTACAGTTCACTTGAGAATTTTTATTAATTTGGATCTGCACACTGTGAGGTAATCCAGGTTTTGCTGGGGTGACTTAGGACCAATCACTCTCTCTCAGCCCAACACACCTTACAGGGTTGCCATTGTGAGGAAAATAGGAATTGTGTTGGCTATGTTATCTGCAAAAATAATAAAGGCAGAATATAAACAAAATAAATAAACTGCATGTGTCCACAGATCTATGGTTTCTGGCTTAATATTATAGCCCTCCTCTTACTAATCTCTATTCTCTTTGTCTCCTAGATATTTGGGATGTGCTTTACTTGCTGTCTGTACAATAGCTTGAAATTAGAGCCTTACTAAGAGCTCATGGATTGCCCACCTATTCAATTCCTCCACTTTCCAGCCCATCACCCTGACCTTCTCTACGGCAGCACAGAACTATCAACCTTTCCAGGACTTTGCTGCTTCAAGGAATTTATTCTGGGATCATCCAGTGCCTCTGTCAGAAATAATAGTCCTCCTTGACTCAGCAAGGAGGGAATTCATTGCTTAGCTAAGTCATTTCCCCCCCCCCTCTCTCACTCCAGCGTAATGGAGCTATAGAATGCAGTCTGGTTGAATTCTTTACAAGCACACAATCTGAAAGCGATTCTCTGAGCTCCCAAGGACATGGTGCCTTTGTCTTTTCCCAAACCATCAGTCAAGGTCTTTGAGCTCCGAGATATGACAATGAAGCATTGTGTGCGTGCAAGTAGATGCTTTCTTCCCTTTCCTAAGTACAGTGTCTATATGGAATTTTTCATGACATCTTACCCAAGAGGACAGCTCTATCTGTCAATAGATATTCCTACTGGAATTTTTTTTCCTCCTAATCGCCTTAGAGGATGCTACCCAGGGATGGATGAATAAGGTACCCTGCACACTTTTCCCCCTTGGAGGAATATTTTTGTCCTGGAGAAGAATATTATTTGACGTTTCTCAAACCAAGTGTTGGAAGACATTATTTTGTTCACGTAATTAGAAATTTTGGACTTTAAAAAAAAAAAATCAAAAACAAATTTCCTGCTTGAGGGAGGCTGTTCAGATAATCCCACTTTGTGGTATGCAGTAGTAATTCTTCATAGAATTAGATCCATTTCCATCTCTTTTCCTTGGGGAAAATATATTATCATGATATGGAAGTTTCATTTACCAGCCAGGTATGATCTGATAGGAAGAGATCCAAAATTTTGATCACCTTAGATTATGAGTGAGTTTCATCAGGAAATATTTTTTTTGGAGAATGTTGGTATCTTTTCTAAAAAGTGATCATTAAAAATTGATCAGCAAAGCAGAAAATTGATCGCTACTTCTTTGCAGTCGTAATAATACTCCATCTGGTGCTGTTGAAGAGGCTGACCAAGTACTGGCTCCCATCACTCGATTTATTAGATTTCCCAATCCCCATGGAGAATTCCCAGAGAAGATGCCAATCCTTTAGAGTTCTTCAGGGTCCACTTGATATATCCATTGCTAGAACATTTCTTGCCCCTTCCTACATCCCATTTTGGGTTTCAGGTATAAAGGTCTTTTAGTTAAAGCTCGTTTATCCCTCATGCACAGCATTGGGCACTGGGGTGTGCTTTTTAAAGTGTTCACTATGGATTGTTGTTGTGTCTACAATCCCTGGCCATTAGCCATGGCATTTGGGTTTTATGATGCAGTCCATAGTCATAGTGGGCCACCAGATTGCCTATCCCTAGTTAACAGACTATTGCCTTGTAAGGTCTGTGATGGTTTGGAGCCTAGCAGGAAACGGATGTGTAATTTACGTGGAGGCTGTAAGTACCATTCTCCATTTTCCCCATCTCTTCCCTTATTGGTTCTTTTGACAGAATTGGTAGGAAGGGACTTCTTTTTCAGCCAGGACCAGTCCACCCCACTGCAAAATCACTATTCATTCTCTAAGAGAGGAAAGGTGAGAGAAAGTATTTTAAAAATATATCTATCTCTTCTTTCTCTCCCCTTTTGTAGACCCTTACTACAAACTAACATTAACTCACTCTGATCTGAAACACTCATGTTGTTTTGAGTCCAAGAGACGAAAGTCCAGAAGGCAAATGGGACGATGAGGAGACAGAACTTCTCTGTGTAAATGTTCACACTGGAGTAGGGAGGGGAAAGCTACTCTCACTGTAAAGGCTTGACAGGTCTTAAATTATTGACATAAATTCATTTCTAGAATTAGGGGTGAATTATTTCTTGAATATGACATGGTGTGTTCCTTGAGAAATGGATTATTAACTAAACTACTGCTATGATAGCTTGAAATGATGTTTGACTACTGAAATGTACATGCACATTGGCTAGCTTTCTCCCTCTCCCCCCCTTCTTTCTGGGAGTCATATAGTGCCATGGCATAAGCAGACCAGATATGCTGTGTCTGCTCTTTCCCCCACCTTTTAAAAATATATGTATATATTAACCATGCTTAAATGCAGTTATGTTGCTGGCCAATAAAGTTAAATGTGTCTTTATTTGTCTTGTGTAATGCTGAATTGACCTCACATATAGTGGAAGAGTAACAGCAACACACCTTCCTAGCATGGGCAGAAGAGAGGTTCTTAATTTTCCTGCTGCCTAGGGCCCTCCTTAGCTCAAATATGATTGTCTTCTGGGTTAATAAAACAGATTCTTCTACTGCTACCCCCTGATCATGCATTTCAGAAATCCAGCTGACTTCTTCGTCTGAAATAATATCTGTATTAAAATATTTTCCTTAAACATTAGAGCAGAGGTCCCCAACCGCCGGTCCGCGGACCGGGACCGGGCCGTTGGGGCTTTTCAGCCGGTCCGCGGCGCCAGGGCCCCCTCGGCCTTTCCGCACCACCAGCGGCGCTCCCCCCGCCAGCCAGCCAAGCCCCGCGCCCGCCGGAACCGGCTCCTCGCTCTCCCCCCGCCGCCCGCCGCGTTTGCAGGAGGTGGGGAGGGTTGGGCGGTCCGCCAAGGCCAGGAGGGACGCCGCTGCCCCCCCTTCCCTCTCTCCGCCCGCCGCTGCGCCTCCTTGACGCCGGGAGGAAATGCCGGCAAAGGCTTTCCTCAGCGGAGGTCGGCGAAGGTGATATTGAATGTCGGGGGAGAACGGGCGTTTGCACGCGCTCCCTATCTCCCTGCTAGCCCACTCGGAATATTCAAAATAAGAAAAACCTTTGCCGGCGAAGGCTTTTCTTATTTTGAATATTCCGAGTGGGCTAGCAGGGGGATAGGGAGCGCGTGCAAACGCCCGTTCTCCCCCGACATTCAATATCACCTTCGCCGGCCCCGCCTCTCCTGCAAACCCCCTTGCTGAGAGCCCGGGGCGAAAGTGCTCTCGCAAAGGTGAGGCGGGCAGGGCGTGCGCGCGTCATCGCTGAGAAGAACGGAGAGAGAACGAGTGAGTGAGAGCAACAGACAGCAAGATAGAGAGAAAGTGAGAAAGAGAGAGTGAGAAAGGGGGGAGAGAAAGAGATAGCAAGAGAGAGAACAAGAGAGAGAAAGAGCGTGAGAAAGAAAACAAGAAAGAGTGAGAGAGAGAAAGCAAAAGAGACAGAAAGAAAACAAGAGAGAGAAAGTGAGAAGAAGAGAGAGAAAGAGGGGGAGAGAGAGAGAAAGAGAGAGGGGGGAGAGAGAGAAAGAGAGGGAGAGGAAGAAAGAGAGAGGGAGAGGGGGGAGAGATAGCAAGAGAGGGAGAGAGGGAAAGGGGGAGAGAGGGGGGAGAGAAAGAGAGAGGGAGAGAGAGGAGATAAAGGAAGAGGAGAGAGAGAAAGGAAGAGAAAGAAAGAAAGAGGGATAGAGAGAGAGAGAGAGATGCTCAGTGAGCCTTTCTTTGAAGTTGCCTTTCTTTCTTTCTCTTTCTTGCTTTCTTTCTTGCTCTTTTTCTTTCTCTCTTTTACCTTCCCTTCCTCTATTTCTTCTTTTCTTTCTCCTTCCTACCTTCTTCCCTTACTCTCCCCTTTCATAAGTTTCCTTGCTTCCTTCCTCTGTTCCTGTCCCTTCCCCCTTTCTTTCTTTCTTTCCTTCCTTCCTTTCCTCCCTCCATTTCTTGCTTTCCTTTTCCTTCCTCCCTTCTTTCCTCCCTCATTCCCTTCTTTCACTCCTTCCTCTCTTACTCTCCCCTTTCACACCTTTCCTTGCTTCCTTTGCACCCTTCTTTTGTTCCTGTCCCTTCCCTCTTTCCTTCCTTCCTTCCCACCCTCCGTCCATTCATTCACCCATTCCTCTCTTGATCGCCCCTTTTACGGCGCCGCTGACAGCTAGCTCCCCCCCCCCCACCGGGCCATGGAAAACTGGTCTAGCTTAAAGCCGGTCCCTGGTGCAAAAAAGGTTGGGGACCTCTGCATTAGAGTAAGTCAGATCCCGTTTTGATGTGATGAAGCAGAGTCCAACCATCTGCTACTTCAGTTAATTTGTAATGTTGCCAGTGGGTATGTCTAAATACCCAATGACCTTGGATAATCTCATAAAGGTTGGCCTTGGATGGGAGGTCACCAGAAAATCAAAAAAAGAAACAAAAAGTAGCCGGAACTGGGAAGTAATCCATGCTAGGAGAAGGTAATGGCAAATTACTTCCCTGTTCCCAAGAAAGCCACATGAATTTGTCCTTGAATCAACAGGAGTTGACTTTATCTGGGGTATGTAATGTTCTTTGCAGCCTGACAATTGTGCCTGTGCTTTGAACAGGATGCTTAGTGGCTGTGATTAAAAAGAAGTGGGATCAAAATTTTAAAATATATATTTTAATAAATGTTTAATTTTTTTTTATTTTATATCCACAAACATACAAACAACATTAAACATTAAAGTGGTTTCTCTTCAGATCGTATAAATCTTTCGCCTTTTAATAAATATTAAATTATTAATGTAATTATGCATTCATATTGTTGGCCGGAGCTAGATGTTAATACTCAATGGCCCAAGGCCTGCTGGCAAAGGTGAGTTTTTAAGGCCTTGTGGAAGGCCAAGAGGGTGGGGGCGGAACAAATTTCTGGAGGGAGTTGATTCCAAAGGGCCGGAGCCACCACAGAGAAGGATCTTACCCTTACCTGACAGCATTGCCTGACTGACGGGACTTGGAGAAAGCTGACTCTGTGGGACTGATTGACCACTGGGAGACATGAGGCAGGAGACGGTCCCGTAAGTAATCTGGTCCTAAGCCATGTAGGCATCTATAGGTCATAACCAACACATTGAAATGCAATTGGTAGCCAATGCAGTGATGTTGAGATGTGGGCATATCTTGGAAGGCCCATGACAACTCGTGTGGTTGCATTTTGAACTACCTGCAGTCCGAACGTTCTTCAAAGGTAGCCCCATGCAGAGAGCATTGCAGTAATTGAACCTCGAGGTGATGATGTACAGTATATGAACTGACTAATGGCAAACATGATAGATGCTGTGAAGGTCCTAAATGCCCATGTTGGTCACAAAATTATTTTTTTTCATCACCTTAACTTAAACAAAAAAGGTTGAATGAGGCAGTTAGTAAACAAGGTCTTCCTGTAATTTCTCCAGTCAGAAGCTGGCCTTTTGCATTTTTTTTCTTTATTGTCCATGACTACCATCTATTATTAGCATGTATTACTCCAAGCTGTGGGGTTTATTTTTGGGGAGCAATTTGAGATTTTGAATAAAATAAATTTGGTAATTCAAACAGAAACACAGAAGGCTCTTGTTTAGACCAGTGGTTCTCAACTTCTTCGAGTCAACAACACAATCTCGAGTGTAGCAGTAGCTCTGTGACACACCGGAAAAATGATTAATTCTATATATGTATTTTTAAACACGTAAGACATGAAGGAAAGTTATTCAATGTTTCGAAACATCTGCACTGAGTTGAATATATGGTTTATACAGAATATACATAGTGAAAAAATATTGAAAAAATAAGGTGAAAATCCTGGAGACCATGGCACATCTGATTGAGAACCACTGCTTTAGAATCAAATAGAAAGATGGGACTTGCTTCTTACTAAACATAGTTTAATGGTTGCAGTGCTTTTGTTTACGAAAAAGCCTTAATGGAAGTAGGAAAGAACAAGCTCAGGTCAAAACATGAAAAAAGGTAATCTGAGGACCCTTGCATTCTTTCTGGATTTAGAAACTTTTTATTGCAGCGATTCTCAATCTTTCTAATGCTGCGACCCCTTAATACAGTTCCTCATGTTGTGGTGACCCCCAACCATAAGTCTAGCACAAATTCTCCCAACAGAGCTTTAAGCTGATTGGCAGGAAGGTCAGAGGGACACCCCCACTGTAAATGCCTGATTGGTTGGATTGTAAAAATATGTTCCAAGGTGCCAGAATAGAAACTTTAGTTCCTAACACCATGGGAAATTTGTCTTTTCCCATGGTCTTAGGCGACCCCTGTGAAATGGTTGTTCAACCCCCAAAGGAGTCCCTACCCTCAGGTTGAGAACCACTGTCTTATTGCATGAGTGTCTATAGAGTTTCTCAGTCATCCAGGTCATTGTTGTCCCAAAGGTACTTCCCGCCACTCCATCATCGAAGCAGAGCTGAAGAAGTTTGGGTGAGAAGTGCAACGTCTTCAAAGAAAAACCGGAAAGTCCTATTGCGTGAATGCAAAGTGATCCATGGAATATGGGGCGAGACTAACTCAGGATGTGCCCTTATTAAAGGCCCCCAAAGGTATTCAATAGGATGCCTGAGGTTTCCCGCTCTGCAATTATGATATCAATCTCTGCTTTATACAGCGTGAAGCGATTTTCTAGGGACGAAATAGTGTAGTTGGATAATGGAGGAAAATGATTGAATGTATTCAGCATTTCAAGTTGGTCGTTTCTATCATATTAGGCCTTCTGTTCTCTCTGAAATTTAAAAGCCCAGGCAATGGGAAACAGAAATAACGATTGGAAACCTCATGAAAACCTAAGATCAATAACATTTCAAAATGTTTTTGTTCTGCTTTTCAGCAACTCTCTGTTAGCAAAGGGGTCCTCCGTGGGATACATCAATAAGAATGCCTTTCTTTTTTCATGTGGATGTAACTCCATAACCTCCTGAGCCAGGATTTCATTAAGCCATTGATGTTAAAGATCACATCATTCACATGTAGTATATAAAGATCTGGAAGCATAAAGAAGAACTAAAAGCTTCCAAGGGAGATTCATGTCCAAACTCCTGATGTTGTACATTGCACTGTAGTGACAACCAGAGCACTTGTTCAATACCATATAAAAGACATTTGTCATCAGGCTTCAATTAAAAGAGTAAAATGTTCTTTTGTCTCAAACAACTCCAAAGAATTTACCATGTAAACTATTTGTTGCTCCTAAAGGGAGAAAGAAAACCCCTCTGACCTTCTTTTGTTATAAGAGGGTTGCCCAGAAAGTAATGCACCACATTTTTTTTCTCAGCCTACAGTAATGGTATGAATGTGAAACTTTAAATATACATTATTTGAATTGTCAGGAATGTGTGTAAATGTTGCATTTCTTCAGACAGATAGCGTAGCTGCAGCGGTGTTTTGAAATGGCATCTGTAAATGATGTACGTTACAAGCAGCGTGTCGTCATTGAATTTCTCACTGCGGAGAAAGAAACTGTTGGGAACATTCACAAATGTTTGTGTACAGTTTATGGAGAATCTGCAGTCGACAGAAGTACGGTTAGTCGCTAAGCACAGAGGGTGAGGCCATTAGAGGTGATTCACACAGTGCAGAAATGGCTTCATGACCAGAAGAAGGAGTGGTACCGACAAGGCATACACACCCTTGTGTCTCACTGGATGAAGGCCATAAAACAGGATGGAGATTATGTGGAAAAATAGTGAGTGTAGAAGAAACATCATTCTTTCTTGTGTGTAAATTTCATTGTGTTCAATAAACAATTGTTGAAGAAAAAAAATGTGGTGCATTACTTTCTGGACGACCCTTGTATTTATTTACTGATTTTCCTTGAGCAGTTTAAATTTATTTATTTGTTTGTTTGTTTATTTATTTGATTTCTAAGCTGCCCAATCCCAAAGGACTCAGGGTGGCTTACAACAGTGTAAATTACAAGTAACAATAACAATAGTGTAATAAATAGTGTGCATAGTTCCTTCACTCGATTTTATTCTCACAACAATCTGTTGAGGTAGTTTGTTGGAGAGCGAGTGACTGACTCAGAGGTAGAAAATGAGTGACAGATGTGCAGTGGGTCCAAATTAAAGCGTTTCATTCTACTCCAACAAAGAGTTCCCAATCTCTGAGGGCCAGTTTGGAGCCTTGGAGGTGCTTCATGGACTGAAAAGTTGCCAAGGTGAGCCACATACCAGAAAGCAAATGAAGTGCTGAACTCAGTTACTCATGTGTGTTTCTCAGAAGAGTTCAGGATGCAGCTTAGTGATACAAACACAGATTGTGTCAGATGCTTTGTTTTGTACCCTGATCATTTTTTAAAAAATTAAAAATCTTAACAAAATTGGGCAGGCAGGTTGGTGAATATCCAATCAGGTGTTAGCAGGCAAATTGTTATTTGCAATAATATTGAATGTTAGTACTACTGAATGTTAGGAAGCCAAACTACTACAATTATCCCCAATCTGAGCACCGTCCAAATACATGGACATCAACTCCCAGAATCCCATTGTCCCCATTGCCGAGAACTCTGCACATTACACACCATGTAAAGCGCAGTGGGAAAGCGAAAATGGAACTCCACCCCAGAGCACCCAATTTTCACTGGAAGATATTGAAAGAAAATACAGGGTGTCCTGTATAAGCCATGCCCACAGTGTGGTAATAAAAATTTTGGTAGCCTTTCACTGATACCAACCATCAAAAAGAGCGGTGTGGTCCTATGGCTCCTCTATGATTTGCGGACTTCAATTCCCAGAATTTCTGAGTCAGTCATGCTGAACTGAGGAATTCTGGGAGTTGAAGTCCACAAATCATAGATAACAGTGTTGGCATGTCTTGGTATAGCTAGGCTATGAGACCTTTGACATACACTGAGCAGAGAATTTTAACAGAGTGTGGATGTGTGGTAAAGCCAAAGAAAAAAGACACAGACTTAGTTATGCTTAATAAGTACTATTTACATATATACAAAACAGAAACAATCCATAACAAGCACTAAGCCATACAATATAATAAGCACTAAGCAAACACAGTCCCCCCTCAAGGCAAAGCAAAAACGAATGAGCGTTAAAGCATCATTGAGGGAAGGAGTACTGGCGCCCTCTTATGGCGAACCAGCCCAAAATATTTAAAGTGATAGTACAAGAGACTACAATAGGTAGTTTACAATGGCAAACCCTAACAACCATGTACCTTGTACTAACAAACAGTAACAGAGTTGGAAGGGACCTTGGAGCAGAAGTGAGTTTCACCAGGTTCTGACCAATTCTGGAAAACTGGTAGCAGAAATTTTGAGTAGTTTGGAGAACCAGTAAATACCATATCTGACTGGCTTTGTCCCCATCTATTTTCTGCCTCCCAAGTCCCAGCTGATTTGGAAGAAATTGGGAGTTTGTAGTAACCTTGTCTTGGAGTGGGGTGGGAATGGAGATTTTACAGTACCTCTGCTATATCCACCAAGCCACGCCCACCAAGCCAAGACACACCCACCAAGCCATTTGAATCCCACCACTGCCTTGGAGGTCATCTAGTCCAAACCACTGCTCACGGAGGAGACTATACTAGGGATTTGAACCACTAAACTGCCAACCTTTCTGATCGAAAGCTCATTTCTCCACTTCTGACACATGGGTGTTTTTTTTATGGTTTAGCACATTGTGTAACCCTCTCAGCTGGATCTGTAAACCTTGGTTTGCTACAGAGGGTGAAGGCAAGAGCTACCCTGGGATACTTAGTGACCAAGTGATAGGTAGGGGCTGGAAATTTACTTTTGTTTCTTTTTTTCTGGAAATTGGGAAACCTTTCCATGTTTTGTTTTAAAGCAAATGTTTCAGCACATTTCCTCCCTCAAAATTCCCTCACACTTATTTTTGTCAGAGGAAATTCTGCAATGTGTAGAGAAAGTGTCAAATGACCATCATTTGGGTGTAGGCGATTTTGCTACCAATACCGATCAGATAGTCAGTAGTCTCATCGTCGTCTTTGCATAATCTAATTTGCCATAGTTTCCATTTTTTTCTAATTTTTTAAATGGGGTTTGTTGCTAGCAAATATTCTCTTTCCTTCTTGACTGAGTCAGTCAGAAACCATTGCCAAGTTTTGTTATTATTCACATTGCCTTCAATTTCATTTAGATATTGAACATGTCAAGATTTATCTCTCTAATTTTTCATTTACTCTTGCACCTGTTCAATGTTTTATGTCACCTTTGATTCTGTCACTTCCAAAATATTTTCCTTGCAGACTTAATATCCTCTTTTTGCTCGCTTTTATGTAAACACTGAGACCTCAGAGTTCATCCTCCACTGTCTGCTTTACTTGCAGCAAATAAGCACCGATTTTCCTTAGTAAATACAAAAGAAAAAATCAATGCGTGCTTGCTGAAGTGGTTGGAATGTTAAGGACCACAGTGCGTGATGTTGAGTTCACCAACATAATGTTGGGTTTGCGGTTTAGTGCATGATGTATTGTCCTGTCGGGCTCTCTGGTAGACTCCTCCCAAAAATTCACAGGTACAAATTTCAGACACACACACGTTTGAAAATTCAAAACAATGTTCTTTATAATGAAAATTCACTTAAACCAAGCCCTCTTTTGGTATAGCAAAGAGCACTTGTCTCCAAACAAACTGGTAATTTGTACAAGTCCCTTATCAGTTCTGTGATACTTAGCTTGCAGCTGTGAGGCAATTCACAGTCCTTCTTCTTTCACAAAGTGAAACACACTTTGCTCTGGTTTAGTTTCAAAGCGGGGGGAAATCAGCACACAAAAGGTCAAAGTCAGTAAAGCAGTCACGAAACACAGGATCAGATAATCCTCCACAATGGCCAAACCCACAGACTGCTATTTATAGCAGCCTCACTAATTACCACAGCCCCACCCAACCACAGGTGGCCTCATTTTCTTTGATAGTAATCTCTCAGTTGTTGCTGTCTATGCATCGCTCTCCGCATGCGTGGCTGTATCATTAACTCTTGTTCTGAATCCAAGGAGGAGCTAGATAATTGATCTCCTTCTGACTTATCTGCCACACTCTCCTCCTCCCTCTCACTCATGTCTTCTTGGTCAGAGGAGCCTTCATCAGCAGATTCCACCGGGGGCAAAACGGGCCTGCAGCATGTGGATGTCTCCCCTACATCCACAGTCCTTGGGGCAGGAGCTGGGCCAGAGCTAATCACAACAATGTATTATCATATATTTTGGGTCTTGTGGTCTAAAGCATTTAATTCCATCTGAATCCAGCCAACAATATCTGTTGTATAGCATATTACGGATATGTATAGCATAAGGATAACGTTGTATTATCTGACTTTGTATTACCATCATTCAGTTTTGATTGAAAACTTTAAAAAGTCATCTTCTATATTCAGGGCTAATTTTCTTTTTCATTCAGGTATACAAATATTAAAACACCAAATGTGTACAACTTTCCTCCATTTTCAGCATTTTCATTTTGTGGGCATTCTATAGTTCAATCTAAGTATTCAAATTTTCCTTTTTTTATTGCCACTATTGCCCATTTTTTTTCAATCCAAATACCATTTTCATGTCATCACTAAAGATTTTAACTGTATCTGAAAGTAAATGTATTTTTTCAGACGATTTTGCATATACTGTAGTTTCAAATCATCCAGGAAGAATAAATGTAATACATTTGTTCCTTGCTTATATGATGCATACTCTGAGAACATTTTATTCGGTAGAGACAAAGAATCTTCAAACAAATTCTCTTCTGATTTTGACTTCTCTAAGTTCTTTTGTGTTATCATCAAAGTTTTATTTATTTATTTTATTTTTATTTATTTATTTTGTCTAATACACAATGAGGGTTTTATATACACATAATAAAATACATGATGAAGGTTATAGAGGAGATACTCATGGTAAAATATATCTAAGAAATAATAGAAGAGAAGATATAGGAATAGAACATATCAATGAAAGAATAGAAGAAGAGATATAGGAATAGAAGAAAGGTACAGGAGATATAGGAGAGCAATAGGACAGGGGACGGAAGGCACTCTCGTGCACTTGTACTCGCCCCTTACTGACCTCTTAGGAATTTGGATAGGTCAACTGTGGATAATCTAAGGGTAAAGTGTTGGGGGTTTGGGGATGACACTATGAGGTCCGGTAATGAGTTCCACGCTTTGACAACTCGGTTACTGAAGTCATATTTTTTACAGTCAAGTTTGGAGCGGTTAATATTAATTTTAAATCTGTTGTGTGCTCTTGTGTTGTTGTGGTTGAAGCTGAAGTAGTCACTGACAGGCAGGACGTTGCAGCATATGATCTTGTGGGCAATACTTAGATCTTGTTTAAGGCGTCTTAGTTGTAAGCTTTCTAGGCCCAGGATTGAAAGTCTAGTCTCATAGGGTATTCTATTTTGAGTGGAGGAGTGAAGGGCTCTTCTGGTGAAGTATCTTTGGACATTTTCAAGGGTGTTACTGTCTGAGATGCGATATGGGTTCCAAACAGATGAGTTGTATTCGAAGATGGGTCTGGCAAAAGTTTTGTAAGCTCTGGTAAGTAGTGTGAGATTGCCAGAGCAGAAGCTATGTAGGATTAGGTTTACAACTCTTGAAGCCTTCTTGGTTATATTGTTGCAGTGGGCTTTGGCACTTAAATCTTTTGTTATTTTCCATTGCATTATTTAAAACTTATATTTTCCCCATTGATTTCAAAACATTCCAAATAGCTTTACTCCAACTATTGTGTAGTGAATCTAATGCCTTTTGTAATTAATGTAAGCCAATGGTGAGTTGCTCCTGGTTCAGACCGGTTCTTAGAACTGGCAGCACCAGCGAGTGCATGTGCGAACCGGTAGCAAAATCACATACAACCCGCCATTGATCAAAGCCATATAAATGTTTGCTTCATGCCTTTCAGCATTTCAAAATATTGCTTTATCAATGAAAACTTGTTCTTTGTCACTAGAAATTTTGAAGTTCTTTTTTGTTCTAGAGGAGGTGTCAAATTCATGGCCTGTGGCCCAGATGCATCACACACTGGTTGCGCCCACCCCTATTTTAGCAAAGGGGGAAAAAGTTGTGATATGTCACATGACGACGATGTGTAATCGCACGTTTGACACTCCTCTTCTAGAGTATAAAGTTGAGATTAGGTAGATGCTACCCTGTTTCCCCGAAAATAAGACGTACCCTGAAAGTAAGGCATGTCAGAGGTTTTGCAGAATTTGCTAATATAAGGCACCCCCCGAAAATAAGGCGTAGTCACGTTTACATACGGTACGGTGGAAAAACATATGGTACCATTCAAAGATGTTCATAGCGGTACCGTAATAATGTGGTGTCCCCTGCTGGCCCCTTCCATCGCTTTGTACCGTCCAGTATAGCAGACACAGTCTGCTGCTGTCTCACCGCCATTACAGTCTCCACTACAGTGCGTAGACTGTAGTTCCTCTGGTGGCCGAAAGCTGCAATAGTGGGAGTATACTGTTGTACCATATAAGTGCCATCGTTTGTGTGTGGGGGTGCCATACTGACAGGTACCGTACCGTAATCAGTGTACTGTACGGTACACTTTCTTTGGGGGTGTCAGCTTTTCTGCCTGTGAATTTGTCTTATTTGAGAAATATAAGACACCCCCCGAAAATAAGTCGTAGCACAACTTTTGGAGCAAAAATTAATATAAGACAGTATCTTCTTTTCTTTTCTTTTTTTCAATATATTTTTATTAATTTTCTTAAAATAGACAAAACTGACAAACATACATTTAACATAAAAACGAGATTGTATCTTCCCCGCTTATTCTAGAAGTAAAATTTCAATACAGAAAAAAGAATACATTCAGAAAATACTTCAGTTCAACTTATTGCTTTAAATGAAAAGAAGAAATTTGTTTTACCTTATGTAATAAATCTTCATACATAAACTAATTCTAACATAACTCTTAAATCATATCAATGCTAATTCTAACTTAACTCTTAAATCATATCACTGCTAATACAGTTCTCTTATTTATTTATTTATTTATTTATTTATTTATTATTTTAATATTTCTTCTTGTTTATCCATATATACACTTTGTTCCATATCTCATAATATTCTGTTTCTTCTTGATCTTTTAACCGTCTTGTCATCATATCCATTTCAGCGCAATCTAATATTTTCTTAATAACTTCCTCTTCTTTGGGGATATTTTCCCCTTTCCAATTTTGCGCATATAGATAGTATCTTATTTTCAGGGAAACATGGTATTGGCCATTTTACATTTAGCTGCTGATCATGATCAAAGAAAGTCTGTAACTTCCTTTCTGTGATGTTGAATATAAACATTTTTAATCTTATAACTATACAAATTTTATATTTTATCTCTTTTTTTAAATTAAATTTGATTTTGATGATCTCTTGTGAGATTGATCTTGCTCCTAAGGAAAGGCTGAAATCCTACAGCTGCACACTTCCAAATTACCCTGAAAGTAATGCACCACATTTTTTTTCTTCAACAATTATTTATTGAACACAATGAAACCTTACACACAACAAAGAATGATGTTTCTTCTACACTCCCTATTTTTCCATGTAATCTCCATCCAGTTCTATGGCCTTCCTCTAGCGAGACCAAGGGCGTGTATGCCCTGTCAGTATCACTCCTTGTTCTGGTCACAAAGCCATTTCTGCACTGTGTGAATCACCTCTTCTTCATCCACAAAATGTCTTCCGTGACTATCCGTATTTTTTTCGACTGCAGATTCTCCATAAACTGTACACAAACATTTGTGAATGTTCCCAACAGTTTCTTTCTCCGCAGTGAGAAATTCAAAGACGACACGCTGCTTGTAACATACATCACTTACAGACGCCATTTTGAAACACTGCTGCAGCTATGCTATCTGTCTGAAGAAATACAAAATTTACACATGCACTCCTGACAATTCAAATAATGTATATCTAAAGTTTTGCATTCATAGCATTATTTTGAGGCTGAGAAAAAAAGGGATGCATTATTTTCTGAGTTACCTTTGTACATGACCTATTGTGAACTAATGATTCAAGATGTGTGTGTTTTTATTACTTCTAGAAATGACCTTATATCCAAAACAAAAACAAAAACAGAATAAGCTTCCCCCCCCCCATGTTTATCTTTAATCACTAGGAAGAAAGCCAAGTGTGTGAGAGTTTCTTCACTGACACTTGCCAACATGTGGCCCAATAATAGTCTTGAAAGAGATGATTCCAGCAGCATAGAAACCTATGACTCCATTTGGGCTGAGGTAAATCCAGCAAGTCCTCAAGGCTCCTTGCCTATACCTCAGACTCTGGAGTCCATGCATCTAGTCCCAAGTGGAAGCAGGCTTTAAACATCAGAAAACTGAGGTCCATAGGTCACAGAGACTGGTAAATAAAACAGGCTAGGAGGAAAAAAGACTGTAATGAGTAAGGTGTCTCAGCTGTGTATTTAGGTGTTGGTTCAGCTTACTTTATTTATTTACTTAGCTTATTTACTCCATGACAGAAAATTCTGAGAACAAAGTTTCAAGCCTTAGGTTTGTGGTGTTTGCCTTCCTGTAAACTCTGGATTCCACCTCACGGTGCCTCTTGTCTTAACTTTGAGTTTGTTGCTTGTTTACTGGATTCCTGATATCAGGACTATGACTATAACTTTAACTATAGGTCAGTGATAATGAACCTTTTTGGTCCATGTGCCAAAAGGGGTGTGGGTGTGCTAGCATGTGTGCATGTGCCCCTTCCCCCCCTGTGTATGCACACCCTCCCTGTGCTGTCCCCCGCACATGCGCATAGGCCTTTCTGAAGCCTGGTAGGTGAAAAAAATGCCCAAACAGGAAAACAGGAGGTTCAGGAAATCACACTTGATTTGCTGTTGTGCTGGGTTTTTTGCACTCTGGAGGGTTCAGAGAAGCTTCCTGAAGTTCCGGAGTGCAAAATCCAGCACAACAGGCAAACCAGAAGTTAGGAAAATGCACTTCTGGTTTGCCCATTGTGTTGTTTTTTGCACTCCAGGACTTCAGGAAGCTTCTCTGAACCCTCCAGAGTGCAAAAAACAGTACAACGGCAAAACAGAAGTGTGTTTTTCTGAACTTCTGGTTTGTCAGTTGGGGTTCCCCCCCCCCCTGGGGCTTCAGGGAAGCTTCCCTGAAGCATCTGGAGGACGAAACAGCCTTCCCAAGGCCGAAAAACAGCTGGCCAGTGCATGCATGAGCGATGGAGCTGATACAGGGCAAAGTCTGGCGTGCCCTCTGATATGGTTCTGCGTGCCACCTGTGGCATGCGTGCCGTAGGTTCGCCATCACGGCTACAGGTGAAAAGAATTATTTCCTTCTCAAAAGTCCATCCAATTTTGCCTATTGCTAGACTGTAGCAGACATCCAAGTCGCTCCGATTCTTCGGAGAGGGGCGGCATACAAATCTAATAAATTACTATTATTATTATTGTTGTTGTTGTTGTTGTTATTGTTATTGTTGTTGTTATTGTTATTGTTATTAATCTTGTTAGCTGCCAGTCAAAAGTGCAAGAAGCGAATGTCAAATAAAATGCTGCTTGGGTAACAGCGACAGGAACTATTTGCCAGCTACAACCTAACTATTTGCCAGCTACCCCTCTTCAGGGGTGAAGAGCTTATGACAGAGGAGGTTTGATGTTTCCATCCTTCAACTCTATGGACTCAGACATTCCCCTAAAGGTACAATCCCCCCCAAACTGGGATCATTGAGAAAAATACAGATATGTCAAGCATGCTGTGTGAATATATCCTTAGAAAGAAGGGGCAATGAACTGGTTCAGAGTTTATTGCCTCAAGAAGCAATTGGCATTGAAGTCCCATAAATAGATAGATAGATAGATAGATAGATAGATAGATAGATAGAGATAGATAGATAGATAGATAGATAGATGCTCCATGATTCCTTTAAAAGAAGCAAACAGACAGACAGACTGACAAACAAAGCCATTAACAAAACTTGGAATTGCTGCTCTCCTCTTCTTCAAACCATACTGTGCATTTGCAGGGGGCTATTAACAGCTGCAACATAAACAGTGGCAACTCCCCTGCTCAGAGCAGGGAAAGGTTGAAGGAAGATTGAATCGACACCCTGAAGTGAAAGGAAGGATCTAAAGAGAGACGAGAACTACTGATAGATTTCTGAGTGAATCCATACATTTTAGAGTCAAAAAGCATATGTAATTTCCCTGCCCTATCAAGAAAATAGACTAGTACATAATCCAAGTGCTCCATTCTTTTTTAAACATCCTTTTCTGTCCTGCTCATTGACGACTGATGCACAAGTACCAGGACCCGTCCTTTGCAGATATCAGCGTGCTCTTACTTTCCCAGCCAATCCTGCTTCTGCGCTAAAGCTAAAGTGAAGGGAATTTTCTTCCATTATGCATCCCCTTGCTGGGTGCTATTATAGAGTGCTTTACATTTATGGCTTCTAAATTAAATCCCATCCCATTTAAACTCCTCCATTTGGCTGAAGCCCCTCCATCCCTAAGTGATTCCATTTACATGCTGTTTTTGCAAGCCCTCCTTTTTTTGATTAGCAAAGGTGATCGATACTGCAATGTATTTTTGTCTTCGAAAACCACTAATGAAGATTTTAGAGGGTAGACGGCATCAGACTTACCTGGTGCTTCCTATGCCTCATATATCACAGCGAGTTGTGGAGGCGTTCAGTGCAATTGATTTGTTGATGGGCTGTCAGCAGCTCTCTGGTTGCATGGCAATATTCTCAAACTGAACATTTCAATGATTTGACACAATTCCAAGATTCCATAAGGAATCTTAATTAAAAAATAGTGGCAGAAGTTTCTCTTATTCCTTGAGTACTTTGCTTTTATGGGTGAGGGTATAGGGCAGTGGTTCTCAACCTTTCTAATGCTGAGACCCCTTAATACAGTTCCTCGTGTTGTGGTGACCCACAACCATAAGTCTAGCGCCAATTCTCCCATCAGAGCTTTAAGCTGATTGGCAGGAAGGTCAGAGGGACACCCCCACTGTAAATGCCTGATTGGCTGAATTATAAAAATATGTTCCAAGGAGCCAGAATAGAAGCTTTACTTCCTAAAACAATGGGAAATTTGTCTTTTCCCATGTCTTGGGTGACCCCTGTGAAACAGTCATCTGACCTCCAAAGGAGTCCCGACCCTCACGTTGAGAACCACTGGTACAGAGTATAGTCCATATATGAGGATATAGGGATGATGGCATTGGATTTAGGCCAAGAAAATACCATTTTGCCCCAACTGAGGATTTAAATGAGAATTTTAGGTAACTGGAGCCAGTGATTGTGTTTCATTCAACCTACCTTTCAAGGTTGGTATTGTTGAGGTAAAAGTAAAAAACATTTATATGTGTTATCTTGAGGTCTTAGAGAAAGGATGGAATATATATACAGCAAATGAAATGAACTAAAATGGTGGAAGAGTCAAGGGTAACAAATGGACATGGTTTAGTGGGGGGTCAGAGGTTGACCTCTGGGTTGCTCCCTTGTGGGGTGCCTCAGGGGTCGGTGCCTGAAAGCTGTTGGGGTCTGGATGGGTGTCAACAGACTCAAACTCAACCCTGATAAGACGGAGTGGCTGTGGGTTTTGCCTCCCAAGGACAATTCCATCAGTCCATCCATCACCCTGGTGGGAGAATTATTGACTCCCTCAGAGAGAGTTCGCAACTTGGGCATCTTCTTCGATCCACAGTTCACATTAGAAAACCATCTTTCAGCTGTGGCGAGGGGGGCGTTTGCCCAGGTTCGCCTGGTGCACCAGTTGCGGCCCTATTTGGACCGGGAATCACTGCTCACAGTCACTCATGCCCTCATCACCTCGAGGTTCGACTACTGTAATGCTCTCTACATGGGGCTACCTTTGAAGAGTGTTCGGAAACTTCAGATTGTGCAAAACGCAGCTGTGAGAGCAATCATGGGCTTCCCTAGGTATGCACATGTCATACCAACACTCCGCAGTCTGCATTGGGTGCCAATCAGTTTCCGGTCACAATTCAAAGTGTTGGTTATGACCTATAAAGCCCTTCATGGCATCGGGCCAGAATATCTCCGAGACCGCCTTCTGCCGCATGAATCCCAGCAACCGGTTAGGTCCCACAGAGTTGGCCTTCTCCGGGTCCCGTCGACTAAACAATGTCGTCTGGCGGGACCCAGAGGAAGAGCCTTCTCTGTAGCAGCCCTGACCCTCTGGGACCAGTTCCCCCCAGAGATTAGAATTGCCCCCACCCTCCTTGTCTTTTGCAAACTCCTTAAAACCCACCTCTGCCACCAGGCATGGGGGAATTGAGACATCTCCCCCAGGCCTATATAGTCCTAGGCATGGAATGCTTGTGTTGTATGTTCTTTTTAATAATGGGGTTTTAGATTTTTAAATATTAGATTTGTTGCCTGTATATTGTTTTGTTGTTGTTGTGAGCTGCCCCGAGTCTGTGGAGAGGGGTGGCATACAAATCTAATAAATAATAATAATAATAATAATAATAATAATAATAATAATAATAATGGTTTAGTAACTGAATATTCATAAGCTGGGTTCATAGTTCAAAGCGGGGTAGGGAAAACTGGCTTTTCTATGACTTGTGTCGTTCAACTCCCAGAATTCCTAGCTAGCATGATTGGATCAGGAATTCTGGGAGTTGAAGTCCACAAGTCATAGAAAAGCTAACGTTTCATACCCCTGGTCCAAACTAAGGGCACACTGGATTATAGCTAAACTTAACTTTTGGGTTGATCTCTAGCTATTTCGGTTTGATGCATTTACTCATACCAACTCATAGTTAAATATATGGCTAAATCACAGTTTATTGAATTAAACCAATGGTTTCCTAAACTGACATGCTGAGTTCCTACAACATGCTGAGTTAAAGCCAATAACCATTTATTTATTGCAGAGATTATCAAACGTTGTAGTACTGAGACCTCCTAAAATGGTAAATGAATATGTGTGACAACCCTCTCCCATCAATGAAATAAATGGTTAATTGAATTTATGGCTGCTTACATGCCACTTAACAAAAATTATGTAAATTTCCTCAAACTTGTTTGACCTGAACTTACTTTTAAAACTGTAGCTTGGTCTGCTTTACCTTTTCTCAATCCAGCAAAGCCATTTTCATTTTGAAAGGTTAGAAACTGAGAAGAATGGATTCACAATTCTGCTATTGAATCATATGTACCAACATGGCAAAGACAATGGATTTATGGTTTTAGATCATGCTGGGACTTGCCAGTTGGCACAAAACTATCAATCAATCACAAACCTGATGTGATTGGATTTCACCACCTATACATCTCTGCTTGTGGACAACTCTGGACCCGTTCAGTTTTGACAGTCCCCTGCTTTGCCTGCACGAGTCTGTTCAGCTTGGGGGGGGGGGAAAGAGTTCCCACCAGTTACTTGTGAACTGCCCAAAGGTCATATCATCAATCTGAACATCTTTGGTCTACATTACTATTCAATGCCAACCTTTGAAAACAGGATTTAAGTACATAACTGTACAGCTGCAGAACCACAACTCTCAACATCTCTCACCATGCCGACTGTTTGGAGTTTGGTGATCAGCATTGTCAATGTATGAGCAGAGTAATCCTTGTTTATTAAGGTTGTGCACACACAGAAATGTTCAGATTAAGATTAGTTGTGAATAACTACTCAGCCACACAGAGATATACTAACTTGAATTAAAGTTTACCTTGAGAAATAATATATTCAGATAAACAGACTAAAGACATACAGTCTTTGGAACAAGGCGGCATAAAAATCTAATACAGAATAATAATAGTCAGAATAACAATCCAGTTGTCTTTGTTATAATCAGTAAACAAAAATATCAAGCCTAAACACATTTTAGTTATAATATATGACTACAATACAGAGACATTGCAGAAAAATTGCAGAGTAAACCTAACAGCGAGTAGCCAGTAGACAAAGAGAAACAGAGAAGATGACTCAGAGAAATAAGCTATGAACTCTAGCTCCCTCTTGTGGCACTCTTCAACCTCCTGCCGCCAATATATTGCCAACTCAACAGTTTTCCTGTTCTGGATATTGAGATTCATATAAATGCTACAAATAAATATAAATATAAATAATATAAATATAAATATAAATATAAATATAAATATAAATATAAATATAAATATAAATATAAATATAAATATAAATATAAATATAAATATAAATATAAATATAAATATAAATATAAATATAAATATAAATATAAATATAAATATAAATATAAATATAAATATAAATATAAATATAAATATAAATATAAATTATAAATATAAATATAAATATAAATATAAATATAAATATAAATATAAATATAAATATAAATATAAATATAAATATAAATATAAATATAAATATAAATATAAATATAAATATAAATATAAATATAAATATAAATATAAATATAAATAAATATTTGTATTTATCTCCACAATAGGAAAAGGAAAACTCCACTGCATATTGATTGGAAAAGTTGTTTTGCGAGAAACTCTGCCTAAAGCCTTTCTGTATCTAGCTCGATTGAATTCTTTTTGTCAGCCAAATCAGTAATTTTGTCAAAGGAGGCTGTTGGGTCTGTGTGGTGAAATCTGTTCTTTATGAACTCGAGCTGCTTATCACTCATTGTATTGTTCTTTCACAAAGGTGGGGATATTGATTCCTCCGCCTCACTTGCCTGGCGTAGAAATGCTGATTTCCATAAGTGAGTGAAAGCAACAGGCCCAGGGTACATCGCAGAGTATTTCAAGTGGAAACGGGCAAGAAGACTTGGGTTGCTTCCTCTGTCTACAAGGAAGATGATGCTTCTTGGCAAGTAGTGATGCACAGCATGTTGTTAGAATGTTTTGTGGTATGTGTGAGAAGCTAAGAAGAATGAACATTCCTGCCGCAACACACAATAAACAAAACGAGGAAGAAGAGATGTAGAGGAGGCTTAACCCTTAAGCTTTATTCAAGGTACAATTTGCTACCTTCAGTCAACCTCCCAGCCTTACACATCAGCTTTGGGTGGGTTAGGGACCAGTGGTGGGTTGCTGCCAGTTCACCCCAGTTTGGGTGAACTGGTAGCGGTGGCAGCAGGAGGCTCCGCCCACCTGCCTGGACATCATTACGATCTGCACAGGCACAGAAACACTGTGTGCGAGTGAACCGAGCGTGTGAAAGCACATGTTAAACAATTCTGAACCAGTAGCGAAGGTAAGTGAAACCTATACCGTTAGGGACATACAGCATATTAAGCCAAAATGTGGTTTGTTTTCTATAGCTTAATAGGAAGGTGCTTTGAAAGACTCTTTGAAAGCTTCATCGTGATCTGATGAGACAAATCAGTGGGATTCTTTCTGAGACTTCAATATTGTATTTGCTTCAGTTGAGCTGTTCTGGTCCAAGCTTAGAAATGCTTACATTTATTGTCTGGTATCTCTATATCATAGTCTTACTAAGAGATGAAATTCCTCAGATCCTGTGTTCATAATCTGTCCTATTACACATAGGTGAAAAGAGATTCATCTCTCCTATCTGCAGGCTGCTGCATGGCTATTTGTAAGACTTTAAAATGGTTGTTGGAGATCATGGTTTACCCAGCAGCCTAGGTATAGCTTATGGCCAATACAAACACACAGATGGGGTCACATGTCATGGACTACATTACCCAGAATGCAATGTACCCTGCATTATCCTGTGCTCTACATGGGGCTACCCTTGAAGAGTGCTTGGGGACTGCAGATAGTCTAGAATGTAGCCGTGCGAGCCATCATATAACACCAATGCTTTGTGTGCTGCACTGGTTACCGATTAGTCCATGATCACAATTCAGGGTGTTGGTTATTACCTATAAAGCCCTACATGGCTTAGGGCCAGACTATTTACGGGACCATCTCCTGCTGCATACTTCCCAGAGACCAATAAGATCTCACAGGGTTGAGCATCTCCAGATCCTATCGACTAAGCAATGGAGGTCGGCGGGACCACGGGAGTGGGCCTTTTCTGTGATTGCCCTGGCTCCCACCTGATGTCCATACTGCTCCCACCCTACTGGCCTTTTGAAAGTCTGTGAAGACTGGGCTTTGCCCGCAGGCCTGGGGGCTGTGAATATTACATCTGTCATGACCAAATTGTGTATGAGTGGTATGCATGTGTGCTGATTGGACCACTTGCTCTGTGGGTTTTATAATTGGGGTTTTTATTGTTTTAAGATTTCAGATTTGACTTCTTTTTATTATAGTACTGTATGTAAATATAAATAATATAAATATAAATATAAATATAAAAAATATAAATAGAAATATCCAGCTACATTCCCCTAATGCAGGGGTAGGCAAAGTTGGCTCTTCTATGACTTATGGACTTCAACTCCCAGAATTCCTGAGCCAATCATGCTAGTTCAGGAACTCTGGGAGTTGAAGTCCGCCTGTCGTAGAAGGGCCAACTTTGCCTACCCCTGCCCTAATGCAATCTCTTGAAGTAACAGCTCCTAATAAGAGCTAAATATCCCTTTAGTCTTTCACGTGAAGTCTCCCTGATACAGGTAGTCCTCAACTTACAACACTTTTCATTTAGTGACTGTTTGAAGTTACAGTGACACTGAAAAAAATTGATTTTTTTTTCACAGTTGTGACAGTTGCAGCATCCCTATGGTTATATACGATCAAATACTGGTCACACTTGGCAACTGGCATGTATTTATGACTGTTGCAGTATCCCAGGGTCATCTGATCACCTTTTGTGGCCTTCTGACAAGCAATGGGAAAGCCAGATTCATTGAAGTGCTACTAATTTGACAACTGCAGTTATTCACTTAACAACTGTGATAACAAAACTCATAAAACTGGGCAAAATTCACTTAACAACGGTCTCACTTAGCAACAGAAATGTTGGGCTCAAATGTGGTTGCAAGTTGAAAACCCCTTGTATTTCAGCATAGCTCTCATTATGCAACTCTGGACTTATTTAGACAAGAGAACACCCACTGGACTCAGTTGGATTTTTCAAGTGAATGTATATAGAGAGGTAGCCCAAATAAGTTAAAAGGTTCAGAACTAAGATATATCCACATCTTATATCCACATTTTAAGAATTAATCCTGGCACCTGGGATGGGTGAATGTTTTTAGGTTCCAAAATAGTAATTTCACTGTTCAGATAAATGTTTCATGGAAGCTATCATAAGGTTTGGCTAGAGTTCATCTTGCTTCATTTTTTTCCTGAGCTTTCAGGGGTGAAATTCTTTTACCTTCTGCACTTGCACAGAACATTTTGCACATGCAAAGAGAGGGTAATAACCCAAATGGCGGCATCTGGGCAGGTAGGCGGAGCCTCATGCTCCCTTCGGCCTATCTGGTTAGCTGATGGTTCAGTTTTCGCTACTTCACGGTTCATATTTCGTGGATTCGCTATTTCACGTGTTTTCAAAGGGGACTTAAATCAATTAAATAATTTAAATCCTTTAAAAATTCACAAAATTCTTCTACAATACTACTGTACTGTAAAAAGAAACTGGTAGGATATCACATGTACATTCCAGCTGAGAAACATTATAGAATGACCGTTTAATGCAAAGGGTGAGTTTTAAAAGTCCAAATACTCGTTAAATACATTAAAAAAAAAAACTTAAATACATTAAAAAAAAATCTTTTCATGGAACGCATCCCCCGCGAAAAACAAGGGATCACTGTACATCCAGAAAATAGATTAATTCAGTAACTTGGTTTAATGGGTTGTGTGAACACAGCCAGTTAGCTACAGAGCAGGTATGTACAGAATTGAGTAGTCTGCAATATGGCAAACTTTTTTAGTTTTCCACATTGGGCCAGAACAGCTTCCAAAGTTGTATTCCTTTGCTCTTTTGGCCTGAAGGCCACCCACAAAGGAAAGAGCTGTTTTTTGCAGTAACCCGGTGACATGATTGCCAGTGGGGGCACATCAGACGCCATCACATCAAGCTTTTACAAAGCGCTTCAAGACTTATTTCTTTCCCAGTGAATGTTCTTAGATAAGTTTATATTCAGTCTCTGGATTTATACAATGGATTTAGTCAGAGTGATTTATTGGTGGGGTTAGCATTTTTCTTTTTATTGAGCTGTCTTTTGGTGTTATCGCTCTTTCTTATTTATTTTTAAATTTAGCACTATATAAGTTTATTGTTATTTATATTGTCAGTTGATTGTTTAAAGCTGCCCGGGGAGAGCTCTCATTCAAAAAGGAAGAAAGTTATATTTTAAATAAATAAATAAATACATATTTGTTACACTGCCACTCTTTTATTGATGTTTTATAGCTGCTGCTTTGGAATTTTTTTCTTCACCCACTGCAATATATCTTAAAGTATTGCCAGTGTGTGCGATGGAGGAAACTTTGCTGATTCCTCATTAAATGAAAAGAGGAAGGTCAAGTCCCTCAGCCATGTCCCTTGGCCAAGATCAAGCCTATTGGCTCCAGCATGGCTTGCCCATACACACCGTTGGAGAACACTAGACCCATTCAGGCAGAGAGACTGATAAAATAGCTGATTTCCAAAGAAAAGCAGGTATTTTTCTGGGAGCCACAGTGGCACAGTGCTTAGAATGCAATATTGCAGGCTTACTCTGTCCACTGTCAACAGTTCAATCTTGACTGGTTTAATTTTGAATCAGCCTTCCATCCTTCCAAGGTCAGTAAAATGAGGACCCAGATCATTGGGGGAAATATGCTGACATTTATAAACTAAAGAGGGCTGGAAAGCACTGTGAAATGGTATATACGTCCAAGTGCTATTGTTATGGCTAAACACAAGATGCAGTTAGCTTCTGAACAATAGGCGATGGGGGCAGGACATTATTGAAGACCATAAGACTTACTTTCATGTGTGAGTGTCTTTTCCAGGACCTATCAGTTGACACCCAGGAGACTTGGCTTTTTAAAACTTTTTGACTGGATAGTGTCATCTGTTAGAATATAGATTATTTGATCTGGACTTCAGCAAAGCCTTTGATACGGTTCCACATAAAGAGCTGATAGATAAATTAGGGAAGATTGGACTTAATCCCTGGATAGTTCAGTGGATTTCAAGCTGGCTGAAGCGTAGACATCAGAGAGTTATTGTTAATGGTGAGTATTCTGAGCAGAGACTGGTTACAAGCGGTGTGCCACAAGGGTCTGTTCTGGGTCCTATTCTTTTTAATATGTTTGTGAGTGACATAGGGGAAGGTTTGGTAGGGAAGGTTTGCCTATTTGCCGGTGACTCTAAAGTGTGCAATAGGGTTGATATTCCTGGAGGCGTCTGTAATATGGTAAATGATTGAGCTTTACTAGATAAATGGTCAAAGCAATGGAAACTGCAGTTTAATGTTTCCAAATGTAAAATAATGCACTTGGGGAAAAGGAATCCTCAATCTGAGTATTGCATTGGCAGTTCTGGGTTAGCAAAAACTTCAGAAGAGAAGGATTTAGGGGTAGTGATTTCTGACAGTCTCAAAATGGGTGAGCAGTGTGGTCGGGCGGTAGGAAAAGCAAGTAGGATGCTTGGCTGCATAGCTAGAGGTATAACAAGCAGGAAGAGGGAGATTGTGATCCCCTTATATAGAGCGCTGGTGAGACCACATTTGGAGTACTGTGTTCAGTTCTGGAGACCTCACCTACAAAAAGATATTGACAAAATTCAACGGGTCCAAAGATGGGCTACAAGAATGGTGGAAGGTCTTAAGCATAAAACGTATCAGGAAAGACTTAATGAACTCAATCTGTATAGTCTGGAGGACAGAAGGAAAAGGGGGGACATGATCGAAACATTTAAATATGTTAAAGGGTTAAATAAGGTCCAGGAGGGAAGTATTTTTAATAGGAAGGTGAACACAAGAACAAGGGGACACAATCTGAAGTTGGTTGGGGGAAAGATCAAAAACAACGTGAGAAAATATTATTTTACTGAAAGAGTAGTAGATCCTTGGAACAAACTTCCAGCAGATGTGGTTGGTAAATCCACAGTAACTGAATTTAACATGCCTGGGATAAACATACATCCATTGTAAGATAAAATACAGGAAATAGTATAAGGGCAGACTAGATGGACCATGAGGTCTTTTTCTGCCGTCAGTCTTCTATGTTTCTATGTTTATTAGGCTTACCAGACCTGGAATAATATCTGATAATGGTCTAGTTCAGGGTTGGTGTCTACTTACCTTCCCTACCAGTTTGCATCACATTGGAAGTGCGCATTTTGCACACTGTCACAATGCAGAAATGACCCTCTTTGCATGCACAGCAGGTTCTTTGTCTGCCACTTTCAAGGAGCGACGACCGGAGGACTGGTTCAGGGGTATGGCCAGCCAGCCATCACTACCAGTTCAGCAAGCTAGGAAAATTTCCACCCATCCGAACTGGCTTCAACCCACCACTGGTCTGGATGTTTGCATATCATATCTATTAATTATATTCCAGGAAAGGCAGTATTAGCAGAAATTAGTAAACCTCCACTAACCATGGCCTCGCTGATATATCTAACAGCAACTAAGAGTTAGGAGAACCCCAAGACATGCATCTACTTATTCGGGTAAAGTGCCTGCCCATTCATACTTAAGACTGGAACAGGCTGAATACCTTTTATAGTCCGTTGATAAATAATGCCTCCATCTGCAGCAATAAATTTTAGCTTATTTCTTGTCAACCACATCCTTACGCCGTCCAGGTTCCAGGCCTTGACTCTTCTTCAATCACATATTATGATCTAAAACTAGGTATCTGATGATACCACATTGCAAAGTAATGGAAGACCTTTCCTATTAGTTACAGTATCTATAAATCTTAACTAGTCAGGGAAGAAGTAAGTATTCTGCAGTATCCCACAAAGGAGCAACTGAAAAGTAACTTTGTATCTCATGATTGATTGACACTACCCAATTAGGTAAGAGTAGAACCACTGTCCCACAGCACATCAATTTTTTGTTGCTGCACACCTAGACAACTAGACACAAGAACAGTTTTTCCCCGAACGCCATCACTCTGCTAGACAAATAATTCCCTCACTGCTGTCAAACTATTCATTAAGGCTGCATTACTATTACTATTAGTCTTCTCATCGTTCCTATCACCTATCTCCTCCCACTTATGACCGTATGACTGTAACTTGTTGCTTGTATCCTTGATTTATATTAAGATTATTTCCTGATTGCTTATTTATACCCGATGACAATCATTAAGTGTTGTACCCCATGATTCTTGACAAATGTATCTTTTCTTTCATGTACACTGAGAGCATATGCATCAAAGACAAATTCCTTGTGTGTCCAATCACACTTGGCCAATAAAGAATGGGCTAATAAAGAATTCTTTATTGGCCAATATGCACCTACAAGGTCCTTTCCAACTCTGTTTATCTGTAACATACATGTGGATGGATTTCAGAAATGGTAAGTGTTTTGAAGAGTGGCCATCAGCATAATAGTGTACTGGGACAGACTGCCCAAGGCATGTTGAATTCAAATTCTGTATTGGCAAGCTGTTCTCAGTTAAATATTGGCTGCTCAAAGAAAACCTTTTCCCACCTGAAATGCACACAGCTTGGTGACCTGAATTGTGCTGGAGGGCCACTTCTCCAAATGCCACTGGTCTGCTCAGAGCTCTTGCAGGATAGTTGATGTAGCTCTAGAATAACGGGAGGTTTTAGGCTTCAGCAAAATCTGATATTTCTTGGCATGATCTTCCTTGGCACATGTTGGCTGGGCTCGCACATTTTACCACTGGTATATAAAGATTTTTTATTTTGCAACAAGCTGCTTGGAAGACTGATGCTTTCTGAAAATATAGCAAAATATATTAAAATTTGCTAGATTGCCTGAGGAGGTTGTCTCTGGCATTGTGGCAAATTTTCTCAGTAGTCCTGTTTTCAATCCTTATCATGGGTTGGAATAAAATGTATGCTTATTTATATCCGATGTAAATAAATTGTGGTCTTGGGAAGATGTGCCAGTATTGGAGGAATACAACCACTTGTTAGGAATGGTGATCCCAAACCTGAAGCCCCCTCAAATACCAGGATACCTGGAAGCTTTGCCCAGGATAATTGCAGGCACGTTGAAAGCTAATGGGTGTCTCTAGAGGCAGGTATGAAGGCTCTGCTAATTGAGCTTCTTGATTGGCGACAGCTGCCGTGCCTAATGTGCCGTCACAATTGATGCAGAAAAATGCAGCTTCTTCTGACTCTGATGCTTCCTGAGTGGGCTGAAAGGAGATCGGAATAGGTTTTGGAGAAATAAACAGGCAAACCCAACATGGTAATGTGCCTGAGTTGGTGTATAATATAAGAAGCAGCTGTTTCAATTTAAATGGGTCCTTCCTAGCAATAGGATCATTTAACTGGAATGGACAGAGGTTCACTGATTTTCCTCTTCCTGGAAACTTGCAGATTTATTCAGATGGGTTGAAAAAAATGTTCTGTTTACAAGAAACCTGCTGTCTTGCGGTTTAAGGAGTGACTAATTCCAATACTGCAAACATAGATATGATTGCTCCAGCCAATATTATCAGAGCTTGCATTTGCGGAAACCAGCCTGTTTGTGCCCGGTCAGCCCACCAGCCCACCAATCCAACCAGCCAGCCAGCCACAGACCAGTAGAAATGGAGTTGAAGTCTTCAATGAAACACAGCAGCAGTAGGAACTTTATACTACTACTACTACTGTCTATACTATACATACCATACACTAGTACCTTGCTACAACTATCTTAGTTCAATAACTCACAGGAACCAACTTTTACAGTGTTACAGCTTCTTCAAAGCATACTTCCACGAACAGCAACAGCACACAGCTAACAACAGAGAGAGAGAGAGAGAGCAAAGAGCTCTTGCCTAATTAAATACTTTTCACATAATTATTAGGTTGCCGCATGCTCAACTGCCTCAGAATGACTCAGCATTCTCAACAGAGGCCTACCTTCTGCACTAAGACATTACCTCCCCCCAAAGATTAGAATTGCCCCCACCCTCCTTGCCTTTCGTAAGCTGCTTAAAACCCACCTCTGCCGTCAGGCATGGGGGAATTGAGACCCTCTTCCCCCTAGGCCTTTACAATTCTATGCATGGTATGTATGTATGTATGTTTGGGGTTTTTTTTATATTAATGGGCTTTTAATTATTTCTAACATCAGACTACTATTGTACACTGCTTTATTGTTGCTGTTAGCCGCCCCGAGTCTCCGGAGAGGGGCGGCATACAAATCCAATAAATAAATAAATAAGTAAGTAAGTAAGTAAACAAACAAACAAACAAACAAATAAATAACGTGGTAACCTAGAATCTTAGTTTCAAGAATGTCCAGTCCATCCTAAAGTTTGCCACTGAAATTATTGCCCTGACAATAGGGTAATCATTGCCCAGCAACTCTATTCATACTTATTACCCATGACGAAATCAAGAAATTATTAACTTATTATTTTGAAGATTCTCACGATGACCCAGCATTGTATTCACATGATGCACTAACAATAGCCAAACATGTTTATCGTTAATGTGTGGCCAGTGAATAGTTCAATATGTCTGAACCACAGGAACATGGCTCACACCACTATCTTCTAGGCCAGGTTTGTCAAATTGGTGGCCCATGGGTTGGATGCGTCATATGCAGGCCACACTCACCCTGGCTCCGCAAAAACCATTGCAATGCATCACGATACATTGCATGACCCATGTTCTAGACTAAAATATACCCTGTTTCCCCGAAAATAAGACGTACCCTGAAAGTAAGGCATGTCAGAGGTTTTGCAGAATTTGCTAATATAAGGCACCCCCGAAAATAAGGCGTAGTCAAGTTTACATACGGTACGGTGGAAAAACATACAGTACCATTCAAAGCTGTTCATAGCGGTACCGTAATAATGTGGCGTCCCCTGCTGGCCCCTTCCATCGGTTTGTACCGACCAGTACAGCAAACACAGTCTGCTGCTGTCTCACCGCCATTACAGTCTCCACTACAGTGCGTAGACTGTAGTTCCTCTGGTGGCCGGAAGCTGCAATAGCAGGAGTATACTGTTGTACCAAATAAGTGCCGTCGTTTGTGTGTGTGGGTGCCATACTGACAGGTACCGTACCGTAATCAGTGTACCGTACGGTACACTTTCTTTGGGGGTGTCAGCTTTTCTGCCTGTGAATTTGTCTTATTTGAGAAATATAAGGCACCCCCCGAAAATAAGACGTAGCACAACTTTTGGAGCAAAAATTAATATAAGACAGTGTCTTATTTTCGGGGAAACACAGTAGTTGACTAGTTTGGAGTTCAGCACATCATACAAACATAACCATTATTAACAAAACTGGAGCAAATGACAAATGGCGGATCTACTGCATGCATCGGAAGAACCCACAATGCATTCTGTTGGTTTCTGACTTAGTGCATTGTGTGAATCCAGAAATTGCACATTACAGATAGCTCTTGACCTACAGCCTCAACTGAGAACAAAATTTCTGTTCCTAAGCAAGACAGTTGCTAAACGACACACCCAATTTTATGATATATTTTTTTGGCCATGGTTGTTAAATGAATCACTGCAGTTATTAATTGAATCACATGATCCTTAAGAGAATCTGGCTGCCTCCACTGACTTTGCTTGTCAGAAGCTGGCTGGGAAGGTTACAAACGTGATCACATATCCCTGGGAATACTGCAGTCTTCACAAATACAGGGCAGTTGGCAAGAGTCCATATTTCAACCCCATGATGCTGTGAGTATAATAAGTGCAAGGCCCAGTTGGAAGTCACTTTTTTTCAGATTGTTGTAATTTTAATCGGTAAATGAATGGTTGCTAGAAGTGTTGTGCGAACCCGTTGGAGTTCGGGTTTGGCGGGTTCAGACGAACTTGACGGCGGAGTTTGCGTAAGTTCTCCGAACCCAAACCCAAACCCCAACAACTCTGGCCCGGCGGGAGGTGAAGTGCTGGAGGGAGGGTGTCAGGCTCGATCAAACGGGCAATGGCCTGGAGCCACCGAAAATCCCCGCCCCTAGTTCTCTCTTATTTCGGAGGCTCCCGGCCATCGCCCGATTGATGGAGCCTGACACCTCCCCCCCAGTGCTCCACCTCCTGCCAGTCAAAAGGGCTCAGGAGGCAGTTTCTGCCGGCCAGCTATTCAGGATCCCGGCCGGCAGCTTCAAGCGGGCAGTGGGCAGGAGGGGGAAGCGGGGAGGGCTCTGACTCAGATTGAGCTTTTGTCCAGATCAAGCTGGACAAAAGTGTAAGTGTCTGAAATCTGCGGGGAGTCCTGGATTTGGGATTAGCCCTCAAAGCCTCCACCGCCAGACCCAGATAACCTCAGCGATGGTGGCTACAGTAAAAGAAGACAAAAGCGAACCAATCACAGGGAATGAATGGGGCGCCCCCAGCTCGATCTTCACCTTCTTCTGCGAGCTGGATTATATTTTCATTTTATTGTGTTCAGAAATGTTCAAATTAGTAGGCAAAGGGCAAAGGTTTTCAAAAAATTGAAAATTGGAAGCCTTATATATATATAAAGTGAAATAATTGTGCACACAGATGGGGGGAAGGCCCTTTTCTGAGCAAAATAAACAAATAAGCATCAATTTTTTCATTTCAATTTTCATTTCATTGTGTTCAGAAATGTTCAAATGAATATGCCAATGCCAAAGATGGTCAAAAAAGTCTGATTTTGCAGCCTAATCTAGATAAAAATGAACACAATTGTACAAAAACGGGGGGGGGGCAGCGTGCTTTTATGAACAAAATAAAAAAATAAGTATTACTTTTTTCACTTCAATTTTCCTTTTATTGTGTTCAGAAATGTTCAAATTAGTGAAAAAAGTATTCAAAAAGACCATTCCAGTAGCTAGAACCAACCTTTTTATACTTTGGGTCTAAAGGACCCGGAGGGTAACAAGTGTATAGTAAATGCGAGAAGAACAGTATCTCCTCTTGGTTTTCATGGAAATGTTCTTCCAAAAAAGCAGGACAAACAGACCCAACAAAAATGAGACATCCACACTGGAGCCCTGATGCCAAAGACTGCATCAAAAGGCTGAGAAAAGGATAAGCAAAAGAGACAAAGCCTGAGGATTAGCAGTCGGCATCCTCCTATAAAGCACAAAAGCAGCAAAGCATGATAGCGAATGATGTATAATGGGAACAGATAGACAGACTGCTTATAAGGGGTTACATTATTTGTCAAACTACAATTCAATTACAAGCTACAGTTCAGGGTCGTCTTCTATGGGAGAGAGCAAATTCTGAGCCAGGAGGTTCAGAAGGTTTCGAGAGCTGAAAACCTGGTGCTTTGGATCTTTTTCCTAAAGCGCTTTAATCCCAAAACATAGATTTAGCTCGGCATTAGATAAGACCAGGATTTAAAGGAAAAACTCATACAGTCAAGTTTGGATTGAACGACATGCTGAGCCAAAGCTGAACTGCTGAAAGCACAAATCTATCTGAAGTTGGTTCCAGCAATCTTGTCTTTATATATTTCAGAGGAGCTGCAAAAACACCCTGTGGGGATGCAGCCAAACTGTGCAGTGATCTGTATGAGATTCTGTTCAGATGCTGAACGTTTCATAAAGAATCAACAAGCAGATTGCTTTGTACTCAGGTGTCTTGAAAAAGAGGCAGGAAACCCTTCCATAACTTCCCACTGTCTTTTGGAAACGGAAGGGAAACCACCCCCCTGGTCTGAACACTTTCCCGCATCCTGATTTCTCCATTTGTGCTGGATTTTGACTCTCTTAACCCCAAAACAGGATTATGAAAAGTGAAGTCTAACCCAATGGAATGCGCCAGTTGGGAATGCACATTCCAGTTGTTTAAAGAACATTATCCAGAAAGCAAAGCCATCAAATTTAAATTCACAGAGGAAAAAAAATCCTTGGCTTCAAGCAATATAATTTTTACAAAAGCATATTTTGATGCTTTGATACCAAATTTTCTGTCCCACTACCTCCAATGCAATGGGAGACATGTTATCACCTCAAGAGTAAGATATACTGTTATAATAATAACAATAACAATAACAACAACAACAACAACAGAGTTGGAAGGGACCTTGGAGGTCTTCTAGTCCAACCCTCTGCTTAGGAAGGGTTGTTGGAGTATTCACACTTCTGGAGACAAGCTGTTCCACTGATTAATTGTTCTAACTACCTAACTAATATGATTCCAGACCTTTCTCCAATCTGTTGACTGTCATCGAGATCACCAACACCTTGTTCCAATATCACCACCAAATTGTGAGTCAGGTGGTCCCATCATCCATCCATCCCTTAGTGATGAATGAGGTAACCAAGAAGATGGGATAGGATTTTTCAGCATCAGTATCTCCTGTATATATACTGCTCAAAAGAATAAAGGGAACACATCCTAGATTTGAATGAATGAAATATTCTCATTGAATACTTTGTTCTGTACAAACTTGAATGTGCACAATAGCATGTGAAATTAATTGTCAATCAATGTTTCTTCCTAAGTAGACAGTTTGTTCTGTGGTTAGCTCTGGCCCAGCTCCTGCCCCAAGGAATGTGGAGGTGGATGTGGGGGAGACATCCACACGCCGCAGGCCTGTTTTGCTCCCGATGGAATCTGCCGACGAAGCCTCCTCTGACCAAGGAAGCGTGAGTGACAGGGAAGAGGGGAGTTTGGCAGACAGCCCAGGAGGAGATCAGTAATCTGTATCATCCCTGGATTCTGAACAGGAATTAATGACACATCCACGCATGCGTAGAGTGATGCATAGGAGACAACAACTGAAGGATTATTACAAGAGAAAATGAGGCTGTGGTTGGGTGGGGCTGCTGTAATTAGTGCTACAGATAAAAGTGCAGCCTGGTGTTTTAGCCTCATGGCAGTTTATTTGATTCCTTGTTTCATCAAGATCGTGGTTTTTGCTGTTCAGGATTGTGTGTGTGGACTCTCTGGACTTTAGAATTGGACTCAATTTCCCAGTTATTGGGTGAGCAATTGGACTGCATTTAACCTGTGCCTTGTGTATGCCAGAAAATCCCTTTGACATTTAAAAAGGAAGCTGTTTCTGTTTTTCTGTTTATAAAAACTTTTGGGTTTTCCTTTTATCGTGTGGTGTGTGTCTTCCTGGACTAATTACCCTATAATTACGGGCGGTAGAGACACGCTGGCAGAACAGTTTGATTTCACAGAAGTTTGATTTACTTGGAGTTATATTGTGTTGATTAAGTGTTCCCTTTATTTTTTTGAGCAGTGTATATATTTCTTTTTAAAGAAACCAATTTTATTGAATTTTAAACACAATATAACAACCACAACAAAAGACTGGGAAGGTGTGAGGAGGTTGGTGGGGGGGAGAGAAGTTTAAAGTGACAAATCTTGCAACAGCTTATAGTTAATTCTTGGTTTCATACCTTGCCATACAAATCTGGAAATATATTTCTGCCACTGTTTAATTGCCAACATTGGTATAGTTTGAGATAAAAATAACATCCAATGTCAACAGCATCTCCTGTATCCTGCCAATGTTGCAGCTATAGTAGCTTCAGCAAGCCTCCCATATCAGTATTTGCCTTGATGCTTGACAATATAATGGTTTTGTTGGTGTATTTGCTACCTTCTGGCTCACAGAAGATTGATAATCTCCCTACGAGCTGAACATTTTCTCACTGGCCAATCTTGAGTAGACTTTCTAATCAGTTTAATGTCTGAGAGAGCTGTGGAATGGACTCCTGCCTTTCTGATATAGAACAGCCTGGATTTGCATCAAATACATGTCCGATCTGCCGCACGAATCCCAGCGACAAGTTAGATCCCACAGAGTTGGCCTTCTCCGGGTCCCGTCGACTAAACAATGTCATTTGGCGGGACCCAGGAGAAGAGCCTTCTCTGTGGCGGCCCCGACCCTCTGGAACCAGCTCCCCCCAGATATCAGAGTTGCCCCCACCCTCCTTGCCTTTCGCAAGCTCCTTAAAACCCACCTCTGTTGTCAGGCATGGGGGAATTGAAATTTCCCTTCCCCCTAGGCTTATAGAATTTATACATGGTATGCTTGTTTGTATGATTGGTCTCTTAAATTGGGGTTTTTAGATTATTTTTTAATATTAGACAATACATGTCTTTTTTATTGTTGTTACCCGCCCCGAGTCTTCGGAGAGGGGTGGCATTCAAATCAAATCAATCCAATCCAATCCAATCCAATCCAATCCAATCCAATCAAAAAATGGCACATTTTGTAAGCAGATACTGTGAAGAGTCCAGGAATGGATTTTCAGGAAAAAAACTGGGCCCACCTAGGTCTTAAAAGCTAAGAGGCTGGAGCCAGACAATTGCACAACTTGCTTTCACTTAGTTATTCCTCTTACATTTCAGACCCAGACAGATCCAGAAATAAAATAGCAGGCTGTAGTAGAGTCCGATGCCCCTGGCAACTTCACCGAATCCTCCGTTGCACACAAATATGCTCTCCCCAGGCAGTCTATCAATCTGTTAGTTTGGGCTGAAACTATTGACGGCTGGCTCTTACGCTCAGGAGCCCATAGATCGATCTTCTTCCCATCAACAGTCCTCAGGAGTTCCTGTATGACAGCCCCTCCTTTCCTTTCCCTGAATCCCCCCTGGCCTCTCCTGTTTATAGACCTGACTTTTCTTTCACTCCCTTCACCCTTACTTTGCCCACGGGCAGCCTGATCCCCCTGTGGCCCCTCCATGCATTGAAAGAGCAAATCTGTGGGAGAAAGACACTCCCCCCCTGTGTTTTTTCTCCCACAGGGGTTGCTTTATTGCTGTGCATTCTTGCCTAGAATAAGGAAAGGCTGGGGAACATGGACAAAAGGAGGTAGGAGGGAAAGTTAGAAAAACAGAAGGGAAAAAGCAAGCAAAGCATTTGGCATTGAACAGCCAGTTAGCACAAACTAGATGGAATTGGCTGGACTACACTCCTTTGTATTCACTCCAAGATATTTGATTTGCCTGCTGTTTTAGCGATAAAACTGAGTAGAATTATAAAATACTGGTCATTTCAAAATATGCTTCCTTTGATTCCATACTGCTTTTGATGCCTCTTTTATTTTAGCTCATTTTTAGACAGGGGAAAGAATGGAATATAGTGCACGCATATTTCATTCCAAGTCTCAATCCAATGCATTTGGAGGAAAAACTTTCCTTCGGGGGGCTGTGAATAATAGAAACGATATCTTTACAATGCATATATCAAATAATAACTGCAAATAGAAGCACACGTCAAGCAATATGAAATAATGTTCATAAATGAACTAACCAGGAAAAGAATGTAATAAAAAAAGAAAATGTAAAATCAAATTAGAGCAAAACTAAAAACATTAAAAAAAACTATGAGCACAGCCCAAATTAAATGCAGTGTGACAAAATAAAAACAAATGAAGCATATTATGTAGCAACGTAGCAAATAATATAAAATTGTTGCCAATTATACAGAATACATGAACACATAGCTCTATGGTCAGGATAGGAAACATATAACTTCTCGTTTTGCTTCTTTTCCACTGTCTGCTCATTTTTTTCTCCTGACTTTTGTTTTCAAAATATATTAGCATTTTCAGCCCCATTTGAAAATTGTCCACAAAGAGGGGAATATTGCAGATATCTGCACACCACCTTCCCACTGGCTGGTGCTACTGAGTTGTCCCGTGTAAAAACTTGCTAGAAGAGTCCATTTTAGAAATGTGCAAAATATGAATTAGTTTGGCCTATTAGTCTGCTCAGGACAGGTCATAATTGACACAAAATCTGAGACGATAGGAACCTAAAGCCACAAATGACCACCAATACTGAGAATGTGGATGCCGTCAGACCAAAACAAAATGAAGTATAGTTATGTTCACTTATCTTCCTGAGCCATGGTTTATTTAATCACAATCTGTTAAATGATGTTACATCACATCACATTATTTTTAGATTTTAAATATTAGATTTGTTACCATGTATTGTTTTTTATCACTGTTGTGAGCCGCCCCGAGTCTATGGAGAGGGGCGGCATACAAATCTAATTAATAATAATAATAATAATAATAATAATAATAATAATAATAATAAATATGGATCATCGACATCACAATCTCAGGAGACAGCAGAATTGAGGAGAAGCAGCTAGAGAAATTAGTGAAATACGGAGATCTAAAAATCGAGCTGCAACGACTCTGGCATAAGCCAGTGAAAGTGGTCCCAGTGGTACTTGGCACACTGGGCACAGTGCCAAAGGATCTCAGCGGACATTTGAAAACCATCGGAATTGACAAAATCTCCAACTGTCAATTGCAAAAGGCCGCTTTACTAGGATCGGCAACCATAATTCGCCGCTACATCACGCAGTCCTAGGTGCTTGGGAAGTGCCCAACTGGTGATGAAATACGAAATCCAGCATAGTGATCTCATTTGCTGTGTTGTACTGACATAATAATAATAATAATAATAATAATAATAATAATAATAATAACCATTCAAACTCTCTGGATTAGGTCTATAGAGTTGCCTTTTTGGATCTTCTCCCTGAAACATGAATAGAACCACCAAACCTTGCCTCTCCCATTCTCGATGCAGTGAGCATAGCACCCAGAGCATACAATGATGGATGGTGTTGAAAGTCGCTGGGAGTTGTAGGAGAATTAGTTTTCCCTTAGCCCTTTTCCCAGCCATCCATCATGGTGACTAAGGTGGTTTTTGTGCTCCAGCCAAGCTAGTAACCAAGCTAGTAATTAAATTAAAATGCATCAACATCATTAAAGAAAGCATGAAGTTCTTTGGCCATCATACCATTCCAGCATTTCATCTGAAAGAGAATGAGAGAAAGAGAAATAATATTAATTTTGACCAGCTGATATTGTTCTGATCCTCTGTAATCAGGAAGGCTATTTTCCAATCTGTCAAAAGGTGACCTTAGTTATTTGGTCTGTTATTATCTTGAAATGTTTAAGTTGTTACTTCAGGTAGGATCTCACATAGTTGTTGGAATAAGTCTCAGATCAAGTGGTCAAACAGTCTTATCCATGTGTACTTGAGGATGTGTTTGGATATGGAGGAGGAAGAATCTGTTACCTATTCTTAACTGAATTATGAAACCAATCACTGAAGACCCCAGCCAGTTCAGTGGAGATGGATAGCCATGAAGCTATTACCGGTAATTGTTATCTTCTATTGAGGGTAGAGCCAAGTGGCTACCATAGAACCTGCCATTGGATGAGGTAGTGATTGATCCTGCAACCAAAGTCAAAATGAGAATTGACAGCCAGTTCTTATCAGCTTCTGTTCATGGACTAAAGTTGTATTTGGTGCTTATGATGATCATCAATTCATTCTAAAAGAAAACCAGGATCATGGATTTTGATCAATGGAATGATACTCAAGAATGAGTATAGGACATTGCACGTTATTTAAAGAACATAATTCTGATATTCACTATTGAAGTTTGATCTTCACAATATAGATGTCTTAGAAATATGTCATGGCTCAAATAGGGATTTCTGATGACATCCAAAAGTAATTGTTGATGCCTACCAGACTGGAAAAATTTACAAGATGATTTCTCAAAGAATTTGAATTCCGCCAGTCCAGTATCAGACAGACGGTATACAAATGGAGGCAATTCATTAGGTCAATCAACCAAGATTGCACCAAGGGTAAGGAGTGTAATATTCTGAGAGATGTCAAAGAAGGCAGAGTAACATCTAAGGAATTAAAGTTGCCTCTTGCATTGGCAATTGTTAGTGTTCATGAGACTATCATCAAGGAAATACTGAACAACAATGGCATGTGTGGTAGGCTTGCAAGGAAATAAGCACTGTTCCCAAAAAGGGACATTGTGCACAGTTTGTGAATGTGCACGTGGTTATTTATTTATTTATTTGTTTGTTTGTTTGTTTGTTTGTCATCCTTCTCAACTGACTCAGGGCAGCTTACAACAGTATAAATACAAATACAAAATGCTTGAGAAATTTAATACTAAAAATAATACAAATTCTAAAACCCCATTATTCCAAAAAACCCACAATCATCCACATTCATTCAACTAGATTTAGTCATTCATAACACCGGCTGGAATTGGTTCTTAACACTCACAGCTGCCATATCTGCAAGCAAAGATGGGTCTTTAGGGACTTGCGAAATGCCAGGAAGGTGGGGGGCGGTACGAATCTCTGGAGAGAGTTGGTTCCCAAGGGCTGGAGCCACCACAGAGAAGCCTCTTCCCCTAGGTCCCACCAGATGACATTGCCTGGCAGACGGGATCTGGAGAAGGCAGATCCTGTGGGACCTGACCCACAGGCTACATGAGGCAGAAGATGGTCCCATAGGTAATCTGGTCCTAAGCCATGTAGGGCTTTATAACCAACACTTTGAATTGTGTCCAGAGACCAATCAGCAACCAATGCAGCTCATGGAGTGATGGTAAGATGTGGGCAGATCTTGGAAGACCCATGATAGCTTCCACGGCTGCATTTTGCACTATTGGCAGTCTTCGAACACTCTTCAAAGGTAGCCCCTGAATATGCCTGAAGATCATTGAAAGAATGCTCTGTGAACTGATAAGACCAAAATAAAACTTTTTGGCTTGAGTGAAAAGTATTAAATTTGGTACTTGTATTGATCTATGACTACAATAAACTGAACTGAACTGTATTCCTGCATAAGAACTTTATCTCCTCTATGAAACATGGTGATGACAATATTACAGTTTGGGCCTGTTTTGTTGCCTTGATACTAGGATGGCCGTCAATGACAATGTTATAAATTCTAAATTGCCCCAGCCAATTCTACAGGAAAACATCAGGGTATCTGTTCATGAACTGAAGCTCAGATCAGTCATGCAGCAAGACAACTGAAAAAACACAAGTTATATGACCAAAGAGTGGTTAAAATAGAAATTAATCAATGTTTGGGATGATTAGGTCAAAGTGCCGGATGAGGCCTGCTCATGCCCAAATGGAGTTTCGGAAGGCTGCGCGCAGCTGAAAGGTTGGAGAGGAGATAGCTTGGTAGATATTTGCACAGTAAGTGCGGCAGGTTGTGGGTGGGGGGAAAGCAATTGTGGAGAGCATGAGGTATTTCAGTGGGTTGGGGAGGCCTTGGGTGGTCTTAAGCAGGTGGCCTGTTCCATCACTTGCCCCCCCGGCCTTCCCCACCCTGAAATACTTCATGTGTACAGATTGCACATGGAGCTGCAGGTGCGCCTGTGTTTCAGCATGCGTGGAAGCAAAAAAAAAACCCTCACCAAAACACGGGCGCACCTGTGGGTCAGTGGTGATTTTTTACCTCCACAGGTGCAGAAGCAAAATTGTGCTGGGCCCGCAAGCATTTACAAGCCGCAGCGGTGATCACAATTTAGCATTCCGGCTAGTAGCCCACCGATGCACAAGGACTACCAGTATTTTAGCTGAACAGTTTGCACTTAGGTTGATAAGTTTGATGGGGCTATCTTATCTGCTACTCTTAATGGATGCCAATTGCATCCAGCCCTTTTAGCTCTCAATTAGTCCTTCTCTCTGAATTTGTATATGATCCTAAGCTAGGGGAACATTTTCTTATCCTTTTTTATTGTTTTATCCAGCTATGATTGCATTGTTGTTGTTGATGTTTTCTTTTTCTTTTTTGGTGTCTTTTTCCAAATTTACTGAATTGCTGTTTCCAATGGTTATTGTGGCTTGAAAGCAAAATAAAGCAAAACAATGAAATGTCTCTTTGCCAGTCCTGTCTTCCCCATTCCATTATTTTCGAATGCTTGAACTCCGTTTTTTTCCGGCAGTAAACAAAACCCCATAATTATTTTGTTATTGGTTTGGTTTTGCTCAAAAAACAACAATTCAGCACTAGATTGCGCCCGCCGCTAGACTAGCCAATCAGCAGCGACTATGCAAATCTGTGCCACGTACAACTGTACGTAACAAGATGTTAATTATGATAGTCCTAGAAATTATGTACCATGGAGATGCAGATCCATTTGTTAAGGTTGCAGTTACCAAAGAATGAAACGAAAGGATATTTTTCTGATTCAGCTGACAATAAGGGGGGGGGAAAGTTAGTGCCAGCCTAAGCCGTGGGCCTTCCTTGCTAATAATGTGAAGCACCCAAGCCATTATTAGCTTAATGGTTTAATTTAATAGACCTTTCCTGGAGGTAGAATTTATTGTGCAAACAGTGGAGTTAGAAAAAGTAAAGTTAATAATACCCTGGACTGCAGAACTTGTTAGAGGGACTGGTCTTCAGCGTTAATTACACTTTGAATTTTAAGGAACACTTCCTCTAATGTGAATGTTTGGCATTTTATTTACATAAGCCACACTTTCTGAAAACACATCAGAAAGAGCTGGAGCGCCAAGCAGCCCAGGTTAGAATTCACCTGTCCCCAATTATATTTGTGCAGCATAATGTGATCATAAGGATCAGTGAAGAAACAAAACCCCTGCAAAGCTATAAAATCTTGCTTAGAACCTACTCATGCTGTGAATGGAAAATACAATGGCTATGTTTACACTATGATTATCTATGGATGTCTATGGTTAAGATGGGTTTTTTTGGGGTTGCCAGCACATTGAATTACAGGTAGTCTTCACTTAATGACTGTAGTTAAGATTGCAGCTACGGCTATGTGACATAATCACATGTATGACAAAAATTTCTCATTTTGCTGCCAGCTTTCCTATTGACCTTGCTTGTCAGGAGCTCATGAATGGTGACCAGGTAACCATGAATTATGAAGCTCATAAATGGTGATCAGGCAACCGCAGGACTCCGCATTTGCCATAAATGAGCACTGGTTGAAAAGCAATGCTGTCACAACTTCAAACAGTTGCTAAACAGGATAGTCATTATCTTGGGACTACAGTCCTAGGAATATTTGAGACAATAGGCAAATTGATTGGGGTGTATAAATGAGAGATATTTCAGGTGATGCCATTGGCACAGTGAAATTTTTAGTTACTAATTTACTCCCCCAAAAGCATGAATCTGCCCATTACCAGTGCTACATTAATTTGCACAACAGAGCATAGCTCAAGAGAAAAAATGATTAGATTGACAGATCATATGGCTTCCAAGGGTTTCTTCCGTTACATTTCCCTGTCTTCAACAATGTCTTTATGAATACATGAATTTATTCACAACAATAATGCATAATTCCATCATCTTCATTGAATCAGGAATATTTTTAATCATAGGTTGTTGAATAAAGTTGAATATTAAGTCATATTGCATGAGATCATATTGCATAGTATGGGGTTTTGTAAAAAACAGTGTGGATTGAGATGCTTCATTGCTTATTTTTGAATCCGGGCCCCTTAATGGAGAAGTTCCAGGTTCTGCAGATTCCAGCTGCCATCCCCCATTGCCTCCTCTGAGAAAACGATTAACTATCTGGGAGAATAGATTGCAGGCAAGAAAACAGCATCTAAAACCTGCTGTGAGGAAGTTGTTGGTTGCGGTGTCAAGGTGACTGATAGTGCAATAAAAAGCCCCAGAAGAATGGCTGGAATAGTAACATTTGAAGCTCTTGGGGGCTGGGAGAACATTGCAGCCACCACTTATCTAGTGTAACAGGGCTGCGAAAACAAGCAGGACTCGGGCAGGGATGGAAATGCTGTTACTTGTAAGAGGACTCTCTTAGGTTCTTCTAATGTCAGGTTAGGAAATGATCATCCAAGGGCCCTCCTCTGCTATGTCCCTCAAGTCTAGGAGTGAGGGAGTGGGCTGGGGACTAGGATTGTTACAATGATGGAGTGTAGAGGGGGGGGGGGTTTATGCTGTGGGGTTATTAAAGCTGGAGAGTTATTAAAAATGCTCATGAACTCCCTTCTAGAGGAAAACAACAAAGAAGAAAGTAAACGAGTCTTCGGAGAGGGGCGACATACAAATCTAATATATTATTATTATTATTATTATTATTATTATTATTATTATTATTATTATTATTATTATTATTATGTCAGTACAACACAGCAAATGAGATCACTATGCTGGATTTCGTATTTCATCGCCAGTCGGGTGCTTCCCAAGCACCTAGGACTGCGTGATGTAGCGTCGAATTATGTTTGCCGATCCCAGTAAAGTGGCCTTTTGTAATTGACAGATGGAGATTTTGTCAATTCCGATGGTTTTCAAATGTCTGCTGAGATCCTTTGGTACTGCGCCCAGCGTGTCAAGTACCACTGGGACCACTTTCACTGGCTTATGCCAGAGTCGTTGCAGCTCGATTTTTAGATCTTCGTATTTCACTAATTTCTCTAGCTGCTTCTCCTCAATTCTGCTGTCTCCTGGGATTGCAATGTCGATGATCCATACGTTCTTTTTCTCCACGATCACAATGTCTGGTGTGTTATGCTTCAGAATTCGGTCAGTCGGAAGTCGGAAGTCCCACAGTAGTTTTGCTTGCTCATTTTCGACCACTTTTTCGGGCTTATTATCCCACCAGTTCTTTGCCACTGGTAAATGGTAGTTTCGGCACAAGTTCCAGTGGATCATCTGTGCCCACAGCATCATGTCTATGCTTGTAGTCAGTCTGTGCAATCTTTTTGCAGCAGCTGAGTATGTGATTGATTGTTTCATCTGTTTCTTTACAGAGTCTGCACTTTGGATCATCTGTTGATTTTTCAATTCTGGCTTTGACAGCATTTGTTCTAATGGCCTGTTCTTGTGTTGTTGTTGTTGTTGTTGTTGTTGTTGTTGTTGTTATTATTATTATTATTATTATTATTTGCACAAACAGCCCCTTCAGTTTTGACTGACCCATAGCTTCAAATACAACACTAAGCCCTAATGTTGGTTGATAGATTTTTGGATTGTTGCTGTGTTTCTCATCCTCGGCAGCATTAGGATGTTTGGACTTCAACTCCCAGAATTCCAGAGCCAACAAGAAGAAGCCATTCATCTTAAAGCTTGTGAGATTGAGAAACACTGGTGTAGTATATTGTATATGCTCAGCTAGTTTATTCAAGGAAGTGTTTATACTGAAGTAGCCCAACCCTACAAATTAGACCTGCTTTATAGTTCTGGCTGGACTAAACTTACTTATTTTTCTTTTCTTTAAAACAACACCAATGTTTAGGCAAAGGCAGTAAAGTGATAGACAAAGCAACTGTTTCTTCCATATTGCACAAACCATATGTTTGTGCAATATGGTTTTCACACATTGCACAAATTCAGCCCTTACAGTTTATAAAGCTGAAGAGTTAAAGCGTTGCATACAATTTGTTAATTGTGATTTATTCTATAAATATTTAACCAGCCCACAGCTTATTGTAAAATAATACGGTGCACAATATCAAAACTTTCTAATCTTTGAATTCCTGGAAGCTACTATTTCTAAATTGTATTATTCATTCTTATCCACAAAGTGGAGTACGCTACTTTATTAAGGCCCATGTCGCCTATTCTAATCTGGAGTGCAGATAAATACAACATTTCCTGCTATTATGTCTCTACTTCATGCTTTTGAATGCATTATGATTACATTCGCCATAGAGAAACAGGAGTAGCACAAGGAAAATGTGTCAGACAACTGAAATCTCTGCATTTCAGAGTCAGGGGGAAAAACTCATTGTGTCAACAGTGTTAACCATGGCTTAATGAATACGATTAAATTGGCTGTGCATATGCAATATTAAGGTACTAACAAACCACAATACTAGGTTTATATAAGTTCACAAGGAAACCCAAGCAAATTCATGTAAACCCAAGATTTTATTGATTTATTTATTTATTGATTGATTGATTGTTAGAGTTGAAAGGGACCATGCAGGTCATCAAGTCCAACCCCCTGCCTGAGCAGGCATCTTAAAGCACCCAGCCAAGTGGCAGTCCAATCTCCCCTTGAAAGTGTCCAGAGTTGGAGAGTTCACAACCTCCGCAGGCAGGTTGCTCCACTGGTTGATTGCTCTGACCGTCAGGAAGTTCTTCCTTACTTCAAGGTTGAATCTCTCCTTGGTCAGCTTCCAGCCATTGTTCCTTGTCCGGCCCTCTGGTGCTCTGGAGAAAAGAGTGCCCCCTCCTCTCTGTGCCAACCCCTCATATACCTGTATACAGCTATTATGTCCCCTCTGGCCCTCCTTTTCTCTATCCTATCCATGCCCAGTTCCCGCAATCTCTCTTTGTAAGTCTTGGTTTCAAGTCCCCTAATCATTTTGGTTGCTCTTTTCTGCACCTTCTCCAGAGTTTCAATGTCTCTTTTGAAGTGTGGTGACCAGAACTGGATGCAGTACTCCAGATGTGGTCTGACCAGTGCGTAGTAGAGTGGTATTAGTACTTCCCTGGTCTTGGTATCATGATTGAATGAGATTTCTAACTCAAGTCATCTGAAGAGCTTGAACTTTTCCTTGTCTCAACATTACATTAGTAACTTGGAAGCTTGTATCAGAACAGCTTGTCAGGTTGGGTAGAAGTCACTATTGTAATCCCTGGGTCATCATATGCTGAATCTGGCTCCTATTTAAAGTTCATTCCTGCTGCTACCACCTATCTTCTCAACTGGCATACTCCCCAATCCCTTTTGTACAGGTCTGTGACAAAAGGCTTTATTTTTTGCAGAAAGCTAGAAACTTTCTGCAAAATACTGGAGAGCTTTTCTTTCTTAAAATACCCAATATATTTCTTTTGGGAGGGGGTGTCCAATAGATCTTGTATGAAGCTTGAGCTTTGATTGAAAACCAATAGACCCGATTTTTCTCACTTGTACAGAGAAATAAAACCAATTAGACTTAACACCACACACATACACGCACACAGAGAAATCTAATATGTGGTTTGATGCATTATCAGTTTCTTCAGAGTTATTATCCAAAACCTCTATTGATCTTTTCTTTTTCTAGATTTTCCATTTTAATTTTAATATTAAGGTTGCTAGGGAGAGCAACTTGAATCCTAGTTCATAGTCTTTGGCATTCTGCTTCTGAGCTTCCAATATCTACATTTTTTCTCTATGTCCCCGAAGGGAAGGTGCTTTTGTATACATGACAGAGAATCATTTCTTCCTCAGGGCAACGTGTATTCAGTCTGAGCCAGTTTGCCATGGAAGCCACATTCACAACAAGGGCTAAAGTCTGGCTCCCACTTATACCATGGCTCTCCTCAGATTCAAATAAAAATGATGGTGCAGTTCTATCAGTAGTGGTCTATAAAATCCTTTACTACCGGTTCGTGCTCGAACCTGTGTGCACATTGCTTCTGCGCATGCCAGCACTACAAGTTCTAAGAACCAATAAGAACTGGGAGCAACCTACCAAAAGTATTTTAAAATACTTTTGGTTGGAGATGCTTGTGCTGAGCATCATGCTCAGCTGTCCCTCGTACATTACAAATAAGAATAAAATATGTTAAAAACAACAACGGTGTTAAGGAGTGTGCAGAATGACCCTTGAGTTATCAAGGACATGCACAGAGGAAACATGGATTGCAGCAGATATCTAGGAGATATGAGTAATTCTTCAGTCATCCAAAAGAGATACATCACAATTCTATTAGTGTTTACGTTAGAAATATCATAGTCAAGTTAAACAGTCCGGTCATATATATTCAAGTCAGTTAATATATCTCAATACAATAATAATATTACAAGCCTGTCTTTGTTATATATCAGACATACACCACAGCTTACAAATACATCAAACTAACACAGAGCTTACTACATCAGTCACAGTAAATCAGCAAATCTCCCTCTTATGGCAATTTGCAACATTACCTCTTAAAGGTTTAGTACTTCAATATAAACTAATATTCATTTTTTACTTGTTCATATCTTACAAATCTGACTGTACTAAAAATGGGATAGGCTACAAGGTGTTTTTTTTAAACATGGTATTAGAGGCTACCTTTCCTAAAATAAATTTACCTATTTGATTTATATCTCACTTTTGTACAGGAGCAGAAGGCATTTCTCATAATTTTTCCACAACAATTCTTTGGGTGCTTAATACGCTTAGATTAGAGGTGAGGAACCCTTTATGGCTTGTGGACTTCAACTCTCACAATTCCTGAGCCAGCCATACTAGGAATTCTGGGAGTTGAAGTCCACAAATCATAAAAGGGCCATAGTTCCTATTGCCTGGCTTAGATGGAATGACTAATCCAGAGCTGCCACAATCATCTTTTGGAGCTGAGCTCGGATCTGGGTCCCCTCACTATAGTCTAGTCCAGTGTTTCCCAACCAGTGTGCCGCGGCACACTAGTGTGCCGCGGCACATGGTCAGGTGTGCCGCGAGCCCGGTCTGGCTGGAGCTTCCCTGGTGGTGATGGGAAGTGAACTTTTGGGGCTTGGTGGGAGGGCGCCGGCCACTGTTGTTTCTAAGCTGTGTGGGCGTGCGCCCGCACAGTCATTAGGAAAATCCCCCCCCGCAGAAATTTTTGAAGTGGCGCAAAGCCAAGCAGTCCTGAATCGCTCCCTTCTCTGGCCAGCAAAGTCGGCTGCCTGGGAAAGCGTGCGTTTAAAAAGTGCGCCGTTTTCCCAAGCAGCCGGCTTGCTGGCCGGAGAAGTGAGCGATCCGGGACTGCGTGGCTTTGCGCCGTGATGACAACGGTGCCGTGGTGGCCTCCAAGTGCCGCCCTTCGTGGTGCCCCACCACCCGTTCCTGCAGGTAGAAGTCGGGCGGGGTACCGGGAGGCAGAGGTGGTGCGTGGCCGGGCGCTGAGCGCCATAGACACCTGGGAGGGCAAAGGGTTGGATGTGGCTGCTGCCTCTTAGGCGGAGACGAAGGCAATGGCGGAGTTTGTGCTGGGGCCATGCGGGGCCGCTGATCCAGGGGGCCGCGGACCGGCAAGCCGCTCTCCACTCTCTCTCCGCTCTCTCTTTCTCTCTATGTTGCCGGCATGGTGCACGAGAGAGAAAGAGAGAGAGAGAAAAAGGAGGGTTAGAGAGAAAGCAAGAGAGAAAGAGGAAGAGAGAAGGAAAGCGAGAGAGAAAGAGAGTGAGAAAGCAAGGGAGAGAGAAAGAAAGAATAAGAGATAGCAAGAGAGACAGAAAGAGAGAGAGAAAGAATGCAAGAGAGAGAAAGCGAGAAAGAAGGAGGGAAGGAGGGCGAGAGAAAGCAAAAAAGAGAGGAAGGAAGAAAGAGGGATGGAGAGAGAGGGAAAGAAAGAGATAGGGGAGAAATAGGGCGAAAGGGAGGAAGAGAGGGTTTTTTTGTCCAAACATTTTTAGCCCCTCCCCCCGCTCGCCCCCCCCTTCAGTGTTCCCCAGGATTTTGTAAGTGTGAATAATGTGCCGTGGCTCAAAAAAGGTTGGGAAACACTGGTCTAGTCTAACACCTTAACTGCTATACCACAGAGACTTTCCCCAAATGGCTTCCAGAATTATTTCAAAGTGTGTTTTTGCACTGTATAGAGCAGTGATGGCCATCCTTTTCAGTTTGTGGGCCAAAAGGGTGTATGTGCGTGCACCTGCCCATGCCTATTCGTTTTTCCAACCTTCTGGTTTGCCCATTTAGCCATTGGGCTGTTTTTTGCAATCCGGGGCTTCAGGGAAGCTTCCCTGAAAGCTCCAGAGGGTGAAATGACATTCCCCAAGGGCAAAACCCAGCTGGCTAGTGCACGTATGCGCAGTGGAGCTGACATAGGGCAATGCCACATGTGCCCTCCGATATGGCTCTGCATGTCACCTGTGGCACACGTGTCATAGGTTCGCCATCAAGGGTATAGAGTAAAACCTCTGGGTACTGTTTGCTATAGTACATACATACACACATGTGATTTTAAAACTGATTTTATTTGTAAATATTTTATTTGTAAAAACATCATAGTCAAACTCTGGCTAAGAGCAATTGCATCAGCACACATACACACATACACACCACCCTTTGCATTTTACAGAGGAGCCAAATTGATGGCTGGGAGCAGCTCCAGCTCCAACTCCAAGTAGATGCCTAATCTCTGGACCCAGATTGTGATTTCTTTTCGCCAAAGCTTTAGATTATATTATTTCCTCTTCCTTCAAAGGGAAGGGCTTGCGTTAGTAGATGCTTCATTGTGTCTTGTTTTAGAGACATGCCAAATTGCTTCAGGGGAACTGCAGCTGTGAGATGTGTTCAGCTGAAGACGGACCAGCTGCAAGAAGCCATCAGACTTAAAAAGGAGAATCCCCAAATCTTTGCAAAGATACCAGTCCGCTGGTTCTTGGTCTTCAGCCTAATGCTTGATTGTAAAAATAAACAAACAAAAAGCCTTCTGATTAGTATTGGGCTCTACAGCTCCCAGCCTGAGAAACCACAGGAGCTTGCAATGCTCATCTTTCAGTTACAGCTGCTTTTTCTTACCTATCTTATTAGCATCTTTAAACATCTTTCCTATATAATCTAAGCATCTTCTGACCTTCTGGTGACACTTATTGGTGATTTGGATGTAGGGGATGTTCAGTCTGATCATTATTGCACTGCTCTCTCCTGGTGCAGATCAGTGGGGTTGGTGGGGGTTTGTGTAAAACATGGTTTGAAAGATTTTGCTAATGCACTCAGGAAACCATGTGGCTTGAGATGTTTTATGGTGGGCTGCCAACAAGATACTAGACAGCACTTTTAGCATGGAAGGCTTGTAAATCATAACCATTTTAAGGAATGATTTCATCTCCCAAATATTCCCAAGGCATTTGTTTTCTACAGTATTCTGGTGTGGGATCGCACTGTTATTAATTAGCATTAAAACTTGTAAAACAACTTCCTGTGTCCGTCCATCTTTATTTTTCCAGCAACGGTTACATGGATTAAGGTGTTTATTCCTTTTAAAAACAAAACAACAAACCAAGATGTAAGTCCATCTCATGTATTTTCGAAGCTCATTTCTTCAGACTGCAAAAGGAGGCCCCTTAAAGTCTAAGTTAGCTTTCTGTGGTCCATGGCTTGATATTTTTCTGGGTGCAGAGAATTTTTTAGCATGATGGAGTCAGGGGTGGGTTCTGACTTACTTTGCTGCCCGTTCGCTTCCTCCTGCAGTGTGTGGGTATGTATGCACATTGTGCACCGTGCGGCCATGAAAATTCAGCTTCTGCATATGCGCAGAAGCGAAAAACAGTTTCTACGTATGTGCAGAAGCGAAAAACAAGATGATGCCACCTACAGCACCACCAAGAGAGCTGGTTTGGGGTTGTATCCAGCTGCCCATTGCTGTCAGTTCGGTGAGTGTGAAAAAAATTCCAGCTACTGGGCCTGAATCGGCAGGAACCCACCTCTGGATGGAGTGTTCAGTCACAAATCTCTAAACTCTCCATCACTACTACCACCACCTGTGATGTGGTATAATTATGAAAGAGGCTTTTTTCATTCATGTGTTTTATATCACAATAGAGTCCCAGGAATATGGAATCATGGGTTATTGGCAACAGATGCATGTTTTAGTCCCATCTCTCTGATTTACCTTTTGTCTTGAGCTTGTTACACTGATAACTTTTCTATCTTTCTTTCTTTTCTTTTTAAAAAAATATACTTTATTAGTTTATACAAAAAGAAAGAAAACAGGGGAAAAGGGGGATGGGAATACAAAAAAGAGAAGGGGGGAGGGGGTAAACAGTATTATTATACAACAGCTTATATATATTATTGTATACACAGTCCAAGTATTTGTCCATATGTAAATATTTTGTATTCAGTATTCTTATTTGGATAATCTTATAGCTGTAATATTTAATAGTCCAAAAATAATGTGGAAAGAAAAGGGGTAGAAAAGGAAAGAGGGAAGAAAGAAAAGAAGAAGGAAGAGAGAAGAGAGAGAGAGAGGAGGAGTACCTGCAAGCTAGCAGGCATTTGGATTGTGATGGCTTAGTTTGATTATGTTTGTTTTTGTTAGTGAGACGTAATTGTAGGTTGTAATATTAGTAGGTTTCTAGTAATTATCAAGTGGATTGAACTCAGACAGGGGTTGTGTTGATTTTGGTCCAAATTTCTATTATGCATATCTTTATTTTGATTCATATTAAGAGATGTTAATTATTTTTCATTTTATCATCTTTAGAGTTGGATAACCATCTGAACCATTTCTCCCAGGCCTTGTAGAACTCTGAATAATTTTTGTTTTGAATTTCCATTGCTATTTTTCTTTTCCATCTTTCTAATAGCAGCAAAAGATGTGGATCTGAAACATTTCACGTCCAGTTATGAAGTAGCTAAGATATCCTAGCTTCCTTTTCACTATCTAGCAATTCTGGATTTGTAGTCCATATCTGGAGACACGAAGCTGAGGAGAAGTTAAAGCAATTGAAAGGCTATCATTTTGGTTTCAGGTTTGAACTTCTTGTCACATCTAATTTGCCATCTGTACCTGCTTGGTAAGCAGTCATCCTCACTTGCTCCTGATTATTCTTAGGTTTCTTCATTTATCTTTGTTTAAATGTAGCATCTGAAAGGACCCCCAAACTGCCTCTGCCCTTAATAACTAATAACATTTAACAGATGGAAGCAAATGTAACCATACCCTCCCAATTCAATATAGGCTTGTAGCCAGATGAAATGAGTCTTGCATTTTCCAAGTTTTCCCTTGGAAACTGGTGGAATTAAATTAGTCATTATTAACTTGTTGGGACTATTAGGACAATCCTACAAAAGGGGGAAGGATAAAGTAGCAGCTTGTTTGCAGCTTCCCCGTCTGCCAAATCACACTGGCTTGGGGACAATTTTACTTTTCTTTCTATCTAGCAGTTTTGTTTTCATTTCAATGGTAGAGAAAATGTTTGTGCCAGCTGCAAACTGGAAAGAGCTTTGGAACTAAGACTGCCTGTATTTATCACAAGAGTATCCAATTTTAATGCCAGGGACTTTCTTGGCAGACAAATAGCAGGGCTGCTGAGACAGTTTCTCTCCCAACACGAGTGCTTCTTTGCTATACATATAGTTCTTACTTACCGACCACTTGTTCAATGACTTTTCAGTTACAATGGTTCTGAAAAATAATTTTCTGGCCATTTACAATCTCCACAACATCCTTCAATTAGAATAAGAAGTGGTATATAAGTCTAAGTGCTATTGCTATTACAGTCAATAGGCATTGTCTTATGCCTGGTTTTTGCTTCCTCCCCACTTAGAAGAGCAGAGAGATTGAAGAAAATGGGATTGTAAGAGAATAAGCAGTTTCTCTTCCTTGTATTAAAAGCAAAGTTATCATGCTGGCAACAGGAAAGGGTCAGACAAAAGAGAGATTGCCTACAGAAATTGCTTGCTTTTTTTCTTCCTTCCCTATCTGGGTGGAGAGATTGGAGAGAAATAAAATTAAAGAGTATTCTAAGATGGATAGAAAAATGCAAACTAATACAAACAACAACAAAATAGGACTTTCTCTTCAATTACAACAAATATAAACAATTTTAATAACTTATCTCTTAAAGTATAACAAATGATTTTTTCTTTTCATATCTCATTTCTTATCTAAGAATAAATCCTAAAACCTTATCATTTCAGTTCTGATGTTAGCAAAATTAAAAATACCATTAAAAGATTAAAAATATATCTTTTAACCTTGATCAAGTTAACCACGCTTGTATTCCTTCATTTTACTAATGTGCTAGAATTGGATATTTTTGTTCCATTTCACAAACTTTTTCAAAGCTTTAACAAATCTATTGTAACAAAATGATCTGGCTAACTCTTTTGGTTTGTTATTTATGTCATTCCTTTTAATTAAGGTATCAGGTGCCCTTTTAAAATCCACTTTTAGATCTGTCTCAATCTTGTCTGATAAAACTTGTTCCTTTTCCGTAACACTTTTTAAACAATTATTGATAGAGGTCGACATTCTTAGAATTAACCTCTGAATCCGTTGATCAAAAATATCCTTCAATACATCTGAAATAAAAATCTATCCAGTGTTAAACTATTTTGCTTCATTCTATACGGTATTTGTATTTGAAAGTAGAGTTTCAGTGATCTTCTCCTTCAGTTATAACCTTTAGTTCCTTCTAGTTCCCTCTAGTGTCCAATTTTTAAAGTCTTCAAAAGCATTACACCATGGGAAGGATTCTGTATAATTAATTCCAAAATCTTATTTCAAGTTTTCCAGACCCTTTATTGATGTTTAATTTTCTAAAATTAATGTTTAATCGCCTTTTTTGCTATTTATTTAAAAAAAAACCATTAAAAAAAAAAGTCCTTAATTTTGTATTTGAAACCTCTTTTTGCTAAGAATTGAAGAAAACGCATAGATGCTATAAATCCAAAGGTTCCTAATAGGTGAAAAGAAGTTAACAATTTCCAAAAACAATTAGTACACAGGAAATACCTGTGAAGCAAGGACTCATAAAGGTGCTGATCACAGTTTGAGCAAGGTGGCTGTTCTCTCATTTCAGAGAGCTCTAAACAGATATCACTGTCTTGTAGTCTCCTTATTAGAGCCGCTGTCTGGAGTACAGTACTTGTGGGAAACGTCAAGTCCTCTCCTTGTCTAGAGAGGAACTATTGAAGAGCTGGTCTACTCGCTGACTCTTCATTCTGCAGAGATGAAGCAGTTCCACCTTTCACAGAGCTGTCTTCAGTTTGCCATTTCTTTCCTGGAAAATAGGCACTTGAGCATTTCAAAGGACAGGGTAGTTGTTAGGAAGGGAAGAAAAGCTGAAGGTGTGAAACTTATTAATCTTGTCTCTTTCCAGCTAGAAAGCATAGTTGCAGTCAGGTAATTTCTCACTTAGTGACTGCTTAGCTTAGCTGTGGATTTGCTGATCCAATTCAGGCCATTAAGTGGGGACCTTCTGTAATCTTTTCCAAGTAGCAGATTTAGGGGTTAAGGCTGCTCTAGAAATAATAACTAGTGTAGTCGAGAAACAATGGATGTCTAGCTCTAGTTGTATACACTCCTGAGTAAATCAATCCCAGTCTTAGGCATTTTGAACTATCAAAATGGCAAATCCAAGGGCAGATCTGGCTTTGAGAAATTATTTCCATTTCAGAAAAAAAGAAAAAAAATCAATATATGCGGCACACCGTGAGTTTAGACTCAGCAAATTATTTGCTCTTGCTGCAAGAGGAATAGAGGAAAATGCTCAGCAAATTCTAATTCACTTCTGCAGAAGGCAATGCTACTGTTTTCCAGGAATAAAAGCAGACACCATAAAATACTTGCCATGGGTTATTTCTTCTCTCTCTCCCTCCTCAATCTTGCAGCAGCAGATACTATTTAAGTATGGTATTTAGAGTGATTGGCATATAATGACAGAAAATAAAATAATAATGGTAGTCTAATTAAATCTAGATGCTTACGATCAAGGTATTCAATGCATCTCTTCAGGATAGATAGCAACCCGAACCCAAAAATCACCATCCATTGGCAAGGATGGTTTGGCTTTCTTCTTGCTACCCTCCTTTCCTCTTTTCCCCCTTCTGCTGACTACAAATACTGTAGGAGCCAGTTCTCACACATTGTTTTATTTATGAAATTCCTAGATCCCCTTTATGAAAACACCCTTTGTGGATGCTGCTGAGTCCCTAATGAAAGCAATGTCTTCAAAAGGGGCTAAGTGCAACCCAGCCGTGTGGGGTCACCCACGAACGCTAATCCTAGAAGAACCTGGACACATTCTCTCTCTGGTTAAAGTGACATGGTGTAGAGCCATGTACTCCTTTTTATTTGGGTACCTAAAGAAATGGGGTATAATTACATATACATGTCAAATGATACAACTTCAAACGTATCTTTTGAGTTCTTCCTTTCCCATAGATATCAAGAAACAATTTCCTTGGAACTTCCTAAGAGCAGATGTTTATTCACACCTAATTTCTCTGAAGTCCTCTTCCTTATCTAGCTAATGCTCCTTAATCATCCTGCTGTTGTGTGCTCCAGGCAATGAAAATTCCCCCCTTTGATCCTATAACGTGGTGAAAACTTTGTTTATTGTGAGATGTTTATTTGAGCCCTGTAGTAATTGCCAGGAATGCAGATTAGTGTCCTCCTGTCCTGGTTTTATAGAATCAGGGTTTTTTTATGCTAGAGGTCCAGATTTTTAATAGAATCCTATTCTAACATAATTTGCTATGCTGCAACAACCCTTTATGAAAAAAACTTGCTGAATTTCATCCCTGATTGAGAAGCTTTGAACGTGAGAGAGACTTCTTTTTTTAGGGTGGGCTTATCATGTGGAGAATGGGTGGGGAGGGAAAGAACAAAAAAACCAAAGTAAGTAAAATACAGTAAATCAGATTAAAAAAGTAAAATAGATTGGAAGCAGATAGGAAAGTATAAACCTGGTTGTTGTTTTTTTAAAGTATTAAACAACAGATTATTCTCTCTACAATGAGTGGACAGTGGATATATAAAGAAAGAAGATGTGTAAGCTGTTCAGAGCAGAGCGAAAATAATTATGTAACAGACTGCCAAGAAGTGTTTGAAAGTATGCTAATAGGAAGTATGAAAAATAATGCTTAGGGGAATGATGAAGTGAAAAAGCTGCGGAGAAGAAAAAAGTGCATGTACGTAACAATGATTGCTGCAAAACTGAGGGTGAGGGAAAGATTTTACAAAAGGGTATAGAGAAATATGGTTGCAAGAATGTAGACAAAGAAAGGACAAAGTAAATGCCGTTACTTTTATGGAAATAAAATAGTTTTAAAGGAGGACAAAACAAGGAAGTGAAGCAAATTGGAATTAAACTGAAGTAAGAGAATGGTATAAGATTTATATGGAAATAATAGTGGTACTGTATATGAAAGAATGGGAGTAAAATTATGAAAAGGAAGCAAACATCGCTGTGAGCATGATGGAAAATGTGGAAGCTGCAGCGGCTGATTGTGTGACTGAAAAAATGTGAAAGGTGCAGGTGTGAAGGCCGCATCTGTGCCTGATAAATGGAAGAAAGGGAAAGATTGCATGAGTAAAGGCAAAAACGGCTAGTTTGTCATAGTACCATAGGAAGTGAATTCTGTACAAGAGGTAACAGAGGGTAAAACTTGGGAGATGTAGAGAGGCTTTAGTTTGAATATGATGTGTATAGGCCAGATGTTTGCTCTTCAGCAGATGATTGGGAAACAAATGCATGAATGTGAAACCTTGTACATTTCTTGGGTGAATTTACTGTATATTTCTTGAGTAAAAGAAAGCGTATGATAAAATGAACAAGCTTGAAAAATGAATGTTTTGCTCTCAATTGGATTGGAAGTTACTGAATGAGTAAGAATTGCATATGATGAAAGAAAAGCACGTGTGAAAATAAATTGAACCCCTTACTGAATGGTTCAACATTGAATGGACAGTAATAGTAGGGTGTCCTAGTTAAGGGGTCAGCAACCTTAAACACTCAAAGAGCTACAAAGATTCTAACCAGAAGCCCCCTGTTCAATTCTGGAGTCAACCAGGAGTCCAGTTCCGCCACCAAAAAGTACCCTCCTGGCACGCCCTTCTTCTCTTCACCCTAACCAGAATCTCCTCTCAAAATTATTGTGGCAACCGTCAATAGGGAGAGGGATGAAAGAGCCACATGCAGCTCCAGAGCTGTGTGTTGCTGACCCATACCGTAACTCCAGATAGTTTGGGGGAAGGTTTGCAGATAGTTTGGGGAAGGACTGGAGCTAGAACAACATATTCCATATTATCCTCCTATTGATGACAAGGTAAAATTCAATGAATTGATGGAGACCTGCTGAAGACAGAATGCAGAGTAGTTCCTGAGACTGCTTTTCTATATTAGACTGTATCTGAAGTCAGAATAATTTTTGTAGTTGTATAATCTGGAGAAATGTGTCAGGTGCAAATTTGTTAACAATACAGTCTTACAACTTGCAAATAGTTTTTTTCTCCCTCTCACTTATGTACACCTGTGGTGCCTGGTGTGATGCACAACTTGATGAGAGCGTTATTCACCTATTCAGTCACTGTCCCAGTTTCACCACCTACAGGGACATTATTTCAGTTTTCATTTCTAATAGAGTAACAGAGTTGGAAATGACCTTGGAGGTCTTCTAGTTCAAACAGGGGACCCTATATAATTTAAGACAAGTGGCTGTCCAGACTTATAAAAGACTTTAGTCATGGAGTACCCTCAATTTCTGGAGCAAGTTGTTCCACTGGTTAAGTGTTCTCACTATTAATTGTTAATCGTTCTAAGTGGTTAATTGTTCTCTAGCGGGAGTTCAGATGTCAGGAGGCCAGACTGTGAACAATTCTTCTACAGTGAAGCTCCTATTCTAAATTTGTTTACAGATCCCACTGACAGACACAGGACTAAGCAGAGGTGGGATTCAGCAGGTTCTGACCAGTTCTGGAGAACTGGTAGTGGAAATTTTGAGAACCAGTAAATACCACCTCTGACTGCCCCTCACCCCAATCTATTCCCTGCCTCCCAAGTCCCAGCTGATTGGGAGGCAATGGGGAAGTAACCTTCCCCTGGAGTGAGGTGGGAATGGAGATTTTACCGTATCCTTTCCCCTGCCATGCCCACAAGTAACGCCCACCAAGCCACATCATATTCACCAAGCCACACCCACAGAACTGGTAGCATTTTTTTTTAATCCCACCATTGGAACTAAGCTACATATAACTATGCATTTGTTTTTGGTTTGGTGTTGGTATCAGTTCATTTTACAACAATGAAAATCAATGGTTTATCATTTAAACATGATACGGGGGGGGGGGGAGAAACAAGTTGCATAATTGCTAAGCAGAAGATGTAAATATATGATGATTATTACAACTGTCATCTAAGTTTGACAATACAGAGCACCTCCTCCCAGTTTATATTCTGGAGGAATTATGAACAGAGGGATTTGGGAAGTGTGGGTGGAAAGACAGATTGGACGGAAGGTCATAGTCCCTAAAAAACCTCCATCTGTCAAAGCGATAGATTTATGAGTATATATTTAGTGTTAGGGAAGGCAAGAAGGGCAGCTTACACACACTCTCTCTCTCTGCTGGTCTTATATCTTTCCCACATTCTTCCTTGTCACTTTATCTTAAATATTTCTAAATAAAAATAGGAGAAAAATGAAAGAAATGGAAATGGTCTTGTGGCAGCAAAAGCAATAGAACTATCCTTGAAATAATGGGGTAAACACTTTAATTTTGAACACAGCAAGTAAAATAAGGATACCCCTTTTGCCAATTGGGGTTGTATATGACAGAATCAATTATAAGGTTTTTCATTTCAAGAGGACAAAATTTCCCTTTATTATGGTAGTACTGCATTTACCCTCTGCAAATTTAACACATAGGGAAAATGATATTTTCTCAGTTTAAAATTAAAACCTTGATGATTGTGTTGAAATGGTAAATAAATAATTGTGGCCCATGATAACAAATCCTTGTAGCTCTGCAAAGGCATATTAGCATGTCTTCAGTACTAATTACTTTTATTGCTTAATGTTTGCAGTGGAAATACTTTTTAATTCCCATTTGCATATTTACATTTTACAGGTCATCTTGGTAACAAGGAATGGTTAACAAAGCACATTAATCAAACTTTTAATTTGGTGCAGTTAGGTGCTTTTCAGCTATATCATGTACATACATATGTCTATCCCAGCGGCTCTGTCTGTTTGTGCTCTTGGGACCCTGGGTGTCTCCAACAGTGTTTCAAGGGTCGATGAAGTCAAATAAATATTTTTAAAATTCTCAGTCTTGATTTCGAATACAGTAAACCTTTATAGATATAGCCCATATAAACCAATGTTCTTTCCTCACTCCTTTTAAAACAATGTAAAGTGGAGGTCCTGAGATTTAATGTTTGAAAACGGCTAATCTATCCTGCTTTGTTGGATCAAGTGTTACACTTTGATCAGGGGATTATGTTTCTCTTTGCACCTTTTATTTGCTTATATCTTGTTTTCTTGAAGAAAATAAGGTATCAGCAAATAAAGGATGCAAAGACAAACATAATCCCTTGATCTAAGTGTAACACCTGATCCAGCAGCGTGTCTTTCAGTGTGGTAGGCACAAGTGAGCATCTAAAACCACCTAGATGCCTTCTGGTATTGTCATAGTAGTTTTGTATGATATTAGCAATATAACCTGGGACATAATGGAGGAGATCATCTCAGTGAAAAGTTGAAGTGCAGAATAACCCAGGATTTTCTTCTGGAAGACATAGATTCTGAAAAAAAATCCCTCAAGTGTACCCCTGGAACTAGTGTGACTTTATTCCTTAAAAATGTAACTTTGCAGGGATAAAAGCAAAGGAACAGTAACTTGGTGGATTCCAGAAGAATAAGGCCTAAAACAGAATTTTTTTTTTTAAAAAAAACCCCAGCTATTTTCCTAGATAATTTACAAGCTTACAAAAACATAAGCTCTCCAGCCAACCATGAAATACAAATGCCAAAATTAATCACTTAATGCCCTTTGCTTTAGGATTCAGCAAGCGGTTTAAAATATAACAGAACATTTTAAATGGCTAAAGACTGGAGGATAAAGAAAAACCTACAATATTTTGCAACCCAGTAATAAATGAAAAAAAAGGAAAGTTAACATGTAAAGATTTGCAGATGGGAATGAGAATAATGTTTAGAAGTTTTTAAATGTTTCTAGAATATATATATTTTAAAGCAAATTGATAAAACTAGTCAAGAGTGTTGGAAAAAAATGTGGTTCCAGAAGGAACTGAAAATAGCTAAAGTAATGAAATACGCACCTGTCTTTGCTGGTCTTTTTGGGACAAGCTACATAAGCATGATTTCTTGAATTATGAAGTTGAGCATAAGAAACTGATGTTCTCAAGTTCTTTTCATATCATCACACCTAGGAATGATGTCATCCCATTTATTATGTTTATCACTGGTTTATGGAAGCAATTTTCCTTTGGCATGTTTCACATTTATTATTAGATGAAGGGGATTTGAACACTTTGAGGGTGTGTGAAACTGAAGGGATGGTTAACAATCTCGCGTGACTTGATATTTTTTCCTCTATATTTCTCTGCTATGCAGTTATTACTGCACAGTGGTATCTGTACTTACGAACTTAATTTGTTTCATGATCAGGTTCTTAAGTAGAAGTTTGTAAGAAGAGATTTTTCCCATAGGAATCAATGTAAAAGCAAATAATGTGTGCGATTGGGGAAACCATAGGGGGTGGCGGAGGCTGTTTCCTCCCAGGAGATTCCTAGAGAGGCCCCATGGAGGCTTCTCCCCACCTTTTCGGGCCCTGTTTCCTCCCAGGAGATTCCTAGAAAGGCCCCACAGAGGTTTCTCCCTGCCTTTTCCAGTTTTGGTAGGCTCGGGTTTGTAAGTGGAAAATGGTTCTTGAGAAGAGGCAAAAAAATCTTGAACACCCGGTTGTTATCTAGAAAAGTTTGTAAGTAGAGGTGTTCGTAGGTAGAGGTACCACTGTACAGTACTTGATTTTTTAATGTTTAGCAACCGCTTACACTGCCTGGAGACAAATTGAATTATGCTGAAGTTGGTTTTGGTCAGCCAGATGTTTAGACTGGATTTGGCATTTTTATTGCATCCTTATTACCATTATTCCAGAGAAGCTTTACTAAACCCTGATGTCAGTGTATAGAGAAACCAGCTTTTCTTGTATTTTTAGTTTTATTTATTAAATTTTTATTAGATGATGTTTCTTAAGTGTTCTGGGCTTACTGAAGATATTAAAAATGAAAACTTTATTCTGTCTTTGCAGGAAACTATTTTTTAAACGATAACAAGTTGGAATAATTTCTGTAAATTCATAAGTAGCAATTTCTCTAAGCTGTTTGCCATCTCTAAAATGTCACTGCTATGTCGAAACTCAAGGCCATTATAGCAGACCTGGACAGTGACAATCCAAAATGTCTTTCTCTAAATATAGTTTGGGATTGTACTTGCACCATAGCAGTACTCAAAGTGATTGAAAATATTTAAGTGTTTTATTTATTTATTTATTTTATTTTATTTTAATTTAATTTAATTTATTTATTAGATTTGTATGCCGCCCCTCTCTGGAGACTCGGAGTGGCTAATAGGAAAACATCTTTTACCTCTTACTGAATTAATCACATTTGTTTTCTACAGTTTGTAAGAAATTTACAATTTCTTCCAGATTTATTCGGCAACAAGCACATATTTATTTACTAAGTTCCCTCAAAGGATCACAAAACAGAACTACAAATTGATTTCCAGCTCAACTCTAATTATTAAAAACAAATTCCACAACTGGCAGAAACATATTCAACACAGAAACAGTATCTTTTGGTTGACACAAAGTTTCTGAATTCTGAATTAAGGATGGACAAGAAACATTCTGATGGGAGAAAAATTCCCTGTCTAGCACAAGTCTGAAAGCTAGGAAGTCTAAACCGCTGATCCTAGTGACTGACCCAGATTGGATCAGTGAACAAAAAAAATAAATGAAAACATGCATGTATCTTTTTAGCATCCTTATGACTTGTATCTGGTTAATATATTCCTTCTTGGATATAATGATTTCCATGAAACATAATTGTTCACCATGAAACTAAGTCGCTCACATTCTCTCCATCTTTGTATGTTTGCCAAAGCTCCAGAAAATAAACTTTTATTTTATACTATAACTGGTATATGAAATTAAAAATATTCTATTATCTAGTTAATAAAATAATAGATTATTTCCTACAAGAGTAAAATATATTTTAAAATTATAGTTATACAAAGGTCATTTATGAAGAGGCTGCCTGCCCTTCCTACTTTTATTTTTCTTTTGACAACCCACAGCACATGTCATTATGCCTGGTCTAGTTTTTAAGATATAATGTAATAATGTGGAAGAACATTGAAATGGAATTCAACACAATGCGTCAACGATCTGAATAAGGCTGAAATGCAACGCATGTAATTCAGGGATGAGATTTAGAATAAGATGATGGGAACTCATTTAACCGAAATATTTTTATTAACACATTACAACTGCTGACTGTAACATCTCCATTTTTTTTCAAGTTGCCATATTTGAAAATCAAAAAGATTCTAATAGAATCTGACAGAAACTCTGCTGTAATTAAATGCACAGTCCCCAACTGTCTAGGTGAAATTCAATATTAAGTCATTTATTTGGGGAATACTAAGTGGTTTAAGGAACTTTCCACAGGTCATTAATCTGGTTTCTAATCCCAGCGGTTTGGCTTGAGGATTGTAAAAACCTTGGTTCATGGCACCATAAATTCTTCATATTTATTTCTCCAGTGGGGCATAATTCAGTAGCTTTTCGATCAGGTCTACGTGGGCAAGCAGCATTCTGCGACAGCAATATCTTTTCAGGCCCAAAGCATCCAAGGCGTCACTAAGAACAAACAAAAGCAATGGCATTTTCAAAGAAAGGCATGATGTTTAAATCAGATCCCAATAAAATAAATACAAATTTTAGGCCTTGTCCACAAAGGGAAGAAGGATGAGAGACAAAGAGAATATGAGAATCTGCAGCAGAAGATGGTGCAACTAAGAACTATAATAATCAGAGATCATTAGGGGGAAAAGTTGTGAAAGAAGTTGTCTCTTAAATGCTCTGTTAATTCTACTTGGATCGATTACTAGTTTTTAGATTTTTCTACTCATAAACATGTGCCTGATTTGATTGCCTTGAGCATTCCCACTTAAAATCACATCTGGTGTCTTGATAGTCTAGTGAGAGGAACTGCTGTTTTGATGGAAGAACCAAGACTATATATTGGGGAAAACAGATGCTTTTGACTAATTCAAATATTAACAAGTCAGATGTAGAAGATAGCTTCTGCCTGCAGGAAAATGTAAAAAGAAAATGTGGGGAACTTTTAGATCTATGATTTGTTTATTTTCTTTCCATCTCAATGCTTGGGACTTCTCTATCACAAAAGTCACAGTGTTGGCTTCTAACAATTTTCAGCATCTTCCGTTTTTCTTCTTCCCAACTGCACAAAATTGTACTTATAAAAAAAAAAAGACTCTGAACAACAACAAAAAAAGTATCTTTTGAAACAGAAGAGAAATGATGAGAAAAACTCAGGAACCCTTTGAAATTCCTAGCTTCCTCTCCTTTTCAAGCTATGACTGTCAATTTTACCTGAAACTAATTGTGGTGATTCCTCTCACCATGCTACCACTGTGTGCATTTTGCATTGTGAACACATATATACATATGCCTGCAAGAATCCACATTCTATAAAAGAACAGGATTGAAACCTAAAAGTAATTTACTGAACCAATAAACTACTCATTCAAATTAATTTGAACACATATTTCAATGCTGGGTGTTACTAGCATAGTGACACAAGAAAAAACATTTAATTTCGCACCCTCCACCCAGTAGTATAAATGCAATATGGCAGAAATTCATTGCTTTGTAATGATTTCAACTATCTAACCTTGCTATATCATCCTGGATTGATTGTATCACTCTAATTTTATCATTTTGATGCATGCAGTGGATTATTCAGATGGAGGAATAAGAAACTGTATGTTGGATTTAACTGGATACTTGTTCATTAGGCTCTTATATCCTCAAATATAGCTATTCAGCCTCTATTTAGTACAGTGATGGCGAACCTATGACACGCGTGTCAGCACTGACACGCGGAGCCATTTTAGGTGACACGCGGCCGCCGGAGAAACAGGGAGCTTAGAGTGGTGAAGATGCAAATCTCCCCGCTTTCCAATTTCCCACCGACTGCAAGTACAGCAACTGCAATTATTATTATTATTTTTCCTCTCCCCTTAATTTTGTTTTGCACCAATTTTTTAAAAAATTGCGCCGGTTGCAATTTTAATTTCACTCCCAGGGCTATTTACCCGGGGTCCTACTTTGCTTACATTAAACTGCTCATCCCATATCGCTCCGCCAGGAAATCTACTCCAACCTCCTCTCCCCTCCTTCGCTTCTTTCCCTCCACGAGCAGCGCATGGTGTCTCCTCACCTTGGGTCGATCGCATCGGGGAGGGCTGAATAACTTAATTGCCGTTTCTCTTATAGCTGTTACAGGTAAACCCTTGCCGGGTTATTAATTTGTAATTTTAAAAAATCATGCCGGGCTCGCAAAAAAGAGAGTGGAAAAAAAACCCTGCGTGGACGTCGCGCCATTTGCTTCCTCCTTTGGCGGCTCATAACTAGATTTTCACAACCCCCCCAGCCCCCTTGATAAGCTTTTTCTTGAGTCTGAACAGTTTGGGGGGTTCACCAAAGAGAAAAGTGAAAGAGAGGGAGAGAGGGAGAGAGGGAGAGAGGAAGGAAGGGTTAAATATAAAGGGAGAGAAGGAGAAAAAGAGGGAGGGGAAGAGGGGAAGGATGAGGGGTTATTATTAATTTGTAATTTAAAAAAATCATGCCGGGCTCGCAAAAAAGAGAGTCTGGAAAAAAAAAACCTGCGTAGACGTTGCGCCATTTGCACCCCCCACCGCGGAGGGAAAGCATTTGGCATCGGCACCGCCAAACCCCCCCTCCACGAGCAGCAAAAGCCTGAACGACGGCGACGAAAGGCAAACGGTGCACCCCCCCAGAAGCAGCAAAAGCCTAAGCGGCGGGGCGCGCCGTTTGCCTTTCGGCTCCGTCGTTCAGGCTTTTGCTGCTGGTGGAGGGGGGGGGGGTTGGCGGTGCCGAAAGGCAAACGGTGCACCCCGCCGCTTAGGCTTTTGCTGCATCGGCGCCCACCCCTCCAGAAGCAGCAAAAGCCGCCCTAAGCGGCGGGGGGCGCCGTTTGCCTTTCAGCTCCGTCGTTCAGGCTTTTGCTGCTGGTGGAGGGGAAGGCACCAAAGGCAAACGGCGCGCCCCGCCGCTTAGGCTTTTGCTGCTTCTGGAGGGATGCACCGTTTGCCTTTCGGCTCCGTCGTTCAGGCTTGTGCTGCTGGTGGAGGGGAAGGCGCCAAAGGCAAACGGCGCGCCCCGCCACTTAGACTTTTGCTGCTTCTGGAGGGATGCACCGTTTGCCTTTCGTCTCCGTCGTTCAAGCTTTTGCTGCTGGTGGAGGGGAGGTTGGCGGTGCCGAAAGGCATACGGTGCACCCCGCCGCTTAGGCTTTTGCTGCATCGGCGCCCACCCCTCCAGAAGCAGCAAAAGCCGCCCTAAGCGGCGGGGTGCGCTGTTTGCCTTTCGGCACCGCCACCCCCCCTCCACCAGCAGCAAAAGCCTGAACGACGGAGCCGAAAGGCAAACGGCGCACCCCGCCGCTTAGGGCGGCTTTTGCTGCTTCTGGAGGGATGCACCGTTTGCCTTTCGGCTCCGTCGTTCAGGCTTTTGCTGCTGGTGGAGGGGGGGTTGGCGGTGCCGAAAGGCAAATGCTTTCCCTCCGCGGTTGGGGGTGCAGGGCAGGCGCAGTCAGCCCCAGGAGACAGAGGGAATGAGAGAAAGGAAAGAGAGAAAGGGAGGGAGAGAAGGAAAGAGTGAGAGATAGAAAGGATAGAGAGAAAGAGGGAATGAGAGAAAGGAAAGAGAGAGAAAGGGAGGGAGAGAAGGAAAGAGTGAGAGATAGAAAGGATTGAGAGAAAGAGGGAATGAGAGAAAGGAAAGAGAGAAAGGGAGGGAGAGAAGGAAAGAGTGAGAGATAGAAAGGATAGATAGAAAGAGGGAATGAGAGAAAGGAAAGAGAGATGAGAGAGGAAGGAGGAGAGAGAAAGAGAGAGAGGAGGGGTAGCGAATTATGGATGTCAGAACTCACGCATGCATAGTAGCGTGCGCCCACACTTTTTAAAATTTTTTAAAAGAACAAGAGAAAGCATGAGAGAGAGAGTGAGAGAAAATAAGAGAGAGAGAAAGAACAAGAGAGAGAAAGCATTAGAGAGAAAGAACAAGAGAGAGAGAAAGAAAATAAGAGAGAACGAGAGAGAGAGAGAAGGAAAGCAAGAGAGAAAAAAAGATAGCAAGAGAGAGAAAGCAAGACAGATAGGGAGAGGAAAGGAGAGCGAGAGAAATGAGAACAAAAAGGGGAGAAAAAAGGAGAAATGAGAAAATGATTGAGGCAGAGAATGAGAGGAGAGAGAAACAAAAGAGAGAGAGAGGTGATTCTTGAAGCATATGGTAAAAAGCATCCAAATAATAAGAAACCCCCCCCCCAGCCCACACCTGTTTTTGAAAAGAATAAAAGATAAAAAAAACCCAGCCCTCAACTGGTTTTGGAAATGGTTCGAGTGTATACACACACACACATAAGGGGGGGAGAGAGACAGGGATGGAAAAAGAGGAGAAGTGAGAGGGAGAAGGAATGAGGGGAAAAGGGAGGAAGAGAGAGAAATGAGAAACATGAGAGAGAAAAGGGGGAAGGACAGGAGAAGTACCCAGAAATGAGACAGTGGTATAAATTTCAGGAGGGATGATTGATGATTGACTGTATTTATAAGGGGATGTTACATGGGATTGTATATATGAGGGGGTTATTTATGTATGTATGTATGTATGTATGTATGTATGTATGTATGTATGTATTTATTTATTTATTAGATTTGTGTCATTTTGGTTGGTGGTGTGCCCCAGGATTTTGTAAATGTAAAAAATGTACCGCGGCTCAAAAAAGGTTGAAAATCACTGATTTAAAGCATATGGTAAAAGCACTTAAATAATAACAGAGAAAGAAAACCCCCAACCCTCACCTGTTTTTATTAATAGTTATGTTTTTGAATTTGCTGGTTGTTTTAGTTTTAATAATAATAGAGTTTTGTTTTGTTTTATTATTAATTTCTTTTAATAAAAAAGAAGGGATTTATTATTTATTTATATTTATATTTATTTTTGTTTGTTTATCTGTCTATCTACCTACCTACCTACCTACCTATATATCTACCTACCTACCTACCTATATATATATATACTTCTATGCCGCCCAGTTTTTTTCTCAAGGTGACACACCACCCGAGTTATGCTCAGTTTTTTGGCGAATTTTGACACACCAAGCTCAAAAGGTTGCCCATCACTGATTTAGTAGAACAGCTTATTGGGGCTTAATCCTGACCTTCCAGGTAAAAATTACATTTGTTTCTATTTTATATAAATCCAGGATTTCAATAAGGACTAATTAGCATCTTTCAGATGGCATAGAGGTACTAACAAAGATAGCAATAGTCTCAAAGAAAGGTGGCATTTTTCAAGTACTTATTGCATATTTTGCCATGTAAGTACATTCTAAAGGGGACTACAAGTACCGTACTTCTTAATTTACAACAGCCGTTGGGATGGAAATTTCAATAATTCAGGATTACTTTTATTGATTTGGGTAAGAATTTTTGTAGGCATAAAATATCTAGAGCATTTAACATTCAGTTGGAGATGACAGTCACTCACAGATCAAGTAAGAGAAAAATGAAAAAAATATAAACAGAGAACTGATAAGCACAAAACAGCAATCTGTAGTTTCCCCAACAAGTTCCAGATTTCCACACCATATGAAAGCTTCTTCATAAAGTTCAACCTCAAATCTATTCAAGCAACAATAAAACTAAAAATAGATCATTATACATTTTAATGGGGTATTATAATTGTTGTATTTGTTTTATTAGTGTTTTGATGAACATCTCAGCATACATAGGCTGCAGGGTTGTATATGTTTATATGGAGATGATTTTATTGAACTCCAAGGAGTTTATTTCTAAGTAGAAATGCATATAAACACATAAATTTCCACCAAAATTGCAGAAAAGCTGAGTGCTGCAAAATGATTGTAATATACCAATTTTTATGAACCCATGCTTCAGCTTTTAAAAACCCTATATCTGATAATATGAAGCTAAACAATTAAGCAGAAATGATCATGTTTTTTTCTTCAATATTGTTTTTAGTCAGTGCTGTTTGAAGGAACTCAATGTAAATGAAAAGCAACATTTTGAAATACGGCAGAATCTCTGCATCTCTGCACAACTAGCTTATTCAGGTGACCTGACCCTTTTTTATTACAATAAATTATTTTAATAATATCTTACATTCTTGAGTATCCTGAAAATTGTCAGATGACAGTTACTACAGACAATTCTGCTGCTAGGAGGAATTCAATTATGCATTGTATGCTCACTTGGCTAATCTAAAATCATACAATAAATTGCAAGAGAATTTAGGCATACACTCAAATCAGATGTATTTATCATGCAAATATTTCAGTAATATGCTATTTAATCTCAGTCTGTAGATCCATAGTTTCTAATTCTGTACTCGCAATGAAAAATCAATGGATATCATAGCATGATTAACTGCAAACAGAGACAATTCTACCAAGGTAAGGAAAATGGTGAATATAGCACAAAAGAGAATAATAGATAATAGTTTCCAAATGCTAGCAATCAATGGAAGAAAGGTTTTTCAGGCTTTTATAGTACATAATAGGATTCAACATAATGTGCTATTATTTAAGATTATAAATTATATAAATTGTTATTATTGAAAAACAGTACAACATGACTGCAAATATAAGCAAACCTTTTTTTTAAAAAAAAGAGTACATTAGTATTATGGGCTAATGGAACAAGATTAATATTTTAAAATCAATCAAATTATTTGATCTGTTTTGACAATGTAACAAACTAAAGTATTACTCAGAAATACATGTCTAACAGGACACTACAAGGGAATAATTAAGCAATGTCTTATTCTGTACCAGTTATCAACTGAAAGCCCAAGAAAATTAGCAACATTTGCATTCAGGGGCATGAAAATAAGATACTTAACTATTACACTGCAATCCAAATTGTTAATTGATAAAATAGTTGCTTATCTCACAAAACAGTTATAAAAATAACTAGAGAATGCATACCCTTCTGTATATTCTGCTTGCAAAAGGCCAAGATACGCCTCCCATTTATTTCCAACTATTTTACCACAAGTGAAGCATCTCACAGGTATAATCATTTCGACCTATGAAAATATAAACCAAACAGCATTTAGGCAAGCTGATATTAAGTGATTCACACCCAATGTTATGACCTTTTTGCCATGGTTGTATATGTGAATCATTGCAATTATTAAGTGAATCACATGATCATTAAGTGAATTCTGGCTTCCCAATTGACTTCAATTGCTGGGAAGATCACAAATGGGTACCATGTGACATGCTCCTGAATTTTGATTACAAGACTGGAAATGCTGGGATGATCAAAAATGTGAGGAGTGGTTATAAGTCGCTTTTTTCCAGTGCCATTGTAATTTTGAATGGCCATTAGATGAATAAGTCAAGGACTACCTATATAACCCATCTCAAAACATATTTCCTTGGATAGGGGCACAAAGGACATAACTGTTTAAATGAATGTGGCTTGAATGGTGGGATATCTTGGAAACCCAAGTAATCAGGATCAATTAACTAGGCAAAAAATCCCATCTGACTATATCTATTTTAAAAAAATGTTTACAGTATATACATATTTCTGGTAGGTGGGGCTTGCTGCCACCCCTTTGGTCAAGGAATTTCAGGTCTAGATGAGCATTTTTTTTGCCATGGTTCCTACCCTTTGGAACACCTTGCAAGAGCCACCCCCTCTCTTTGCCTTTCAGAAGGGCTAATTGACTATATTTTGAATATGAGAACCCAGCTTTAAATGTTGGCTTAATCACCAAGCTCTCTGAGTAACCCAGATTGTTGGGGGCAATATGCTGACTCTGTAAACAGCTTAGAGAGGGATGTAAAGCACTGTGAAGCAGTATACAAGTCTAAATGCTTTTGGTAACTAATAAATGAAAGGTCCTTGATGCTCTCTGAGTTTGGTTATTTTCTTGCAGACTAAGTAACATCATCAGCCTGGTGCTGATGTTACCTAGTTTAGGTAATAAAACATCTGCAAGAAAACAACCAATTCAGAGAACACCAAGGTCCCCTCATTTCAACCCTGAGCTGCAAATATTCTCCTTCATTGGTAACCAATACATGTATTACATTTTCTTAGCCCAATATCAAATTATCTTGCTGGATTGTTTTACATTCTTCATTTCTCAATAAATGTTCTTGTGACCATTTTTTATGGTATTTGAGCTCCTGGTATCTCTGGGATGAAGAGGGAATTAGAACTAGTCTGTATCAGCATGATCGTGTGCAAGATGTCTGTGTACTCAAATGCAATTAATAAATCAGCTTGCAAATGAGTATTGCCCTGAAGAACAGAATGTTAAGTGACAAAAGTACTTGTATTTAGTGAAACTAATTGGAAACTGAATATGGTTAAAACTGCTTTAATAGTTATTCTGCTTCACTCATGAAATGTTTTCCAACAGCTCATGTGATTCTGCATTTTTCTGTTTTAAACAGCTGATGCTTCTAGATAAGAATTCTTGCATTATTGACAATAAAAATACACGATTCTGTTCTTTCCTTAGTTGACTTTAAATAAAAAAATAAAAAAATATGAACAGAATATAATGAAAGATGGTATCTAGTTATTTGATAAAATTCTGCAAGGACCATTTTGCAATAAATGTTTTATCTGATGGAAGTGTTTCTAGAGCAGATTTTTCTTATGTAAATATTTAGCCTTATTTAAGGAATTGTGCAGAGGATCAGATTGTATCAATCTCTATTTGCAATTCTGTGTTTTCTCATTACTCATTTCAACTCTTTTACTGTAGGGGAAAAATCTAAGATAGAAAAGATCTAATAGTTTTCAAACACTTTTGTGATGCTTCTAGAGATAAGGTTTCTTTCTGGACAGTCACATGGTTCATTTAGACTTTCATTTGGGCTGTGTGCAAATGTTGTCATCCTCCATTTGTAATCTTCCCTGTCTCCCCCCTCATTATTCCATCATTTCTGGGGGGGGGGGGAGGAAACATTGGAATTGTTACAGATTGGCTGTTTGTGTGCTATTGCTCATCTAATCAATGATAATGTATTCGTTAATACACCATTATAGTGACTCATAAATTAACCAGCCACGCACAGCACTGTAGACCAAAATTTCACAGCATGAAGTACCCTTTATATGTGCACACTTTTATGTGAAGCCTGACCGGTTTTGGTTGTACAACACATACTGTAATTTAATAATGTTGTACAACATATATTGTAATTAAATGAAATTAAATATATTGTACAACCCAAACCCGGCAGGCTTCACATATAAGTTCTTATGGAGTATGTTTAGCGTTAGCTCAGCACTGTATGTTTGTGTCTCAAGCTGTTAACTCCTTATATTATGCGTAGTCCAAGGTTTCTTCCCGCTAAAAAGCTTTTTCTGGGAATCCCACGACGACATTTCCGAAACAATTTTTCGCCCTTTCTTCGTCAGGTTTATCTTTTGTAAAGAAAAGAGGCAGAAAGATAACAATAAAAACCAAACCGAAAGGACACGAGCTGCAATTATACTGGCGTGTCGGTCCCTGTTGGGGAAAATAAAAGACATTCCAAGTCTGGGCGACATAGGACACGGCACGTTCTATTTCCAAACCTTAATAGCCAAAGGCACGCTCTTCTCTAGCCACTCGGGATCACCTACCACGCCGAGCCGCCAACGGCTAACTCCCGTTCTACACCTCAGGCAACAAAGCTACTGCTGGTCCACGCTTTCGCAAGGCCACGCCCACTCCCGCGGGCGCTACTACTACTCCGTAAAAGGGGAGAAATAACTTTTGCTGCCTTCCCTAAGCGTGTTTTAGTTTCCCAGGGCAGTAATAGAATACAGGCGCGTGTGCCCATAGACATCAACGTGATCTTTGACAAGCGTAAAAAAAAAATCCCACCGCTTTTTTAAAAAAATCCCAATCGATCCCACCCCGAGTATAAAACATGGTACGTCCCGAAAGGTACGGCACCGCGGTTGGCTCAAGATAACTGCGTTCCCTTCACAGCTTCGCGATTCTCGTGCGCTGCGCGCCGAGTATTTTATCTGCCTGGTGCGTTCGGGTGGCGGAGCGCCGAATTTTTAAAGGCAGCGGCTGAGCTCCGGGGCTCGTCGGGAGCAGCGGCGAGGCGGCCAAGGTATGTTTCCCCCGTTTCTTCTTCTTTTTCTGGCGTCGCCGCGGTGCTGTTTGGACGACACTTGTTGCCGAGAGTTTTTCCCCCCCTCCAACGGGGAGAGTTCGGATGCAAAGGCTCGTCGTCTCCCCGCTCCGCTGACCTGCTCCGCAAACTGGAAAGCGCAACTGGTGGTGTTGCCATTGAGCCCCGCTAAGTTTCCCCCCCCCCCTTGTTGAATGGAGCAACGCTAAGACTAAAGAAAATCAGCTGAGGGGAGGCAGCGGATAGGAAACCAGCCGCTTGCTGGGCTGGTCGGTCTGCCCGCGATGTTACGCAGGAGGCCGGTTGGCTTGTTCCGAGTGATTTCTTCTCGCATTTGCCCTTCCAAACCGCTCGAGTTAAAGTAGAGATTTGCGCTTTTGCATTGCGCGGGGAAAAGATGCGGGAGAGGTGACTGCGATGTCACGCCGGGCGTTTTTTTAAAAAAAATCTCGAGAGGGAAACTCTAAATTTGTATGCCGCTCCGAGTCTTCGTAGAGGGGCGGCATACAAATCTAATAAATAATAATAATAATAAATGGAAACCCGGTGCTGGTATAATAATAATAATAATAATAATAATAATAATAATAATAATAATAATAATAATAATGATATGATGATGATGATGATGATGATGATGATGATGATGAACGTGCTTAATTTGGGTCCCGAGTCCATTTTGGAGTAGGGCGCCTTATAAACTTAATAAATTAAATACATTAAATTAAGAATAATACCGAACCTTCCTTCCTTTTTAACTTGGGAGACCGAGTTAGTGAGGAGCAAGCGGTGATCCCTCCCCCCTGTCGCGTTCTTCCTAGGCTCGTCGTTTTTCATTGCCGAAAGAAAGGAGGCATTTGCCTGCCTTGAGCCGGTGACTGTGTCAGCGTCGCGCGAAAACTTGCCCGGTATAGATGTGGTGGTCCTCCCCCGTTTAATTTCTCCAGTCTTGAAAAGCTTTCCCGCCTCCTCGGCTTGACTGAGGCAAATCAGCTGCTGTTTTTATTTGGTTACATCCCGCGCCCCTTTTTCTTCAGAGGTGTAAACCCCGTGTGTGTTTGTGTCAGTAGGTTTTACACCCCGAGAAGGCTGCAGAGTCCTTAGGGAGTTGCGGGCGGCAGACAAATGGAATGAATGAATAAATCAATAATAAGCGTACGGCCTTTGAGGGGAGACGTTTACATTTTGGGAGGCGAGTATAAACCCACCCGATTGAAATCGGCGGGCGCGCTTACAAGAGGGAGCAAGTCCCGTTTTGCTCAATTGGTCGGACCTCGCTCTGATTTTTAAGGCTGTCCGTCGGGGGGGGGGGACAAAACAAGTGCGAGGATGCTGCCCTTGCTTCCGAGTATTTCGATGTGCTTCGGCCTCCTTCGTGCAAATGTTATGAGGCGTTTCGGAAGGAAGGGATGGTTAGGCGAGCGGAGATCGCCCCGCGGAAACTTAAAAGGCGGCGCGCGGTGTGAAAAGTGCGCTGAGGATGTTGAGCGCTGGTGAAAGTAAACGGGGGGGGGGGGCGGATTACGTATGCCTAGTTTACTCCGCGTTCCTATAAATCCAATGAATAGGCTCCCCTCACAGTGCGGACCGTTGTTGATTGTCACAAGACTCGAACTTTTCTGCCCTTGTGAGTTTGGCTGAAGCAACTGGGTGTGGCCTATTTGATTTTAGCGTGATTTTGGCTCGCTCACTCTGGGCCAGATGTGCTGAAAAAGCTCTCTAGAGTCTAGACTACTTTCTTTCCAACAGCTGGGAGTTATTCACACTTGCGTTTAAAACAGAAACTTCTACCTTTAGGAGGATTGTGGTCCAGTGATAAAGTTGGAATGGGGTGGAGTTATAAATCATGGGGAACGGGAGAAGATTTGAACAATATAAGAGGCCTTAAGTAGTGATTATGATGAACTCAAAGATCTCCTAATGACCATAGGTTAGAAATCCATCCAAAAATGTCCTTCCTTCAGCCTATCCCAAACATCTTTTTGGTAACCTTGGTGACTTTAAATCTGAAGCATGCACAACTCTATTAGCTCCCTACCATAGCTCCCTGAGTCATCCCAGAAGGATACCATGGTCAATGGTCAGTGAAGGGCTACCAAAAAGTTTACTACCACACTGTGGGTGTGGCTTATGCAGGATGCTCTGCATTTTCTTTCAACATCTTTCAGTGCAAATTGGGTGTCTGGAATTAAGCTCCATTTTCGTTACCCCACTGCGTTCCCCCCCATCCAGGCAGTAGCCCACCCCTGTCAATGGTGTTGAAAGCCGCTGAGAAGTCAAGTAGCAGCAAGATAGAGGAATGACCCCTATCTCAGGCATTCCAGAGATCATCCATCAGCGTAACCAAAGCAGTTTCCCGGCTATAGCCAGCTCTGAAGCCAGATTGACAAGAGTCCAGATAATCTGTTTCATCCAATGACCATAGGAGTTGAAGTGCCAACACTTTCTCAACCTTTCCCACAAAGGGAAGGTTGGAGACTGGACAAAAGTTCTTTAATTCTGCTGGATCCAGACAAGGCTTCTTGAGGTGGGGTCTCACCACCACATCCTTTAAGAGCCTTTATTAGGACTTATTTAGTGGAGATACAGACAGCAAAATGCTCACATTTTGCCGCACTTACTGCATCCACTGATTCACTCCCAGCTGCCCTATTTAGGGTTACTTAATCCCTCCTTAATGTATGGGGAGCAGAGGAGCCCCTGTGGGGTAGAGCTGAGGAATTTGCTCAGTTTCTATCTGATAAAATCATGCAGATTCGGACGGACCTGGACTCAGATTGAGCAATTTCGACCTAGATGACAGGAACAGGTCTTAATCCTATTATATGGGATGAATTTGAGCCTGTGACAACTGAGTAAGTAGACAAGGCTGTGGGAGCGATGAGTTCCTCAACTTGTTTCTTGGACCTCTGCCCCTCCTGGTTAATTTCAGGCAGCAGGGAGGTGACACAAGGCTGGTTTTAGGCTTTAGTTAATGTGTTCTTGAATGAGGAGTCCTTCCCACAACCTTTAAAAGTGTCCAGTCAGACTTGGAGTTACTGGTCCTCAAGTGTTGTTCTAGACATCTCTTCTGGCGCTTCATCTCCCGGAGCTCCTCAGTAAACCAAGGAGCTTTCCTGGATCCATCACTGTGGAGAGGTGGCAAAGACACAATCTGGTCCAGTGCCCCCAATGCTGCCCTATTCCAGGCAATCACCAGGGACTCACCCGGATTGTGGACAAGAGAGTTCAGTATCACCCCAAGCTCCTTTTGGAACTTTTCAGGGTCCATTAGGCATCTGGGATAGAACCACTTAATTGGCTCTGTCTTCCTGTGATGGGGGAGTAGCATCCTAAAGCCTAACCTCAGTAGGAAATTATTTGAACATGACAAGGGAAAAGAATCTATACTCCTTAATTCCAGATCATCTATCCACTGCCTCGAGAGGAACACCAGGTCAAGTGTGCACCCCCCCCATGAGTCGGACCCTGAACTACGTGGGTCAGGTCCATGGTTGTCATGGAAGCCATGAACTCCTGAGCCACATCAGAGGGATCACCAAGTGACAGCAAATTGAAGTCTCCCAGCACCATAAGCCTGGGGAACTCCACCGCCAACCCAGCTACTGCCTCTAGCAGCTGTATATAATACTGCTACATAAGTGGCAATTAGTACATAAATTAAAAGTAACAGGGAGGTGTATGACAAATATATATTAATGTATCATTGATTCTGGTTCTTACAATATTGATCTCAGTGTAAGCAAAGTAGTGAAAGAAATATCAGTACTCTTGGTATATCAGTACCCAGACCTTGTAGAAATAGAAAAAAAATAGGGAACAATACAGAATAGCCCACTGAGCACTAATTTACACCACAGACATGGTACTTAAAACCAAGACTACAACTGCAGCTAGCCAATTATACAACCTGAAATCAGACCAGGACTCAGGAAAGTATTTAAAAGCGAGTACTCTCCCAGACAATCCAATCCAAAGAACACTGATTTTAGATTTAGATTCATTCTTAGAGTTGGACCTTGTAGGTGGTCATCTAGTCCAATCCCCTGCTCAAGCAGGAGTTCCTACACCATTTGTGACAGATGACAGTTCAATCTCCCTTTGAAAGCCTCAAGTGTTGGAGCTGTCACAACCTCTGCTGGCAAGCTGTTCCACTGGTTTCTCCTCATTTCCAGGTTGAATTTCTCCTTGGTCAGCTTCCATCCATTACTCCTTGTTTGGCTTTCTGGTGCCATACAGCCTGATACCCTCCTCTCTGTGGCATCCTCTCAAGTATTGGAACACTGCTATCATGATGCATCCTTGAATTGGGACGAAACGTTTGCAACCAAATTGCTAAGCTTACATACTGCTGTACAATGCTTTACAACTCTCTCTAAGCGGTTTTCAGAGTCAGCATATTGAACCCTCCCACCCCAACAATCTGGGTCCTCATCCTTGGAAGCATGGAAGGCTGAGTCAACCTTGAGCCTGGAGGGATTTGAAGTGCCAGATTACAGGCAGCTAGCAGTTAGGAGATGTTGTGGTTCAGCCTGGGACCCCTCCGGGAATGGCTGATTTGCTGTCGGCTTCCAGCTCAGAGGGAGAGGCTGAGGACCAGGAGGTGCAGACTGACGAGGAAGCGGAATCCCAGGCTGAAGAAGAAGGACAGCCAGAGTTCCACCAGGGGGAGCTCTCCCCAGCAAGCAGCCTGGATTCCCTGGGGGAAGATGCTCATGACATCATAGATATGCGACAAAGGAGAGCTAATCAGAGACGAACTCAATTGGCTAGGTATTTCCAGCATTAGAGGTCACAGCTGGGTTTGGGTGTGGTGCTTGGGAAAGGATAAAAGGCGGTCCCACCCTTCCTGGCTTGTGGAGTTTTATCTTGGAGATTCGTGAGACCTGTCTGTGAACTTTGGTGGCTACAATCCTGGTTTGTGCCTTGGACTATTGAAACCTTGGGGGGGTGTGCCAGCAAGAAGCTTGTGAAATTGACTGGACATCAGGACCCTGTTGTAACGTATTGTAACCTGTCTGCTGTGAAGACAGGTTTTCCTTTGTGCTTATTTTTTCCTGCTATAAAATACTTTTGGATTTTACCAGAGTGTCTGGCTGTTTTTTCAGTGGGTGTGGAGGTCTGGGAAAACCCAGACAGAACAGGAGACATAGCCTGCAGTACCACACTCTGACCACTGCACCACTGAGGCTCATAACTATAGGATGTAATTACCCTAAACCTCTTCCTGCTTCTCCCATTCAGCTCAGAACCTGAACTGTTTCATAATCTGGGCCTCTTTCTGTAAAGACTTTGCGCTGGCAAAATACTCCTCCCCAGTTGCTGCAGGTGCACATTTCATCACATGAATATCTTTATTAAGACAAGAAATTGTCTACATTTAACTCTAACTCTGTGTTTAAACAAAAATAGTTCTAATTTGACTACTTTATGCTAGAGATTTACTTTTCAAATCTAGTTGTTGGGCAATGACAACATACAATTTAGGAGCAGAGTGTTTGGGTAGATTTAAATGTTCTCCCACTGATTTATGAATATTGCCAGCATTGTGTTTTTCCCCCTCAGGTTTTTGCAAATAACTAAAATTCCCGTGCCAGCATTTCTGTTTCAACCTTGTTTGTAGTCTACTTGAAAACTATGGTGGTCTCAGAAGAAACTTAATCAACTTTTTTGTTCTATGGGTCAAAAAAGTGTACTTCACTCATATTTCAGTGGTTTTCACTAATGCCATCATCATTGTCAAAATCAGATAGAAACATAGAAACATAGAAGATTGAGGGCAGATAAAGACCTCATGGTCCATATAGTCTGCCCTTATACTATTTCTTGTATTTTATCTTAGGATGGATATATGTTTATCCCAGGCATGTTTAAATTCAGTTACAGATATAATAAAGTATCTGTAACTGAATTTAAACATGCCTGGGATATTACAATCATATGCCCTGCAAATAATTAATTTTAGAAACATTAATATGTATCCGTTTTATGAGGATCATTGATCAATAAATTTAAGGTCTTGTTAGATTGTTTGATAATAAGGTGTAGTTAAAATATTTTTTCTTCGGGGACTAAATGTCTTACTTAGAAAATGCTAATTGATAGTCTACAGTTCACAGTTGAAAATCATCTTAACTATCTGAGGTATTGAATTCTTTTAGCTACCAGTTTAGCAAATTTGATTTGAAAATATATATATTTTATCTTTTCTCTCTGGGTGTACCAGATAATTATGGTTGAAATAGTTAGCATGCTGGTATTTAGAAAATATAACATTATATGGATGCTATTTACTTGACTGTGTAGGAATTTTATAGACTAGAAGAATATTATACATTGAAAGTACATTCATATTTCAATAATTTGGAGTGGCAAATGGTTTCTTGAGAATTACATATATAAACAAAACTCGTATGTTGGGTCAATAGCAAATTGCTGCATTCACTTTAAGACTGTTTTCATGCTTGCTTGCCTTATTTAATTAAACCAGTGATGGTGGACCCATGCTGCATGAATCCCAGCGACCGGTTAGGTCCCAAAAAGTTGGCCTTTTCTGGGTCCCGTTGACGAAACAATGTCTTCTGGCGGGACCCAGGGGAAGAGCCTTATCTCTGGCGGCCCCGACCCTCTGGAATCATCTCCAACTGGAGATTAGGACTGCCCTCACCTCCTTGCCTTTCTCAAATTCCTTAAAACCCACCTCTGCCATCAGGCATGGGGAAATTGATTCCCCGGGCAGTTTCGTTTTATGCATGGTTTTGTCTGGGATGTATGACTGTTTTTATATTAAGGGTTTTAAACTATTTTTAAGTATTGGATTTGTACTATGTTTATTGTTGTGAGCCTCTCCGAGTCTCCGGAGAGGGGCGGCATACAAATCTAATAAATAATAATAATAATGATAATGATAATAATGATGATGACGACGACACTTGTCCAAGGTAACATGCCATGTTTTGAATGACCAGCAACAATTACTCTCAAAAGCATAATCTGTTATCTGGTGATTTTTGGAGGTTATGGTTACCTTGCAAGAATGGGTTTGAGACTTCTGGAACTTTCAAAAACAACAGGAGAATGTGTTGTCCTTTCACACATTTGTTGGCTGCAGAAGAGGCTGCTTCAAGAACAAAGGCCTCATGCAACCTGGATTACCTCAGAGATACTGCAGTGGCCTTTTCATTAGAAAGAGAATACTGCCTGAAGATAAGTAGCACACTGCAGATCCTGGGGAGTGCTGAGCTGTGGAGCGATCCCACCATTCCCATTCTGCACATGGGGAACCACAAGGTGGCATAGAAGCAGCAATTGAGGCCTTGACTTCTACTTGAGACCCAGCCTCACTTTTGCCGCTGAGTTGGGTGTTATTATAGGAGTGGCCTAGATGGAAGGAAAATTTAATAAATGTTTCTTGTTTGGGGGAGTACTGTATCTGTGACAAGGTAAGCGTTTCCTGAATTGTAGCCTAAAAGGTCTACCATTATTTGAGCAGAAACATATTTTACTTAATCCACTTTTTTGGGTTTGTATCAGTATTGGGTTCCTACTTGGATGGGGGGAGGGGAAACGGTGCACCAATAGAAGACATGGAGCTGCACGCGCAGCTCCGGGTGACCAGTGGGGGGCGTGCGCACATGAGACTGAGATTTGGCTTTTGTGCATGTGCAGGAAGCAAAATCTTGCAAGAGGATGTGCGCATAAGATTTCGGCGATTATCGGCATATGCGCAGAAGCAAAAACATGACCGAAATCACGTGTACCCATGCGTCTTCTTGCCAAATTTGCTTCCTGCGCATGTGCAGAGGCCAAATCTTGCTCCAATGCATGTGTGCGCCTGCCGGGCATATCCTCTGGTCACCTGGAACTGTGCGCATGAACACCGGTAGCGTCGCTAAATTGGAACCCCCACCTGGTTTGTATGAATATTCTGTGAACAATAAACAATATGGATTCACACAACATACTAGCCCAAAGTGTACTTGACTAATTTGTGGTTCAGCACATCAAATGGCCACAACCTAAATAAACCTTATTACATATGTTCATCAAATTACTATGGTGTTCCACATTTATTTAAATTCCTTATTACGTAGTTTTATTTGACCAGCAGTAGCTTTGGATTGCATCAGATCTGGTTGTGATTGACAGAATAAAGCAAAATCTTTGGAGTACACTAAGAACTGTGCATGTTACAATGGCAGCACACTCAGATGTAGGATCCAGCAGCTATTTCTGCCATCCTGAATGGAGTTCGGTGCAGCGCCTCTTCTTCTTTCAAAATGCAGCCTTTTCTATAATCTTTTATTCATGGAATAGCTGTAATGCTTATCTCAGCATGAAATGTGCATTAGGAATAAACCAGGGGGAAAATAAGAAGCTCAATGGAAGAAGTGTGCAGGAACTACAGATATTCAGTAGTTGATGCTTCCAAAGAAAATAGGAATTGAAGGAAAAATTCATGCAGATATAACCGCATCTAGCCCCATTCTGATGCAATTTCCCTTTGTATGACATTAGATTAAAATTTTCTTTTTGCTTACATAAAAGTAAGCACCATTAAACCGAAGAGAGATGACTTTTGAATAAACATTTTTAGAAATAGGCCTATAAGTGGGCCTTGCAGAAACCTGCATATGAGGTCATGATTTATTTGAAGGCCTACAAGTTCCAACTTTTTTAATCGATGGAAAAAGTTTATATGGTTATTTAGAGAACTACATGAAATGTTCTTAAAGCAGGGAGGATTAGATAGCTTTTCTAGTTTTTATTCAGCTCACATTTTCATTCCTAAAGGCAATAGGGCAGTTCAGAACTAGTCCCTTCCCTAGCTCCTCATGCTGAAAAGGTAGTTCCCAATTTATGACCACTCTCTCAGAATTTGAACTTACAATGGACACCCCCTCCAAAGGTACTTATGACTGATTTGAACTTCTGACTCCCCCTTCTATGGTCACCTGATTCCATTTTGGGCACTCAGCCACCAGTCCACATTTATGGCTGTTTTCAGTGTTCCACAAAAGGTTTGCTTAAAGACCACTCCAAAAAAAAAGTAATAAATCAGGTCAGTTACATGATGACCTGCTTAATGACTGGCATAACATATGATCAAAATGCTGGGCTTTTTTATGGTTGCAAGCTGAGGACTACCTATTGCCTCTATATTTGCAAAGTATATTTGACTTTTCTATAGAGTTTGATATATTTTTAGTTCTGTCTTCTGTTAGCAGTAGTTTAGAAAGAATGTTCTTTTCCACCTTTGCAGATCCAGTGGTTCCAAGAATGAGAATCAGATGGCATCCAGGTGGATAAAAATTTGGATTTTGTTGCATATTTCAACTTTATTTTTTGTGTGATTCTTTGGTGTAACTTCTAAGAGGGTAGGCCCTCTTTTAAAAAGAGCAGGACCGTGCAAACATAAGATTTTAACATATATTTTAGACAAGCATCCCAATTAGTTTCACATTCAGTGAATATCTCTTTTGAGATCTTAACAATTATTCATGTTGTTTGTAGGTAAAAATGTGCAGTCATTAACATGCAAGACTTGGATATGCAGTCTTGATTCAATTCCTTATGTCTAGTCATTTATTGTTGGACTGTCACATTGTTCTGCAATACCTGGAGCAAAAGGTCTGAAAATAATGACCTCACATATGCCTTTAAGGTATTTAAAGCATATTTGTATGACATTTGTGCTACCTTCACAAAACAGGAGACATTTAATTTTGCTATTATATTTTTTTGTGGGAAACAGCATTGTACTTTTAAAAACTAAATAAATGGATACACTGGGAATATGTAATGCATTGAGACCGAGCATTCTCTCCCTACTGGGCCAGGGCTGTCAAAAGTTGTGATCCTTAGGCTGGATGTGTCATTCTGGCCATGCCCACATCCGGTTTAGCGAAGGGGAAAAAAGTCATAACGTAACATGATGACCCTGTGATGCTGTGAGTTTGACACCCCTGTACTAGGCAATTTCTATTCATTTTACTAGGCACCAATCTAGAAACCAGGAGATGGTGAGTTCCAGTTCTGCCTTCGTCATAAAAACCATCTGGGTGACCTTGGACCAGTCACTCCCTTAACCCAAACCACCACACAGAGTAGTTGTTGTGGGGAAAATAGAGGAAGGGGGACTATTTTGGTATGTTTGCTCTGGTTTTTAACAAACTATGACAGCTGATACCTTTCTTTATTTCTCTCCAAGTGTGTACCTGTACTATGAAGAGTTACTTTTAGCGTAGTTTTGTAGCCTCCTGTAATAGACAGCATTGCAATCATCTCCATTCAGGGTTTTCTATTATTACTATCCCCAAAAGATGGATACAAGATGAAACAAGATGATGTTTCAAGATGACACATCCCAAGTGAGTTGAGAATGGACTTGTAACAGTTGTAGAACCTGAGTGTGTGTGAAATTTGTTCTAAGTTACCGTATTTGCTGCTCAATAGGGAATTGGTTTAAAAATGCTCAGGGGTCCAGAAACCGAGGTAATGTATGGGAATTCTGTACCTTTAGTCCATTGACACTGCTTGCTACTGGTACTACTACACTTGTTTCTTGTAAGAATCCTGGAGGAGAAAATGTGTCTGAAAATAGAAAGTAAAGAGTAGTTTTGGAGTACGCATGAATATCCAAAGTACAATTCTCTCCCTACCCCCAAAAAATTGCATAAGTGTCTAGACTTGTTGGGGAAAAGTAGAAGAACTCATGGGTTAAAGCCATATTGTTCCATTTCTGGGCTAGGCCCTTCCATGAGGGTTTGGAATTGAGAATGATGGCCTGTTATGTACTTTGCGAAGATATGTTGCAGTTATGAAGAGTTTGAACTTTAAGAAGAGCTCTGTTTAATTCAATAGGAGCCCAGACTCTCTTGCTTTCAAGCATACAAGCAAGCCATGAGGTTAGTAATATTTGGAAACATCAGAGAGTATTATATCAGATGGTTGTATATCTACATATTGAGGCATATACAGTACGTCACCATTTTTTGAGACAATAGTCACTAGGATTTCCTAGTCTGTCACATTCTCATTGCTGCTGTGTGTCTTAGGTTGTTTTGAAGCTGGGAGAATTGATCGTGGTTGGATCTTTGGTTTGGAAAAGAAGAGCTGGACAGTAAACAAAATGAGGGGCAAGGTGGCATATTAGGAATGTTGGCTATGGGAAAAATAGACTGTGAAGAATAGGCAAGTCAAAATGGTAGATTTTTGGGACAGGCAATTAGAGACCAGGTGTTCTTTGTGGTTTTGAAGCTATTTCAGTTTGTTGGTTTTGTTGAATTAGTTTTTTCTTGTAATAAAATTAGGGAGAAAATGTTCATGTTTGTTCTTCTTGTTATTATCCCTGATAGCTTTGCAAGACTTTTATATTTTAAAGTGCTGGCTTTTACCGAAAATAAAATTTCCCTTGACCCTGACATGAGACCTGTTCAAATGATTATACTACCCTATGTATAAATAATTGCTCCTAGATGCACAATTTGCGTTAATGCATTTTCTGTGATTTTTTAAAAAAAACATGGATCATTGACCTGATGCACAGTATCTCTACTTGCAAAACAATTTCTGTCAATCTAGGATTGCCAGATCTAGGAATAAGATGTTCTGCAGATTTTTCTCCTTTGCATAAATGTGGGTAATCCACATGTACACTATGGCATAAACATAGTTATACATATGTTTGTGACAGAATCCAGAGCAGAATAAATAATTAATTTAATTAATAAAGGAAGGGGAGGAAGGAAGGAGGAGGGAAGAAGGGAGAAAGAGGGAGAAGTTAGGATGAAGAGAAGAAAGTAAGGAAAAGGAATGAAAACCAGAAGGGAAAGAAGAAATGGGGAAGGAAGAAAGGAAAAGAGAAATACGGAGGAAAGAGAAGAAAGGAAATAAGGGAGGGAGGGGGCAGCAGGGAGGAAAAGAAGAAGGGAGAAAGGAAGAGAAAGAAGGACAGAAGGAGGAAAACTCTCTCGGGAAGCCTATTGGAAATCGGAAGCTCCCACTAATTTTCAGCCCACCTGTGATTGTCGTTCTGTTTAGGTTATTATTATTATTATTATTATTATTATTATTATTATTATTATTATGTCAGTACAACACAGCAAACGAGATCACTATGCTGGATTTCATATTTCATCACTAGTCAGGCGCTTCCCAAGCACCTAGGACTGCGTGACGTAGCAGCGAATTATGTTTGCCTATCCCAGTAAAGCAGCCTTTTGCAATTGACAGCTGGAGATTTTGTCAGTTCTGATGGTTTTCAAATGTCCGCTGAGATCCTTTGGCACTGCGCCCAGCGTGCCAAGTACCACTGGGACCACTTTCACGGAATCATTATCATTATCATCATCATTATCATCATCATTATCATCATCATTATTATTATTAATAATAATTAGATTTGTATGCCGCCCCTTTCCGCAGAGTTGGGGCGGCTCACAAAGTTTAAGGCAGGGGTCCTCAAACTTGTCAACTTTAAGACTTGTGGCCTTCAACTCCCAGAATTCTCCAGCCAGCTGGCTGGAGAATTCTGGGAGTTGAAGTCCACAAGTCTTAAAGTTGCCAAGTTTGAGCATCCCTGGGTTAAGGAAATTTCTCTGAAATAATATGCAGTGTTATAACAGCGAGTAATACACAGTAAAAAAAAAATCCACAGCTATGATTTTAAAATCCTGGTCAGCCCTCCTAAAAATTATGGATTCCCAGAAGGGAAAGCTTCAGTACAGAAAGAACTTTTTAAAATTCTTCATAAAAGAAGCCAGGGAGAGGCCAATTTAAATTCCAAGGAAAGGCGGTCTATAATACAGGTGCAACCACTAAGAAAACTTTGGTTGGATTTGGCTGTTAGAAAAGCAGTTGAATTCACCCGGGAAGCAGCCTCTCCCAAGCAATAGTTAATTGCTAATTTTCAAAAGCATCCACAGTTTTCAGTGGGATGTCTGCAGTCTTGTGCCCACTCACTGTTTTCCTTATTTTCAGTAATTTCTTCTCTGCAAATGTGAATCCCTTGCTCTTATACAGGTAATTATATTGGGGGAAGAAACCTTTCTTCTTTTTGTACAAAAGTTAAATACTATAGTTGAGACATGATTTTTATGACATCGAAGTGCTAATGAAGAAAGTAGTTTTTATCTTTGCCTTCCCAAGGCCAGTAATTTTCTTTGGGTTTTGAAAGGAGGGAATTGAATTGGCACTTTATTATAAAAGCACCTCCTGTTCGTGTTCATTAGCATTGAAGTATTCACAAGTCCAAGTACTGTAATTCTCCCGCAGGATTGCACCTGTCTTGCAAAATACCACATTGTTCATGAATGTTTTAAAAAAAACACATAAAGAAACTTAAGTATTGTTAAGGAGGTAATCCTAAGGAATCTTAATTAGAGAGCAGGTCCCATTTAAGCATAGGAGATTTAATTTTACACAGTAACATATACAGGTAGTTTTTGACTAAACAACCACAATTGACACAGGAACATCCATCATTAAGCAATGGAGCCACTGCTGATTTTACAATCCTTTTTTTGCCATGGCTATTAAACAAATCTCACAGTTATTAAGGGAATCTGACTCCCTTCCTTGACTTTGCTTAACAGAAGCCAATGGGGAAATTGCAATTGGCAATCACATGACCCTGGGATCAGTGGTGAAATGCTCCTGATTTGCTTGTGCCTGTGAGTCATTGGACAGCTGATCATGAAGGAGTTCAAGGCTCCGCCCACCCACCGGACACCGCCATTTGGGTTCTTTTACCCTCTGCATGCCCAAATCATTCTGTGCATGCGCAAAGGATAAAATAACCCAAATGGCAGCGTCCGGGTAGATGGGTGGAGCCTCGTGCTCCCTTCGCGACTGGCTCTCTGACAACTGACAGGCACGAGCGAATCAGGATCATTTCATTACTGCCTGGGATGCTGCAACCATTGTAAATGTGAGCTGGTTGCCAAGTGCCCAGGTTGTGATCAAATCCCCATGGGGGACACTTCAATAGTCGTAAGTGAAGGACCAGACACAGCATGTTGTAAATTTGAATGGTCCTTAAATGAATTGTTGCAAATCAGGGACTATTTGTGAAGTTATATTAATATTGTATTCTAAATGTGTAGTGAGAAGACTGGGAGTTGTTTGCTGTAGTGCTGGAGACATGGATGGTGTACAGTGATCCCCCGCTCTTTGCGAGGGTTCCGTTCCAGGACCCCCCGCAACGAGCGGGTTTTCGCGAAGTAGCGCTGCGGAAGTAAAAACACCCTCTGCGCATGTGCAGAGGGTGTTTTTACTTCCGCAGCGCTAGCGAGGAGCCTAAGATTGGGGGCGGCGCGGGTGTTTTAAAACATCCCCGCCGACATGAGGGGCTCGCTAGCACACCCCCAAACCCGGGTTGGGGGTTCGGGGGTGTGCTAGCGAGCCTCCCATGTCGGCGGGGATGTTTTAAAACACCCGCGCGACTTTCCAATGAGTCCCGAAGACAAACGCGTTGTCTTCGGGACTCATTGGAAAGTCGCGCGGGTGTTTTAAAACATCCCCGCCGACATGAGGGGCTCGCTAGCACACCCCCAAACCCGGGTTGGGGGTTCGGGGGTGTGCTAGCGAGCCTCCCATGTCGGCGGGGATGTTTTAAAACACCCGCGCGACTTTCCAATGAGTCCCGAAGACAAACGCGTTGTCTTCGGGACTCATTGGAAAGTCGCGCGGGTGTTTTAAAACATCCCCGCCGACATGAGGGGCTCGCTAGCACACCCCCAAACCCGGGTTGGGGGTTCGGGGGTGTGCTAGCGAGCCTCCCATGTCGGCGGGGATGTTTTAAAACACCCGCGCGACTTTCCAATGAGTCCCGAAGACAAACGCGTTGTCTTCGGGACTCATTGGAAAGTCGCGCGGGTGTTTTAAAACATCCCCGCCGACATGAGGGGCTCGCTAGCACACCCCCAAACCCGGGTTGGGGGTTCGGGGGTGTGCTAGCGAGCCTCCCATGTCGGCGGGGATGTTTTAAAACACCCGCGCGACTTTCCAATGAGTCCCGAAGACAAACGCGTTGTCTTCGGGACTCATTGGAAAGTCGCGCGGGTGTTTTAAAACATCCCCGCCGACATGAGGGGCTCGCTAGCACACCCCCAAACCCGGGTTGGGGGTTCGGGGGTGTGCTAGCGAGCCTCCCATGTCGGCGGGGATGTTTTAAAACACCCGCGCGACTTTCCAATGAGTCCCGAAGACAAACGCGTTGTCTTCGGGACTCATTGGAAAGTCGCGCGGGTGTTTTAAAACATCCCCGCCGACATGGGAGGCTCGCTAGCACACCCCCGAGCCCCCAACCCGGGTTTGGGGGGTGCTAGGAAGCTCCCATTGTTGGCGGAGACCTTTTAAAACACTCGCGCGGCTTCCAAACCGAGTCCTGGAAGCCGCGCGAGTGTTTTAAAAGGTCTCCGCCAACAATGGGAGCTTCCTACCACCCCCCAAACCCGGGTTGGGGGCTCGGGGGGGGTGCTACGAAGCTCCCATTGTTGGCGGAGACCTTTTAAAACACTCGCGCGGCTTCCAAACCGAGTCCTGGAAGCCGCGCGAGTGTTTTAAAAGGTCTCCGCCAACAATGGGAGCTTCCTACCACCCCCCAAACCCGGGTTGGGGGCTCGGGGGGGGGTGCTACGAAGCTCCCATTGTTGGCGGAGACCTTTTAAAACACTCGCGCGGCTTCCAAACCGAGTCCTGGAAGCCGCGCGAGTGTTTTAAAAGGTCTCCGCCAACAATGGGAGCTTCCTACCACCCCCCAAACCCGGGTTGGGGGCTCGGGGGGGGTGCTACGAAGCTCCCATTGTTGGCGGAGACCTTTTAAAACACTCGCGCGGCTTCCAAACCGAGTCCTGGAAGCCGCGCGAGTGTTTTAAAAGGTCTCCGCCAACAATGGGAGCTTCCTACCACCCCCCAAACCCGGGTTGGGGGTCCGGGGGGCGCTGTCTCTCGGCGCTTTCGTGCTGAGTCGGGGAGCGAGTTCGCTCCCGGACTCAGCACGAAAGCCCCGAGTGACAGCGCCAAGGAACGGGCCTGTCCACGCTGTCTCTCGGCGCTTTCCAGCTGAGTCGGGGAGCGAGTTCACTCCCGGACTCAGCTGGAAAGCGCCGAGAGACAGCGTGGACAGGCCCGTGCGGCGAGAATGAACGGCGTGGGCGGGCGAAGGGCGGGCGGCAGCGAGGAGTTTGCGTGGGCGGTGGGGAAACTCCTCGCTGACGCCAGCAAGAGGGGGAAGACCCAGGGAAGCCGCTGCCATCTACGCATGCGTGCCCGGCACGCATGCGTAGATGGTATTTTTGACTTCCGGGTTGAAAAATAGCGAAGTACCCTATTCGCAATGGTTGGGGACGCAATAAACGGGGGATCACTGTATTTTTTAATCTTAGGATGTCTTGAGTCAATAGTTGTATAGTTTATATGTATAATGAGGGAAAGCACGTAGAACATATGTTTTTTGAACCCTTTCTAGCTTTTTGGAGTACTGTACTGTAGTTCTATTCTAGGTCACCTGACCAGACAGCTAGACTTACAAAGAATGAGTTCGCAACCTTCTAAAAACATTTCTCCTTCAGGGATTCATTGGGGAATTTTTTTTTCTTTGAATGTTTTTCTGTGCAGCTTCTAGCCAGATCTAGCCCATTTTTTAATTCAGCTGTTCTTGTTTCAGTGCCATTTTTGTTCCTGTTCTCTTTTATGTTTGGAGAATTGTCCTGCTGATAGACAGAGAAACAGGCAGATGGAGGGAGTCCTGAGCCACTTTTCATATTTTCCCCACACCCATTGGGTTTGGAATGAATACAAATAGGAACCTTCCTTCCTTCCTTCCTTCCTTCCTTCCTTCCTTCCTTCCTTCCTTCCTTCCTTCCTTCCTTCCTTCCTTCCTTCCTTCCTTCCTTCCTCCCTCCCTCCCTCCCTCCCTCCCTCCCTCCCTCCCTCCCTCCCTCCTTCCCCCTCCAGTGTTTGCTTGCCTGTTTGCCAGAAAATTTGAAAGTCTGTGTATTATTTTTGTGGACTAAATTGGCCCTACAGTGGAACTGCTGTAAAACCATTCTAGAACTTGCAATACTGTACTGTACTTGCCTGCTTACTGTGTACTAAGCAACCTGATTTATAATTATGATTCTTGCATCATAAGAGAGCAGCTGTATCTTAAGCTTTGCTCTGTCACCGCTCACAGTACTCCCTCTCTGCTCAAACTCCAATTACAGACACTTCTGTAGCTTTCTTTCATAAAATATAACTGACCGGACGTCTAGCAATTGCTCCTTGAAAGATCAATTTATGTTATGGTGCAATAAAACCACAATGCTACTTGTGAGATTCAAACCCCACTCCTGTCTTCTAATATCTGAAATTCTACTTTGGTACAGTATTGGCTTCTAAATCCATTTAGATTTATCCAGGGGTATTCATTCTTTTGTTTAGTCTCGGATGACCTATGAAGAGTATCTGACAAAACTATAATAAGCTTGCTCATGTTGATCAAGGGAGAAAAAGCAACGGCTCCTAACGGTGTACTTGTAACCTTGCACTGTAATGCAGCAATAATATTTGACATAAATCAGTATTTTAATAGTTACTTGTCAAGAATTATATTGGTATTGTGACAATCGGATCGTATGTGTGTTTGCTGGGAAATACAGCCTGCTGAATATATGGGGAGGCAGTTCCATCTGCCCAGATTATCCAGAAGCTGAATTGCTATAAGGAAGGAGCTTTCTCACTAAACACATCTTTTAGTGTCTGACCAATTTGCATGCAACTTAATGACTGTAATTGACCCTGGAATTATGATCGTAAATCATGCAGGTTGTTAAGCAGATTGCCACGTGATTGTACCCAATATTACAACCTTTGTTGCAGTGGTTGTAAAAGGGAACACCATGGTCATTAAGCAAATTCCATTGTCCACAATGGGGTTTGGAGATAAATCTCAGTCATGTGACCCACGGGATGATGCAAATGACAGTAAATGTGGGTCTTTTTCCAGATGTGCAAAGTGTAATCATGTGAGTGTGGGGAGAGGGGCAATTTTGAATCTGGGTGTAAGTAGCCCCAGGAAGTTCTGTCGTGAATTTGAATGGTCGCTAAGTGACAGGTTAGTACAGTGATAGTAAACCTTTCCCCCCCTCATGTGCTGAAAGTGTGTGTATGTGCACTGTTGCACGTGCACAATTGTCCACACACATAAATCAATGCCCCTCTCACATGTCCCACTTCCTGCACATGTGCGCATAAACCAACATGCATACACTCACAAGCCTCTTTCCTCAAATAGATCTGGGAAGGGGGAAAAGCCTCTTTCCTTCAATGGAGCTGGGAAGGAGAAATCTCCAGAGATCTGGGAAGGCACAGGCCGCAGAAAGTGAAGAGAAAGCATGAACTTGTCTGATCTGAAAATCAACTGGCCGGCGGGAGGCACTCGTACAAGCGCAGTGGAGCTGAGCTGGTCAACAGTTTGCGTGCCTGCAGAGATGGCTCCACATGCCACTTGTGGCACGCATACCATAGGTTCGCCATCATGGAGTTAGTAAGTGAGGATTATCTGTATGACCTGCTACTCTGAGGTGGACAATATAAGGTCTGTTGTACTTCACATTTCTACAGGCCTTTAAAATGTAGGGATTCCTGCAGCATATGAAATGGGTGGCATGAATGCTTATGTTCCTTGGGGTACATACATTTGCTGGTCTGACTGGGAATTGAAAAAGAATCAGATTTAACTCTTCTTAGTGGTGCTTAAAGCTACTCCATATATGTGTGAGTTTGGATAAAGAAGTCACAAGTGGGCTTGTGTTTTGGGGGCATTTCTTAACTAATTTCTGTAAAAGACAGTGAGCATTTTGCAATGCCGTCTGGCGGGACCCAGGGGAGAGCCTTCTCTGTGGCAGCCCCGGCTCTCTGGAATCAACTCCCCCCAGAGATTATTTATTTATTATTTATTTATTTATTTATTTATTTATTATTTAGATTTGTATGCCGCCCCTCTCCGAAGACTCGGGGCGACTCACAACAAGATAGAAAAAATCATAAATAATCCAAATAACTTTAAAATATTTAAAGATTTAAAAGAACCCCATATACTAACAGACACACACACAAGCATACCATGTATAAATTGAACATGCCCGGGGGAGGTGTTTCAATTCCCCCATGCCTGACGGCAAGGGTGGGTTTTAAGGAGTTTACGGAAGGCAGGAAGAGTAGGGGCAGTTCTAATCTCTGGGGGGAGTTGTTTCCAGAGAGTTGGTGCCGCCACAGAGAAGGCTCTTCCCCTGGGGCCTGCCAACCGACATTGTTTAGTTGACGGGACCCGGAGAAGGCCCACTCTGTGGGACCTAATCGGTCGCTGGGATTCGTGCGGCAGGAGGCGGTCTCGGAGATATTCTGGTCCAGTGCCATGAAGGGCTTTAAAGGTCATAACCAACACTTTGAATTGTGACTGGAAATTGATCGGCAGCCAATGCAGACTGCGGAGTGATGGTGAAACATGGGCATACCTAGGTAAGCCCATGACTGCTCTCGCAGCTGCATTCTGCACGATCTGAAGTTTCCAAACACTTTTCAAAGGTAGCCCCATGTAGAGAGCATTACAGTAGTCGAACCTCGAGGTGATGAGGGCATGAGTGACTGTGAGCAATGAGTCCCGGTTCAGATAGGGCCGCAACTGGTGCACCAGGCGAACCTGGGCAAACACCCCCCTTGCCACAGCTGAAAGATGGTTCTCTAATGTGAGCTGTGGATCGAGGAGGACGCCCAAGTTGCGGACTCTCTCTGAGGGGGTCAATAATTCCCCCCCCCAGGGTGATGGACGGACAGATGGGATTGTCCTTGGGAGGCAAAACCCACAGCCACTCCGTCTTATTCGGGTTGAGTTTGAGTCTGTTGACACCCATCCAGGCCCCAACAGCCTCCAGGCACTGGCACATCACTTCCACTGCTTCGTTGACTGGACATGGGGTGGAGATGTAAAGCTACCTCACCCCATGTCCTTGGATGATCTCACCCAGCGGTTTCATGTAGATATTAAATAGCAGGGGGGAGAGGACCGACCCCTGAGGCACCCCACAAGGGAGAGACCTCGGAGCTGACCTCTGACCCCCCACTAACACCAACTGCGACCGGCCAGAGAGGTAGGAGGAGAACCACTGGAGAACAGTGCCTCCCACCCCCAACCCCTCCAGCCGGTGCAGAAGGATACCATGGTCGATGGTATCGAAAGCTGCTGAGAGGTCGAGGAGCACCAGGACAGAGGATAAACCCCTGTCCCGGGCCTGCCAGAGATCATCCATCAATGCGACCAAAGCAGTTTCCGTGCTGTAACCGGGCCTGAAACCCGACTGCTGGGGACCTAGATAATCGGCTTCTTCCAAGGACCGTTGGAGCTGGAGTGCCACCACCTTCTCAACAACCTTCCCCATAAAGGGAAGGTTGGAGACTGGACGATAGATTAGGACCGCCCCACCCTCCTTGCCTTTCAAAAGCTCCTGAAAACCCACTTATGTCGCCAGGCATGGGGAAACTGATATGCCCCTTAGCTACTATGTTTTTTTATGTATGGTTTGTTAGGTTGTGTGTTTGTTTTTTATAATAAGGGTTTTAAATTGTTCTTTTAACATTAGATTTGTACATTATGTATTATTGTTGTGAGCTACTCTGAGTCCTCGGAGAGGGGCGGTATACAAATCTAAATCATTATTATTATTATTATTATTATTATTATTATTATTATTATTATTATTATTATTTTGTTGCCTCTGGTGCAACAGTGTTCATTGACAATGTTTATAATGCGTTAGAGAGATTTCATATGTTCATGAGGCCTTCTCTTGACATCATGACAAAGTGATGGCTACCTGATCTTTATAATCTTGAGCTATTCTTACAGAATACAAAATATTTTATGGATCTTATTCAGTGAAGCTATCTAGTGACCATACATTGTTTATTATAAAAGACTGTCTTTTACTTCAGGAAGCTGCCCTTTAGATGCATTTAATTAACTTTCTTGGTTTTGCTCTTGAATTTTCCTATATAAAGCAAAGTTGTAAACATAAACAATTAATTCTTTTTAAAAAATGAACCTCTTTTTCAATTTGTCCCTTTTCATGTTTGTCCTTTATTTTTTTCCAAGAAAATATGAGGACTGTAGGTATATAATTATCTGTTCTGCATTTGATGAGACAGTTACACATCGATTTGAACTGAGTAGACTGTGAAATACAGTTAATTTTGCTCTTGTTTACTTAAAATGTTAATGCATCATTTAGAACATTTGCAGGTGGTGTACGGAAAAGTGTATGTTTTGCTGATGAAACTATCAGTAATGTTTGCCTGAAATAAGTTGATTTCTAATCTGTAATTTGCAGTAAAATCATCACCAACTTGCTTTCCTGAAACACGTGCGGGGTATTTTTTTTGCATACAATTTTTGCTGATTATACATCAGTAAGGATTACTTAGTTAAGGCTAAAGCAGTATTTTTGAAGCAAAGTCCAAGTTGAATAAACAGGTTTCTCTCTCTAACACCTCAACATTTCTTAACCAGTGAGGTTGTTTTTCCTCCTCAAGTTAGTGATTCAAATAACTGAATTATCTGCTTGTGAATTATCTTTTGAGAATTACTTAGTATGTGACATGTAGGTCTTGCTTGGTTGGCATTTTAATTAATTAATTTTATTTAAAACATTTATATAGCCATCCATTCTTCAACCACCTCTGGGCAGCTCCCAATCAAAAATTGTAAAAATAAAATATACATTATTTTAAAAATTATCAAATTCAACCAGGTAAAACAAAACAAAAAAACCCCTAAAACCTGACACCAATCAGTGGCTAATGAGCCATTTTCTAATCTTCTCCTAACACTTGGGGGATGGGGGAAGCCAGGCCTTAAAAGTCTTATGGAAGGTTATAAGTATAGAGCAGTGATGGCGGACCTTTTTTGGTTTGCGTGCCAAAAGAGGCTGTGTTTGTGTGCTATCATGCGTGCACATGCCCACACCCTTTCCCTCCTCCCGTGCATGTGCCCTCCTGACTATTTTTCCATTTCTAGTAAAGTTTCTGGAGTTGCAAACTGGAATAAAAATCTGTGTGTCTCTCCCAGCAATTTGCCTCCTTGCAGCTAGTTTCACTTCCAGTTTAGCTCCTGGCCCAGCCTCAAATTAGCGGAGAGTTGGGAAGCTGATAATAAGTTTCTTGGCTTAATAGGCTCTGTTCTGTTTGCTTCAAAGAGAAATTGCTGGGTGGGGGTGTGTGGGGCTGCATTCAGTGTATAAGGCACACCCAAGTTTTCACCCTCTTTTTTTGGGGAGGGGGGTAAAAAGGTGTTGGCTTGTCTCAGTTAGCTATGAAACCTTCGACAACACTGAGCAGAGAATTTTAACAGAGCGTGGATGTGTGATGAAGCCAAGACACAGACTTAGTTAAATAAGTATTATTTACATATAAACATAATATAAACAATCCAGAATAAGGCCGAAGCAAATACAGAATAATACGCACAGAGCAATTACAAGATTAGCACAAAGCTAAACACAATATAGATAACAAGCACGAAGCTAAAATACAATATAGATAAAAGCACAAAGCTTATACCAGCAAGAAACTTGGACACAACTCCCCCGTCTCAGGCAAAAGTAAAGTAAAGGAAATGACGGAGCAAAATAATGAGCTTTTATAGCTTCAATGAGGAAGTGATGAAACAGCCTTGAATATTAACTCTTCAAGTACAAGTTAACTCTTTGAGTGCACATTAACTCTTTAAGTACAAGTTTGGTACAAGTGTACAATATGCAGTTTACAATGGCAATCCCTAACAGCCATGTACCCTGTACTAACAAAAGGTACATCTTTTAGCCCCAAAAATACAGCAATTAGTAAATGCTGCATTTTTGCCATTGCATCTTAAGTTGGATGAATTTCCTGATGAGAAAACAGTGCTGATGCCACTAAATAATTAAATATTGGGATCATGAAGTAGTCAAGATGTTTAGACTTCCTAGTATCAAGTCTTCAGAGAAGGGAGGCATACAAGTCTAATAAATAATAATAACAATCAAGCAAAGGTTTCAAGATGTTTTGCTGTCCAACGTCACTTGAAAAGTGGAAGACAGATAGGACAGAGACCAGAAAGGGGAGTGAAAGAAGAATGATTAAGAATATGAAACAATTTCGGCTTTTTAAGTGTGCTATTTCTCTTATGAACCCCTTTTTCTTTGTCAACATGGCAGCACACTTTATACAAAGCCCTTGCGTTGTGATAGTGAGGTGGGGATGTTCCTCTGTTTGTACATGGGGTGGGGAGTTATGAAATTGTGGCCAAGTTTAACAGATTAACAGAGTTGGAAGGGACCGTATAGGTCATGTAGTCCAACCCCTTGTCCAAGCAGGAGACCCTACCTCTACCTCTACCTAGGATCAAACTCACAACATCCTGATTGTGAGGCAAGAGCTCTACCTCTAGGCCACAGAGGGAGTTTTTAACTTTGGGAATTCATCTCAGGGAGGCCGGGGTGGATGTGGCCATGATGGGCATACCCAGCTCAATATCACTCATGTTGGGCACGTATGGTGACCTGTCATGGCCCAAGTATTCTACCAGCAAAAACGAGCCTCCATTGGCCACTTGCAACCTTCGGCCAATGAAAATGGAGCTCAGGAGGGCTACCTGTGGCCCTCTCAAACCCCATTTTCATTGTCAGAGGCACTGTGGGCTGGTCCTTTGCTTGTTTCCAGGTTGGCCCTTGTTTTCTGGTTGCGGGCCAGATCTAAGCACTCCGCGGGCCGGATCCAACCCATGGATCTTCAGTTTGTCACCCCTGTCCCAGAGTATGCAAAGTCGGGCTATACAGGCCTTTGAGTTCAAAGTGAGAAAGGTATTTATTTATTTATTTATTTATTCATTCATTCATTCATTCATTCATTCATTCATTCATACAAATATAGTATTGAATTGTAGTATGTTTAACATAATATAAGTATAAAGTAGAGATACAAAAGATAAAAAAGACATTAGGACAGGAACGGTAGGCACAAAGGTGCACTTATGCATGCCCCTTACTTTGGGTACTTTGGAACATTTATTTATTTGTTTGTTTATTTTTGTCAAGTACGTATTGGTAGTATACAAAGATATAACAATGTTTATAACACTGTTATATTCATGATACTAGTAAGAGAAAAACATTAGGACGGGATGGAAGGCATGCTGGTTCACTTATGTACGCCCCTTACTGACCTCTTAGGAATTGGGAGAGATCAACAGTGGATAGTCTAAAGGTAAAGATTTGGGAGTTAGGTGATGATACTACAGAGTCAAGGAGTGAGTTCCATGCATCAACTACTCGGCTACTAAAGTCTCATTTCCTACAGCCCAGTTTGGTGCGGTTTACTTTAAGTTTGTATCTGTTGTGTGCTCGTGTGTGGCTGTGGTTGAAGCTGAAGTAGTTGTTGACAGGAAGGACGTTGTAGCAGATGATTTTATGGGCTATGCTTAGGTCGTGTTTAAGGCGATGTAATTCTAAGCTTTCTAAACCAAGGATTGTAGATCTAGTTGCATAGGGTATTTTGTTGCGAGTGGAGGAGTGGAGGGCTCTTCTAGGAAAGTACTGTATCTCTGGACATTTTCTAGAGTGTTTTATGTCCGAAATGCGGTGTGGGTTCCAGACATCTATCAGCAATCTTTAGAACAAAGATATATCTTTTTCTGGGATACCACTCCTGCTTTAGAGGACACCCATGTGATTCTGGAGATGGACACAGCTGTTTTAAAGAGTTAACAACAGATGATATGTGGGTGCTTCAGCAAGCTGCAAACTGCACGATTCATGTGAAATTGTTGCCAGGAGCCTTTCCTTGTTTTTTCTTCTTCTTTTTTGGCTATCCCTGTTAGCAGTTGGAAGAAATGGAATATCTATTAGGTTGGGTAGATGCCTTTGTTCCCTGTCTGTGAAGAGGAAGGGCATATATTTATGTCTTTATGCAGCACCATAACTCTGGCCTGCTGTTTGAACTGCCCTCTCTAGATGAAAAATAGCAGGCATAAAAACATATAGAGACATATGCTGGGTCAGATGGAAGTCTCTCCTGCTTAGGAGTTGGTTCCTGCAGAGACTAACCAGAGGCTTCTGAGAAGCTACTAGTATATGTGAGTACATGTGTAGCACCATCCTGTTCATGTTTTCCTGTAACTACTGCAGGGATGCATAGCATCTGCTACCCCGTAGTTAGCCCTCTGAACTGGAAACAAGTGAAATGGTTGGTGTGCATAGGTAATCCTCAACATACAACCACTCGTTTAGCTACCGTTTGGGGTAACCACAACGTTGAAAAAGTGACTGACAACTGATCCTTGCAACCGCTGCAGCATTCCTGCAGTCACATGACCAAAATTTGGATGCTTGGCAACCAGCCTGTATGTATAGTAATGCTGGGCAATATAATATAATAGGCAATATACCGATTCTGTAAACCACTTATTTAACGACCGTTCAATAATTTAAAAGTACAGTGGTACCTCGAGATACGAGTTTAATTCGTTCCGGACCTGCGCTCTTAAGTCGAGCAGCTCTTATCTCGAACGACTTTTCCCCATAGGAATTAATGTAAATAATTTTAATTGGTTCCAGCCCTCAAAAAACTCACAAAGTTAGTCTAAATTATGCAAAAAGACATTGCAAGAATTTCCTTCCCTTCCTCTTTTTACCCAAAACAATCAACATGGCAAACTTTTATTTTTATTCATTAAACTGTAGTTATTTATTCAACTTCACTGCCACCCAATCCTGTAGAGGGAGGAAAGAAGGGAGGAAGGAAAAGGAAAGCAGGAAATGGAGGGAGGAAAGGAAGGAAGGAAAGAAAGAAAGGAAGGAAGAAAGAAAGGGTGAAGGGACAGGAACAGAGGAAGGAAGCAAGGAAACTTATGAAAGGGGAGAGTAACTTCACTGCCACCCAATCCTGTAGAGGGAGGAAAGAAGGGAGGAAGGAAAAGGAAAGCAAGAAATAGAGGAAGGGAAGGTAAAAGAGAGAAAGAAAAAGAGCAAGAAAGAAAGCAAGCAAGAGAGAAAGAAAGAAAATGAAAGAGAAATAAAAATAGAGAGGGAGAATGAAAGAAATGGAAGGAGGGAAGGAAGGAGAGAAAGCAAGAGAAAGAAAGAAAGCAAGAGAAAGAAAGAAAGAGAAAGAAAGAAAGAAAGAAAGAGAAAGAGAAAAGAATGAAAGAGCAAGAGAGCAAGAGAGAAAAAGAAAGAGAGAGAGAAAGAAAGAAAGAAAGAAAGAAAGGCAACTTCAAAGAAAGGCTCACTGAGCATCTCTCACTCTCTCTCTCTTTCTATCCCTCTCTCTTTCTCTCCCCCCCCTCTCCCCCCTTTCCCTCTCTCTTTCTCTCTCTCCCTCTCTCTTTCTCTCCCCCCTCTCCCCCCTTTCCCTCTCCCCCCCAGGCCGGCAGCGATGTTTTAAAACAGCCGCGCCGTTTGCGAGCTAACTCCTGAGGTGCGGAAGTTCGCCTTTGGCGTTTGGGCCACTCGGAATGTGAAATTCAAAACAGTGTTCGGATCCCCCCACCCCCAGCAGAAGCCAAGGACCCCCAGAGTGGGGCGGCAGGGGAGGCGACCGCCTCTCCACTCACCAAGTGCCGGGATACGAGCCGAGAAGAGCCGGGCTGGCTTACTTTCCTTCCTTCCCGCGCTGATGCAGAGCCACTCGAACAAAGCGTCACGCCCCCCTGACGCTTTTGGCGGCAAAAGAGCCCAGCGTCGCTTCGGAAGCCGCCGAAAGCATCAGAGGGGCGCGACGCTTTGTTCGAGTGGCTCTGCATCAGCGCGGGAAGGAAGGAAAGTAAGCCAGCCCGGCTCTTCTCGGCTCGTATCGCGGAGAGGGGCGGCATACAAATCCAAGTAATAAATAAAATAAAATAAAAAAATGTCTCTCCTCTCCCAGCTCTTATCTCGAGTAGCTCTTAAGTCGAGCAGCTCTTATGTCGGGGTTCCACTGTACTGGCCTGGATGTTTAGTTTCTGTAGGCGGAATTCCACTTATAGGATGTCTCCAGTAGCTGGAATTGTGTTTGGAGAAGCGTTTTTAGCTGACAACGCTTGTACAATTCTGAAAATCTGCTCGAGAATTGGGGAGCCTCCATAATAGTGTATGACAGTGATGGCGAACCTATGGAACGGGTGCCACATGTGGCACGTGGAGCCATATCTGCTGGCACACAAGCCGTTGCCCTAGCTCAGTACAACATGCATGTGTGTGCCAGCTAGCTGATTTTTGGCTGGCACAGAGGCCCTGGGAGGGTGTTTTTGGCTTCTAGAGAACTTCCGGGGGGGATGGGGGAGGGCATTTTTACCCTCCCCTGGCCACAGGGAAGCCTTTGGAGCCTGGGGAGGGCAAAACACGAGCCTACTTGACCCACCAGAAGTTGGGAAACAGGCTGTTTCTGGCCTGCAGAGGGCCTTTGTGGGGGCGGGGGAAGCTGTTTTCGCCCTCCCCAGGCATTGAATTATGAGTGGGGCACTCCCACATACGTGATAGCATGCACACACACTCTTTTGGCACCCAAGGAAAAAAAGGTTCGCCATTACTGGTACATGGGATATGGAAAGCAGCAGGAGCCACAAGATCTTTTGATAAAATACCTGCTGGAAGTTTGTATTAAATGGAAGTCATTTCTATGAAGGATCCTGTCCATGTTCTGCTTTTGTGTTTGGTGAAGCAAATCTAGAAATGTCTGAAAGAGAGAAGAATTAAGGCTATGAGCCTGGCTGGCAATTTTGAAATTCCTTTGCCCTACTTTCATTAAATTTAGTATTTAACAGTTTGCTGGAGTTTTGTTAAGCTTGTTATGTAGGATCCAATGAAGAACAGCTGCGGAATAAATTCATACATACTGTTTATTGCCAATTTGGAAAGCGGTGCAAAGCCTTTGCCTTGTTCCAAAGAGGAAGGAGAACTTGGCAGGGACCAAGCTGTTTATTTTACACCTTGTTAATTGCTACCGTTGATTTAGTTTTTCAATGTTAGGTAGGCTAATAAGGGACAAATCATCTCAGACAATCATGTACCAGCTATGGCATCTTTCCATTGAGCATTGCCACCGTCTGCTTAGAAAGAGGAATTAATTTTTCTGGGAAATGGCATAAAATGGTGAAAGTCCGAAATACTGTATGTCCTTTCAGATAGTTCCCCCTTCTGGGAAAGTTTCAGTTTAATACATATTGATAGGTATTATCATTACTATTGTTAATATTACTATCTCATTTCTTATATGTATACCTTAAGGTGGTGAACATATCTAATACTCTTACCTCCCTGTATATTTCACAGGCTGTACCAAGCACTAAACTTTCACATACGTTGTTATACAGTGATCCCTCGATTAGTGTGGTCTCGATTAGTGCGAAACACTATACCACGGTTTTTCAAAAAATAATACATTTAAAAATAGTCCGCAGTTTTTTTTCTACACCACGGTTTTCTCCGCCCGATAACGTCATACGTCATCACCAAACTGACGTCGGCCATTGCTGATTGGCCGAAATCTCGGCCAATCAGCTTTGCAATCGCAAAAAAAAGCTTTGGAACTGTTGGAACTGTTGGAACTTGTTAAGACTTGTTGGAAGATGGCTCCTAAACGTTGCACGCGGAGCGGAGGCGGCGACGCTAAAAAGAGCAGGAGGATACTCACAATTAAGGAGAAAATTGAAGTTTTGGACATGCTGAAAGAGGGACGCTCTTATGCAGATGTTGGTCGGCATTATGGGATCAACGAATCGAGTGTGCGATCCATTCGGAAAGACGAAAAGAAGATAAGGCAAACTTCTCTGATGACATTCAACAAGGCTGCAAAAAGAATGGTGACGCCTAGAAACAAACGCCTTATGAAGATGGAAGCTGCTTTGTCCGTGTGGGTACAAGACTGCCGCAAAAAGAGCATTGCTTTGGATACCAACACCATAAGGACAAAGGCACAGCAACTGTACAACCGTCTTGCAAACACAGAAGGAGGCGATGCAGATGAGGGAAACGCAGGTGAGGGCTGGGGTTTTTTATTCTGTCATTATTTAAGTGCTTTTTAAGAAAGGAAGGAGGGAGGGAAGGAAGGAAGGGGGGAAGGAAGGAAGGAGGGAAGGAGGGAGGGAAGGAAGGAGGAAGGGAGGGAGGGAAGGAGGGAGGGAGGGAAGGAGGCGGGCATTTACCATACAGTACTGTATGCTTTCATTCAAGTCACTTCTCTCTCCCTTTCCTGTCATTCTCTGTAGATGAAGGTGCTGGTGACTCTGAAGACCCCCAGCCATCAACATCTTCTGCTTCTTCAGCCCCAGCCACATTCACAGCAAGCAAAGGGTGGGTTGAGAAATTTCAACGGTGCTATGGCCTGAAGAGTGTGTCATTGCATGGAGAAGCTGCCTCAGCAGATACAGGTGCAGCCGAAAACTACGTCCAGGGCACGTTTAAAGACCTAATTGCAGAAGGGGGCTACCTTCCAGAACAGGTGTTCAACATGGACGAAACAGGCCTGTTCTGGAAGAGGATGCCTTCACGGACTTTCTTGATGCAAGATGAAGCCAAAGCCCCTGGCTTTAAGGCCATGAAAGATCGAGTGACTTTGATCATGTGTGGGAATGCAGCAGGCTTTTTGATGAAGCCAGGGCTAATTTATAAGTCACGAAATCCAAGAGCACTCAAGAACAGAAATAAGAATGCATTGCCAGTGTACTGGATGCATAATCCTAAAGCATGGATTACAAAACCCCTCACGCGGGACTGGTTTCATCAGTGCTTCATCCCACAGGTGAAGGATTATTTGGCTGCCAAAGGACTCAATTTCAAAGTGCTTCTCCTAATGGACAATGCTGGAGGCCATGATGACCTGGCACATGAACATGCTGGGGTGCAAGTCGAATTCTTGCCACCAAACACCACATCGCTTATCCAGCCGATGGATCAAGGTGTTATCCGCGCATTTAAGGCACTGTACACGCGCAATTCTCTTGGAAGCATCGTGGAAGCAATGGATGCTGATGAAAACTTCACATTGAAGGCCTACTGGTGTCAGTACACAATTGCATCTTGTCTGAAGAACATTCAGAATGCCTTAATGGATATGAAGTCACAGACAATGAATGCCTGCTGGAAGAAATTGTGGCCAGAAGTGATGCATGATTACAAGGGATTTGCTCCCGAAGAAATTCAAGATGCTGCAGTCCAGAACTCTGTGAAGCTGGCACAGGCACTGGGTGGAGAAGGCTTCGTTGACATGACACCAGAGGAAGTCAATGGTTTGCTTGATGAGCATGGCCTACCACTGACAGACAAAGATCTGGAGGAGCTGACCAGGTCAGTGAGTGAAGAAGAGGAGGAGGAAGCGGAAGCTGACCAAGCTGAGGAAGAAGAAGATGTTGGCCTAACGCTTGAGCGGCTTGCAGAACTGAACAGAGCTGCTGCAAATGTACAACGCATGGTGGAACTTTGGGATCCCAACATGACTCACTCTATACAGTTTAAGGCCTCCCTTGACAACACCTTTGCACCATACAGAGCCATGTTAGCCCAGAAAAAGAAACTGTGCCAACAACTGCCCATAACTATGTTTGTCACGAAAACCAAGAGGTCTGTCACACCATCACCTGCAGTGTCCATTGTAGAAATGGTGATAGAAGAAGATCCCGAGTTATCCTAGTTATGCTAACCCCCCCAAAAAATGTAAATATGTAAATAAATATTGTTATCATTTATAATAAGGATGACTAAGTGTCTTATTCAATGTGTACAGTACAGGTACAGGGAAGGGGAAATGGTAATTAAGGGGATGGGAAATGGTAATTTGTGGGTTAAAAGTGTTGGGACTGAGTGGCATCCAGAAGAATGAATGAATGACTGAGTGAATGAAATTCAAACACAGGTGAGGGCTGGGGTTTTTTATTCTGTCATTGTTTAAGTGCTTTTTAAGGAGGGAAGGAAGGAAGGAGGGAGGGAAGGAGGGAAGGAAGGAGGGAGGGAAGGAAGGAAGGAGGGAGGGAGGGAGGGAAGGAAGGAAGGAAGGAGGGAGGGAGGGAGGGAAGGAGGGAGGGAAGGAGGGAAGGAAGGAAGGAGGGAGGGAGGGAAGGAGGGAGGGAGGGAGGGAAGGAGGGAGGGAGGGAAGGAGGGAGGGAAGGAAGGAGGGAAGGAGGGAGGGAGGGAAGGAGGGAGGGAAGGAAGGAGGGAAGGAAGGAGGGAGGGAAGGAAGGAGGGAAGGAGGCAGGCATTCTAAACGCCGAGAAGCTGTTGCCGCCAGCGCTGCTGCAAGAGGACTCGTGCCCCAAGAAAGCCGGTGGGAGGGGCGAATCGGGCGGACGAGGGGTAGCGGCGAGGAGGCTGGAGGCGCTGGGTGGGTGGCCGACATTAAAAACAACCATTGCCAGCTTCCGCACTTTCGTCGCTCCCTGGCTCCACCATTTGCGCATGCGCGGCCATGGAAAAAGGGCGCGCATGCACAGATGGTGTTTTTACTTCCGCACCACTATACCGCGGAAAATCGATTAGTGCAGGAGGTCTTGGAACGTAACCCCCGCACTAATCGAGGGATCACTGTATTGTAATTTGGTTTAGCAAATGTGGTGAATTCATTGTATTGGTTCAGATAAGAAAATATGAGTTAGTAAACATATACTGTAAAATCAGCACAGAAGTGAAAATGTTTCTTGAAAGCCAGCTGGTTTATCTCTGTAACCAAACAAGACAGACACAGACTTCAACGGATAATTAGAACAATTGCTATCAACCTGCCTTCCATTGAGGAATTGTATACTGCATGAGTCAAAAAGAGGTTCTGTGACAATATCTATAGACCCTTCACATCCCTGACATAAATTGTTTCCACTTCTACTCTCAAAACGACATTATGGAGCAGTCATGGTGAACCTATGGCATGGGTGCCAATGGCGGCACACAGAGCCATATCTGCTGCTAAGCGAGCCATTGCCCTAGCTCAGCTCCAACATGCATGTGTGTGCTGGCCACCTGATTTTTGGCTCGCACAGAGCTTTGGGAGGGCGTTTTTGGCTTCCAGAGAGCCTCCGGGAGAATAAGGGAAGGTGCTTTTACCCTCCCCTCGGCTTCAGAGAAGCCTTTGGAGCTTGGGGAGAGCGAAATACGAGCCTACTGGGCCCACCAGAAGTTGGGAAACAGGCCACTTCAGGTCTCCAGAGGGCCTCTAGGGGGTGGGGGAACCTGTTTTTGCCCTCCCCAGGCATTGACTTATGACTGTGGGCACTCGCGTATGTGCAATAGAGCATGTGCACACTCTTTCGTCAACCAAAGAAAAAAAGGTTCGCCATCACTCTTATAGAGCAAAAGGGTATGTTAGCCCATGATAGCATGCACCCCTGTGTGCCCACACCGATAATGCAATGCCCTTCCCTCAGGCATGCATGGACAACACCCCTGTACTCCCCCCTGTGCATGCACGCAGACCTCACTGAAGCCTCCAGAGCCTATGGATGGTGAAAAATGGGCCTACCGGAAGTTTGTTTTCTGAACATTCAATAGGCCCGTTGTGCCGTTTATCGCCTTCCCCAGGCTTCAGGAGGCAAAAATGACTTCCCTCATGCTCCACAAGGCCAAAAATCAGCTGGCCTGTATGAACAGGTGTGTTGGAGCTGACATAGGGCAACACCTTGCGTGCCCTCAAATATGGCTCCACATGCCACCTGTAGCACCTGTGCCATAGATTCGCTAGTCATGGTTATAGAACACTGCACAGCAGAACAACTAGACACAAGGACAGTTGTTCTCCGTATGCCATCCCTCTGCTAAACAACTAATTCCCACAACACTGTCAAACTTTTTCCTAAGATTGTATTACGATTCTTCTCCTCCTTCCTATTACCTATCTCTTCGTATCTTGACTATAACCTTGTTGCTTGTATCTTTACAATTTATAGTGTTTTATTTAGTTTCCTACAGGGTCTCCAGCAAACCTGGAAAACAGGGAAATCAGGGAATTATCAAGGAAATAGGGCGGTTCAGGAAGTATTAGGGAATTATCTAGGTCCTCAACAGTCAGGATTCAGGCCTGGCTACAGCATGGAAACTGCTTTGGTCGCGTTGATGGATGATCTCTGGCAGGCCCGGGACAGGGGTTTATCCTCTGTCCTGGTCCTTCTTGACCTCTCAGCGGCTTTCGATACCAACGACGATGGTATCCTTCTGTGCCGATTGGAGGGGTTGGGAGTGGGGGGCACTGTTCTCCTACCTCTCCGATCAGTTGCAGTTGGTGTTAGTGGGGGATCAGAAGTTGATCCCTAGGTTTCTCCCTTGTGGGGTGCCTCAGGGGTCAGTCCTCCCCCCCCTGCTATTTAATATCTACATGAAACTGCTGGGTGAGATCATCCAGGGGAATGGGGTGAGGTACCATCAGTACGCTGATGATATCCAGCTGTACATCTCCACCCCATGTCCAGTCAACGAAGCAGTGGAAGTGATGTGCTGGTGCCTGTAGGCTGTTGGGGTCTGGATGGGTATCAACAGGCTCAAACTCAACCCTGACAAGATGGAGTGGCTGTGGGTTTTGCCTGCTAAGGACAATTCCATCTGTCCATCCATTACCCTGAGGGGGGAATCATTGACCCCCTCGGAGAGGGTCCGCAACTTGAGCGTCCTCCTCGATCCACAGCTAACATTAAAGAACCATCCGAGTCTCCGAAGAGGGGCGGCATAAAAATCCAATAAATAAATAAATAAATAAATCTTTCGGCTGTGGCGAGAAGGGCATTTGCCCAGGTTTGCCTGGTGCATCAGTTGCGGCCCTACCTGGACCAGAATTCACTGCTCATAGTCACTCACGCCCTCATCACCTCGAGATTTGACTACTGTAACGCTCTCTACATGGGGCTACCTTTGAAGAGTGTTCGGAAATTTCAGATCGTGCAGAATGCAGCTGTGAGAGCAATCATGGTCTTTCCCAGGTATGCCCATGTCACATCAACACTCCGCAGTCTGCATTGGTTGCCGAATAATTTCCGGTCACAATTCAAAGTGTTGGTTATGATCTATAAAGCCCTTCATGGCATCGGACCAGAATATCTCCAGCACCGACTTCTGCTGCACGAATCCCAGTGACCAATTAGGTCCTACAGAGTTGGCCTTCTCCGGTCCCGTCGACAAAACAATGCCGTCTCGTGGGACCCAGGGAAAGAGCCTTCTCTGTGGCAGCCCCGACCCTCTGAAATCAGCTCCCCCCGGAAATTAGGACTGCCACCACCCTCCTTGCCTTTCACAAACTCCTATAAACCCACCTTTGCTGCCTGGCATGGGGAAATTGATTCCCCTTGGCTGCTCCGTTTATGGTTTGTTTCGGTTGTATGATTGTTTTTTAAATTAAGGGGTTTAATTGTTTTGTTTTGTTTTTTTGTTTGTTTTGCGTTTAGTTTTTCATCATTGGGTTTGTATTTATATTTTATGTTGTGAGCTGCTCCAAATCCTCAGAGAGGGGCGGCATAAAAATCTAATTAATAATAATAATAATAATAATAATAATAATAATAATAATAATAATAATAATTATTTATCAGAGAATTTGTGGAAAAAAATAGAATAAATCAGGGGGGAAAAACAAACTATTAAAATGTTTAAAAGTCAGGGAAAAATCATGTTAAAAACAATAGGGATCCTGGTGCCTGGCAGAATCAAACAAAAATGAGCACAACTGTAGCAACAACTTGCTTCCTCAGATACCGATATTTCTCCACGACTTAGCCGTTTGGTATGACATCATCTACCACCGCGTCTTAACTAGATCACAAGTTACAGGGAAATGTCAGGGAAATATCAGGGAATTTCAAAATGCTTTCCCCCGGGACATCCTGTTCCTAGTATGAGCTATTGTTTATTTAGTATCCAATGACTATCACTGTGTTTTATGATTCTTGATTAATGTATTTTATTATGTACACTGAAAGCTTATGCGCCGAAGACAAATTCCTCGTGTGTCCAATTACACTTGGCCAATAAAGAATTCTACTCTAGTCTATACAAAGGTTACCAGAAGTGGCCATACTTGTGAACCTACAGTATAAACCTCTGTTGCATTTCAAGCCAAGTTACTAAGGATGTTTTTAATGCATATCTATAGACAGCATTTGTTTTTCCCCATACAGTTAATTTATAACTTCTCTATTCCTGAATATTTCTAGTTAGTTGTGAAAAAAAAGGATAAATGTTAAAACAATATGGTGGTACTGAGATATGCTTTTCTGACCTTAAGATGTAGGAATGTATTTTTTTTTACTCTTTTGATCAGTAGCAAAGTAAAAACATTGTTTCACCTCTTTTCTCTCTTGGCCAAATTCACATCTAAATTAACTTGTTTATTGTATATTGTTTTTTAAGTAAAAAAAGCCCCCTGTCTTGCTCTTCATCTGTACTTTAATGCTGATGCTGCCAAAAACTCATAATAGAACTTGCAGCTACATTACAGTAGATTGAAAGCTTTCATGGCTCTCCTTGAGAAATGTTTTCACCAGAATACGTCAAGGGCTTGGGTGCACTAGGAAAAAAAATTATGTACACTGATCCATTTTCTTTCTGAGAACTGGGAAAGGAAAGTCAGAAACTGCTGGGAACTATGCTATACAGTGGTGCCTCTGCTTACAAACTTAATTCGTTCTGTGACCAAGTTCTTAAGTAGAAACGTTCGTAAGTAGAAGCAATTTTTCCCATAGGAATCAATGTAAAAGAGAATAATGCATGCAAATCCATTAGGAAAACCCAAAACTTTAAGGCTTAAAAAAAAAGTGGCAGGTGGATGAAGCGAAGGCAAACAGAGTGGAAACAGGGAAACAGAGTGGAAACAGGCAGCGAGGAGAAGTGAGGAATGGAGGTCCTAACGAAGGCAAAAGAGTGGAATCGGGCAGCGAAGGAAGCGTCTGCCCCAAATCGCTTCCAAAATCACCAAATTTGCTGCACCAAATTTGGTTTTAGTAATAATGGGTTTTAACTTGTTTTTCTTAATATTAGATTTTTATTGTATTGTATTGTTATTGCTGTTGTGAGCCATCCCCCAGTCCTCGGAGAGGGGCGGCATACAAACCTAATAAATTATTATTATTATTATTATTATTATTATTATTATTATTATTATTGGAGGGGTGATTTTGGAAGTGATTTGGGGCAGCGAAGGAAGTGTCTGGAGGGGTGATTTTGGAAGTGATTTGGGGGGGCGTAGGAAAGGTCTGGAGGGGTAATTTTGGGAGGGGGATGGGGCGAAGGAAGCGGGAGGCGAGGGATTTTGGCAGCAGGATGGGGCTGCTGCGGGAAGCGGAGGAAGTGGAGGGCGAGAGGGGAAAGTGGCAGCGAAATGGGGCGGCTGTGGAGAGCTCCTCGGATGCGCCATTTTGGCTGCTGCTCGCAGCAGTAGCAGCAGCCGAGAGAGAAGCGAGGGTTCATAAGTAGCGAATAGTTTGTGAGTAGAGGCAAAAAAAATCTTGAACACACAGTTCGTATCCCGAAAAGTTCGTAAGTATAGGCTTTCGTAAGTAGAGGTACCACTGTATAAGCACTTAGTAAAAAAAAGTGAATCTGTTTACATTCTCGCTGAAGAACCATTCCTCTAAATTTGGTATGAACTATACCAGTGATGGCTAGCCTTTTTGTTGTTGGGTGCCAAAAGCGCGTGCTTGTGCCTGCACCCATAATGCAATGTGTTTACGATACTCCTCCACGACTCCCCTCACACCCTGTTTTGGGCCTAGCAGGCCTCCCTGCAGCCTCCTGGGACCCAAAATGGGCTGCAGGGCCCCCACACCTGTGCATGTGCACACAACCTCCTACACATGCACACACATCTTCTACATGCCCCCCCCCAACATGCATAGCAGAGACCCAAAAATCAGCTGACCAGGAGAAGGCGTGAGTCCAAGAGCAGTGGTGCTGAGCTGGGGGGTGGCAGCTCGCGTGCCCCAAGAGAGGGCTCTGGGTGCCCCCCGTGTCACACATGTCATAGGTTCGCCATCACTGAACTATATTTTCAAAAGAAAATAACAGTTTAAAAAGAATAATAGTTAATGTCTAATTGCTCTAGCAGCCCTTTGTCAAAAAGCCAGTTCTCTAGGTCAAACCTTTCCTTGGACATTGACAACAATGCTTTCAAAGTAACAAGAGTTGGAAGGGATTGTGGAGGTCTTCAAGTCCAAACCGCTGCTCAAGCAGGAAACCCCACAACATTTCAGACAGATGGTTGTCCAATTTATTCTTAAAAACTTCCACCCACAACTTCTGGAGGCGAGTTGTTCCACTGATTAATTGTTCTAACTGTCAGGAAATGTCTCCATATTTCTTGTGTTGCTTCTCTCCTTGATTAGTTTCCCTCCTTTGCTTCTTTGTCCTACCCTCAGGTTCTTGGGAGAAGAGGTTGACTCTCCTTTGTGGCAGACCCTTAGAGGTTGGAACAAATGGGTGTGTATCTCCTGCTCCTCAGAAGTTGGAGAGGCTGATTATTTATACTTCCTTATAGAGCAATATGTTTCTCCCACCTAAACTAGAATATAAATTTGATGTGAGTTTTCCTCTCTTTAGCAATCCATTTTCAATTCTACCTTTTTTCTTTCAGTTTCCCCCTCAACTGTTGATCAGTGTTCCATGGATAATGAATATGTTTCCACCTCATTATCCACCCAGCGCACTCGGAATCTGTGTGATAGCGTATGATGTGATGAGAGTCTGAAGTTAAATGTGACTTGGAAATATACTCTAGCTGTATGGTGTATTTTCATGCTGGCCTGCAAGATGTTGACTGCAGTAATTAAATGACATAAGCCTTCTCTCCACAAATTCTATCCATGCCCGTGAAAAACAAAAATACAATTAGATTTGTAATATCTAAATTTTATTTGTTTATTTTATTATTTCGACTTCTAGGCTGCCCTTCTCCATAGATAGACTCAGGGCAGCTTACAAAACAAGAATAAATACAGATTAAAACATATAAGAAATACAAACATTAAAACTCATTTCATCTAATCTTAAAAAAACCCATTTTTTTTTTAAAAAAATGATCATCCACCATTCATTCCATCACAATCATGCATACGTCTGGAGCAGGATGCCAATGCTCAATGGCCCCAAGTCTGCCGGCACAGGTGAGTTTTTAAAAACTTATGAAAAGCCAGGAGGGTGAGGGCGGTATGAATCTCTGGAGGGAGTTGATTCCAAAGGGCCGGGGCTGCCACAGAGAAGGCTCTATCCTAGGCTCTGCCAGACGGCATTGGTTAGCTGATGGGACCTGGAGGATGCCAACTCTGTGGGACCTAACATAAGAACCTAAGAAGAGCCATGTTGAATTGGGCCAAAGCCCATCGAGTCCAGCATTCTGTGTCACACAGTGGCCCACCAATTGTACATGGGGATCTTGAGCAGAAAGAGAAGGCAAAACTCTCCCTTTCCCTCGACCCCCAACAAATGGTACCCAAGGGAATCCTGCCTGTCTCAACCAACATAGAGGCGGCACTTGGACATCCGTTTCAATAACCAAGCAATACACTTGGCATCCATGAATCTCATGACCGGCTGTTGAGATTCATGAGGCAGGAGACGGTCCCGTAAGTAACCTCGTCCTAAGCCATGTAGGGCTTTATAGCTCATGACCAACACTTTAAATTGCATTTGGTGACCAATTGTTTGGTGCCCAATTGCATTTGGTGACCGAGTCTATGGAGAGGGGCGGCATAAAAATCTTAATAATAATAATAATAATAATAATAATAATAATAATAATAATAATAATAAGTAGCCAATGCAGCTCGTGGAATGATGGTGAGATATGGGTATACCTTGGAAGGCGTATAACGGCTCATGCAGCTGAATTTTGTACTAACAGCAGTCTCGGAACGTTCTTTAAAGGTAGCCCCATGTAGAGAGCATTGCAGTAATCGAACCTTGAGGTGATGAGGGCATGAGGGCATAAATGCCAAATTCTCTTTTATAAAATTGAGGAAGAATTGAATTTGATCAGAGAAAATCAGATGTTTCGTGCTTTATTGGATGTTTTGAGTTCATCCATCTCACAGCAGATATTATGGTCTATTGATGTTCTAAAACAGGGGTCTCCAATCTCGGCAACTTTAAGACTTGTGGATTTAAACTCCCAGAATTCCTCAGCCAGCTTTGGGAATTTTGAAGTTCACAAGTCTTAAAGTCGCCGAGGTTGGAAACCCCTGTTCTAAACAAAATTGGGCAAAGATTTTAAGATCATTATTGATTTTTTGGAAGCAATCCAACATTGGATTGGACTATTTTAGATAAGTCTTCTCAGGAAAACTGAAGTTATTGTTGAAGGTCCTCCAGGTGCCACCACAGAATTGAAGAAAAAATGAGGGAGGATCTAAACTAGCAAGCATTTTCATGGTGTATCAGATACCACGTAACATATTTGTATTAATTCAGGATGAATATGGAGTTGAAGTCCTTCTCACAACCATGAATATGGGCTTCTAAAACTGATGGATTCTAAATTTAACCATGAAGGAACTCCCAAGTTTCTTTTTACCTATTCTTTTCCTATTTATACACAGCGAAAAAAGTTGTAAGGTTTGCCAAGTCTGTCTGCCACATTTGCTAAATCAAAATAAGGAAGAGCTTCAAATGGACTTTGCTTTATAAAATCAGCAAGGATTCAAATCTGCACCACTGGAGGAGCCACAAGCAATGCATTTGAGTTTCTTAATCACTTTTATGATGAGAGCCTAAAATCTATATTCTGTACCTTTTCTTTAGAAATGCCTATTGTGTTGTCTGGTTCTTGTATCCAGCTGTAGTTCAGCAGTTCAAATCTCACTACTGGCTCAAGGTTGACCCAGCCTCCCATCCTTCCAAGATGGGTAAAATGAGGACCCAGATTGTTGGGAGCAATATGCTGATTCTGTAAACCGGTTAAAGAGGGTTGTAAAAGCATTATGAAGTAGTATATAAGTTTAAATGCTATTGCTATTGTTTTTTGTACACTTACCGAGAACTTCTTTGCAATCCTCAAATGGGTAGAAGAGGCTGAACCATCGATTTAAACTTGCAAAACAAATAAATGATGGTATTGCTAATGGTTTTGCAGCCTTGAAAGTGAGAAATAAATAATATTTTGATTAAAACACTTAAATGTGCCAGACAGGGTTTTTAAGTGCAGTGATTTTAAGACACATGTTTCAGGGAATAAATAAACTTTGGTTGACATTGGCTAGCTGCAGGTGATATTGGACTTTGGCTAGCTCGTATTGTACTTTGTGTGCTTATTTCTGTGTGTAGATGTCATGTTCCCTGAAGAATGAGGATACTTGGTTTATTGCAGGGTTTTTTTTTACATTCTTCCCATTTCTTTCCTGGCTCTTCTGATCCTTTAAAGAAACAAACAATTGTGAATTGGTAACCAAGGATTTGCAGAGAACAAAATATAAATGTCATAATAGCAAGTGCAGATGGGCTGGATGTCATCCAAGCTGCCTTGCAATTTGCTAATACAGTGGTACCTCATCATACGAACTTAATTGGTTCCAGGAGGAGGTTCGTAAGGTGAAAAGTTCGTAAGATGAAACAATGTTTCCCATAGGAATCAATGTAAAAACAAATAATGCGTGCAAATCCTTCAGGAAAATCCCAAACTTTAGAAGGGAGGCGAACAGAGGGCAGGGAGGAGCAGCTAAAGGGGGCGGGTGGAAGAAGCAAGGCTAGGCTAAGGGGTGAGTGGGAAGGAAGAAAGGCAATGGGGGCTCCCCTCCCTTTTCTTTCTTATTTTTCCTCCCCCAAGCTGCCCCTCCCTCCTCCCTTTTCTTTTTTAAAAAGACACCCTTTCAGTTCCTTTGCAAGCACGTTGTTCTCTGCAAAAATTTTCCTCCCCCAAGCTTCCCCTCCCTCCTCCCTTTTCTTTCTTAAACGACACTCTTTCAGTTCCTTTGCAAGCACGTTGTTCTCTGAAAAATGTTTCCTACCCCAAGCAGCCCCTCCCTTTTCTTTCTTCAAAAAAGGGGGGGAAAAAGAAACCCCTTCATCCCAGCAGCAGCTGCTTGGGTTCGTAAGGTGAAAATAGTTTGGAAGAAGAGGCAAAAAAATCTTAAACACCGGGTTCGTATCTTGAAAAGTTCGTTAGAAGAGGCATTCGTAAGATGAGGTACCACTGTACTGTATATGCTTAAAGGTATATAGGACGTTGTAGGCAGGGCCCTGTGGATATCCAATCTCTAAGTTATATGACAGTGATGGCAAACCTTTTTTCCCTCGGGTGCCGAGAGTACATGCCCACACACTACCACGCCTGCGCAAGTGCTCATACCCATAATTTAGTGCTTGGGGAGGGCAAAAATTGCCCCCCCTGCCCCCCTGGAGACCTTCTGGAGGTTAGAAACAGCCCATTTCCCAAGCCACCTTGAGTGTTTGGAGAAGGGCGCCATACAAATCTAATAAATTGAATTGAATAAATTGAACTTCTGGTGAGCCCGGTAAGCCTGTTTTTCACCTTCCCCAGGCTCCAGAGGCTTCCATAGAGCCTGGAGAGGACAAAAACAATCTCCCCCATCCATCCAGAGGCCCTCCGGAAGCCGAAAATGCCCTCTCAGAGCCTCTGTGTGAGACAAAAAATCAGCTGGCCAGTGCACACATGCATGTTGGAGCTGAGCTAGGGCAACAGCTGGTGTGCCGACAGATATGGCTCCGTGTGCCACCTCTGTCACCCGTGCCATAGGTTCGCCATCACTGTTATATGAGGTACCTTGGTGTAATATGAATGAGGTTACAATTAGGATATTCTGGAATTCTGCTTACAGGCCAAATATATGGATATATGCTAAAAATATACACGCTAAGGAAGAAGGTTTTACTTATGGCTAAATTTAAAATGAAACTATTTTAAAAGCCCCATTTTACAGCTTTTTACAGAGAATGCAGAACAATGTGAATGCTTAACAGTATATATTTCAAAGCCAATTTATGACTGAACCTCTCCTTGGCACACTTGGTGGCACCACTTAAATGATAAATGGAGTAAAGTTAGAATAAATTCATACCTGGGAAAGAAATTTTAATGATTCCTCTCTCCTAGTTATGTTTACTTTGAAAGTGAATGCAAGCGAATCTGTGAATGCTTCCATTGGAACAGCTGCACAGAAGTAAAAATATAAGGGTTGTCAATAGAATGGAATAGAGCACAAATTCCCATTTGTTCTGAAAGACCAGGGGTGAGTGGGAGGGATTGGAGTCAATATGTTACCTGTCCCTAAGGCTAGTTTTGCTACTGTCAGGAGTAGGTATGTTGTCTCCAAGGCTAGATTTGTACCTTCTAAAAGTAGAAATAGGCTCCACTGTTGGAAGAGAAAATACACAATTTAACACACAGTGTAAAGTTTTAAAAAAAACTTAAAATACTTTAATCGGGCCAGGGGTTGAGCCCCCCTTCATTTATTTTTTTATTTTATTTTATTTTTTATTTATTTTTATTTATTTATTCTTTGTCCAATACACAATACATATGGAAGAGAATAGACATTGGGTAGTATATATAAAGATAATATGTAATATAGAAGAGAAAGTATATGAGAGGAAGAAAATATATATGATATATAACATAAAGGAAAGACAATTGGACAGGGGATGTTAGGCACACCAGTGCACTTATGTACACCCCTTACTGGCCTCTTAGGGACTTGGAGAGGTCAATCGTGGAGAAATGTTGGGGGTTGGGGGTTGACACTATTGAGTCCGGTAAAGAGTTCCACGCTTCGACAACTCGATTGTTAAAGTCATGTTTTTTACAGTCAAGTTTAGAGCGGTTAATATTAAGTTTGAATCTGTTGCGTGCTCTTGTGTTGTTGCAGTTGAAGCTGAAGTAGTCGTTGACCGGAAGGACGTTGCAGCATATGATCTTGTGGGCAATACTTAAATCGTACTTTAGGCGCTGTAGTTCTAAACTTTCTAGACCCAGGATAGTTAGTTTATTTCCGTAGGGTATTCTGTTCCGAGTGGAGGAGTTTTAATTAAAAATTTGTATTATGGGAAGAGTAATCAACCTATAAAGTAACTTTAGACAGAAATATAATAAAAATGGAAGCTAATTCCTTAATAGTTACAACTGTGACAGTGTATGTTCTGTGCATCAAAGTCCAGTAATCTTCACATATTCTGCATATATTCTGCACATATTCATATATTCTGCCTGGGTTAGCAAGCAATTTTCTGTTTTGCCCACTGGAAATCCATTGCTTTGGGAGTGTTTGGGAAAATTGAAGGTCCATATGGATACCCCAAATAAATGGGAGGGGGGAAATTGGTGTAATCAGCAGTATCATTAGGTGTAAAGATGATTTGGTAAAATAAAAACCAGTACTTGCTTTTTGGCTAAGTTCTTGAATGGCTCCCCCTCCCACCTTCAGTGCTTTTAATATCACACTCATGGTTACAGAGGATGGCATTAGCATGTTCTCTAGTTTCTTGTCATCTACATTGGATGAAGTTGGGGAAGGGATCAATCAACCAAACCATCCATGCTCAATCATAGTGAAAAGGAAGTATTAAGGCAGACAAGTGTGGCATTTGAATTGCAGTTGCACTGCCCCGGAATGCTCCAGATGGTAGTTTCCTGTGTTACTGTAGCTTTGCCTCTCGTAATATCACCATAGACAGGGGCAACCTGTTCACTTATATCCATGTCTTAACATCTTTATTGGATTACTGCAACTGTTCTATCTGTAGAGGTGCTTTAAAGATTACCTGGAAGCGTCAATTGATTGAGAACAGGGCCAAAAGGGTTTTGACTAGTACATTTTATTTGGATTGTATCTCCAAGGGATTACAAGAGCTCTGGTAAGCTGCCTGTTCATTTCTTACTTCTGTTCAATGTTCAGAAATTGACCTGAAGCCCTAAATGTCTTAGAACCCAATTCCCTGTACAAAACATCTCCAGTATCAATCTGCCAGGCACTCTCAGTTCATCAACTTAGAGATTTTTCCTCTGCTTCCTTCTTAAAAGAGGGCAGACATGCGGTAAGTCCAGGGAGAGCCTTTTAGAAATGAAAAAAAACCCAACCCCATCTAATCAATCTGCTTCCATTTCAGTCTGTTTTAGGCAAATTGTTGGCTTATGCTCTTCTGTTGATTGTACTTGAGCATATTGTTTTGATATTTTAATTAAGGGAAACGCTGGGGAACCAATTCTATTGAAGGCAAGTATATAAATAGCGTAAATAAAGACGTCCCTGCAGAAGGTTACACAAACAAGCAGACTGTAGCTTTGTTACTCTCATGTCCCCTGACAAAAGCAATTTAGTAAAGGGCCAGGGAATAACCAGTCATTGTCCACATTTCTAACCTTCTATTCTCTTTTCAAATGCTATCTTCCCTCCAAGAAACTCCAGCTGTGGTATCTAGGTTTTATGATGCTCACAGTCAACTCTGGTTTAATCAAAGGTATACCTGGCTAGGCTTCAGGGTACCCTGGGCTAACCACTCACTTGCCTTCTGGATAGCCGCGTGGCTTACTTGATTGGCTGTGGCCCCATCAAGTGGCCTGTAGCTATAGCGGCACTGCTTAGCTCCTAAGCTCAAGATGACAATTCAAAGGTCTTCTTTCTCAGAAACTCTTTGCCCTGTGTCGTAATCCAGATGAAGGAGCACAGCAAGGAGTGCAAACTCTGTGTTCATTGCAAGGTTATATTAAGACAATCTTGCAATACAGTGTTCCCTCGATTTTCGCGGGTTCGAACTTCGTGAATAGCCTATACCACGGTTTTTCAAAAAATATTAATTAAAAAATACTTCACGGTTTTTTTCCTATACCACGGTTTTCCCATCTGATGACGTCATACTTCATCACCAAACTAATAATTTTTGCAAATAAATAACAAAAAAAATAATTATTGTTAATAAATAATTATGTTTATAAATATCAGGATCACTAAGTGCCTTATTCAATGGTGAGTACCAGTAATAATGATGAGTAAATGGTTGTTAAGGGAATGGGAAATGGTAATTTAGGGGTTTAAAGTGTTAAGGGATGGCTTGTGATACTGTCCTTAGCCAAAAATGGTGTATTTACTTCCGCATCTCTACTTTGCGGAAATTCGACTTTCGCGGTGGTCTCGGAACGCATCCCCCGCGGAAATCGAGGGAACACTGTACTGGGAACTTTGTTGTTACTTAGGTCCTTGACAGCAGGGAGAATCTTGTATGCACGAAGATGGCAAGGCACATTAATCCCCACAATGGAAGAATGGATTATAAAGGTGATGGAGATAGTTGAAATGCCAAAACTGATTTTAATTGAAGAGAAGAACTTAGCTAGTTTGGGAACTCTCCTGGTTGGACATTTTGCTTTGAAACTGAAAACAACAAAACTTTGGTGATTAGAAGAAACACTTTCAGTCTTGCAATATTCTTTTAAGTGATATTATAAAATAAAAATACATGAAAAACAAATGCTAGTGAACTAAGAGGAAGAAAGAGAGATAAGCCAAGAGAGAAATAACAAAAGAAAAAAATGACTTCCTATATTTTAGGGCAATAAGATACAAAAAAATAAAACTCAAGGTTTGCTTTACATTTCACATTATTTCAAGCTTCATGCAAAGTAACAAAATAATTCCGTCCCTTCCTTTTACTGTTTAGAATACTAGGGAGGGTCTGAAACATTTCCCATCCTTTCCCTCCTTTGGGCTGAGATACTTTTGCTGCTGGTTTCCCAGCCTGTAGCTTCTTGTCCTGTCTCCGAAGGTCATTCCCACATACCATTAAACCTTCTGGTTCTACACACCTTTGCTTTATCTTCCTTCCCTGGTGTAGCTGCCTGGCAGTTTTTGCTACACTACTCATTTTTCAGGATGCATGTGTATCAGGTGTGGGAGACCCTGCAGACTCCATAGACTGTATGCCATAATGATAAGTACCGTATTTTTCGCTCCATAAGACGCAGTTTTTTTCCTCCCAAAGTAGGATGAAAAATCAGCGGCGTCTTATGGAGCGAAGATGCAGGCAGGGAGGGGGGGGAGGCGCTGGAGCAGAGGGGGGGGCGGCGATATACTCACCAAAAGTGTCCCGCCTCTGTCGCCGCCTCTCCTCTTCCCAACCCCGAAGAGAGCCGCGCCTTTTGGCCTCCAGAAGTGCTGGGCCGGGGGACGCCTCCACCGCGCAGGTTTAGGAGGCGGAGTGGCACCGGAGGAGCGTTGGCGGCTCCGAGCCTTTGGGAAGGCTACGGGAATCGCTTCAGGAGGCGGGGAGGTCTCGAAGACCCAAAACCCAGCCAGTTGCTCGCAGCCGGTCGGAGCTGCCCGTCCGACACCTCCGTCTGACCCGTCCGATGCTGGCGTCTCCCTCCCTCCCTGCCTGCCGGCCCCTGCGCACCCCAACCCCCCCCCCCCGAACTCCCACGGAAGGCAGTCCCCGTTCCCCCCCGCTTGCCAGCTCTCGCTTTGGTGTTTCTCCGGTGGAAGCAAGGCGGTTGAGTTGCTCCGAGGTTCTGCTTCCAAGCAACCGTTTGCCGCCTCCCCGCAAGCCCCCTGCCCGAAGCTGCAAGCGCGAGATCCTGGGGCGAGGGGGAGGCGGCAGTCCTGCGCTTTGCACTGGGGAGGTGCAGCGGGGAACCGGGGAGGAAGCCACCCCTCTGTGCTGGGAGGGAAGAAGGAACAATGTTCACTATCTCCCAGGACCACCAAGCCCCCTTCCAACAGCACATGCGAGGCTCCTGGCCTGCCAGCTCTCAGCTTCTCATTTCTGCTTTCTCTCTTTCTCTCTTGCTCTTTCATTCTTTTTTCTTTCTTTCTTTCTCTTTCTTTCTTTCTCTTGCTTTCTCTCCTTCCTTCCCTCCTTCCATTTCTTTCATTCCCCCTCTCTATTTTTATTTCTCTTTCATTCTCTTTCTCTCTTTTTCTTTCTCTCTTGCTCTTTTTCTTTCTCTCTTTTACCTTCCCTCCTTCCATTTCTTTCATTCCCCCTCTCTATTTTTATTTCTCTTTCATTCTCTTTCTTTCTCTCTTTTTCTTTCTTTCTTGCTCTTTTTCTTTCTCTCTTTTACCTTCCCTTCCTCTATTTCTTCTTTTCTTTCTCCTTCCTACCTTCTTCCCTCCCTCCCTTCCTTCAGTTCTTCCTCTCTTCCTCTCCCCTTTCATAAGTTTCCTTGCTTCCTTCCTCTGTTCTGTCCCTTCCCCCTTTCTTTCTTTCTTTCTTTCTTTCTTTCTTTCTTTCTTTCTATTTTTTTTCTATTTTCTCCTCTAAAATCTAGGTGCGTCTTATCAACAGGTGCGTCTTATAGAGCGAAAAATACGGTAACTATACAAAAGGTTAATAAAAATGAATTGATTTTCTACAGCGCCACTTGTTGTGCTTGCAGCAAGAACCGAGGCATGTACCTAAAGAATCCATTCTCATTTGAGTTTAAGATCACTTTACAAGACAGAAACAAAATTAGTTCTTTAATTTAATATATATATATAAGTCACCTGCAAAAGATTGATCTGAACCAGTAATGGGTTTTAAAACCTGTTGCTACCAGTTTGCACACTTGCGCGCACGTGCTACGCTTTTGCGCATGTGCAGAAGCATCCTGGGCAGGTGGGCGGAGCCTTCCACCAGCACTGCTACCAGTTCTCAGAACCAGCTCAAACAGGGAGCAACCCACCGCTGATCAGAACAGAAGACAAATGACAGTTTTTGCCTCCCAGCTCACAAAATGATAATTCAGTGGATCATCAAAGACAACTTAAGGGACAATTACAATTTTTCGAGATGCAAGATAACTTTGGTCCTTTCCTAATGTGTTGTGATTCAGCCTGAGGCTCCTCAGGGACCGGCTGGATCTCTGCCGGATTCATGCCCAGAGGAGGAGGACAGTGAACAGGAGGGGGAGGACCAGGCAGACGGGGGAGAGGAACGTCAGGAAGAGGAGGAGGGAGAGCAGCCTGAGACCCCCGGGGGGGGGGGGGGGCGGCTCTCCCCAGCTAGTAGCCTGGATTCATTGGATGAAGACGCACAGGCTATAATAGACATGAGGCAGCGACGAGCAGCTCAAAGACGGGGCCAATTAGAAAGGTATTTCCATCCCTGAATTGGCAACAGCTTGGTTTGGGTGTGGTTCTCCTCAGCAGGGTTGAAAAGGCAGGCCCGCCCTTACAGTCTTGTGGAGAGTTATCAATTGGGAGTCCTGTGACCTTGCTTCGATTCTCGGCGTCTCTGATCTTGGCTTGTGGCCTAGAAGTCTGGAAGACTTGGGGGAGGCGTGGGTTTTATTATCTCCAGCGTTGTTTTTGCCAGCAAGAATCCTGTTTTATTGCCTGGCCTTCGTGAAACCTCTGTGAAGCTTCATCGTGTTCCTGTCTGTAAGAACAGTTTTTGTTACCTGTGTTTGCTTTGAATTATATAAACTGCCTTTGCTTTTTACCAGTGTGTCTGGATACTCTTTTTGGTTGGTGTTGGCGTCTGGGGGGACCCAGACAGAACATAATGTAGAGAAACTGTGCTGTAAAGCACATAGGTTATTTTAAAATATTTTTTAAAATTAAATATAGAAAGAGCAAAAATTTCAATGTCTATATAAACTGTGTTGTCTGGGTATAATTAGCTTGAGCAATAGTCATAATAATAATAGCATTCATAATATCAATCATACAGTAACAATGATGTCTCATCATAACATTGATAACAAACATATGGCAATAGTGTTTACTTATCCATTTGTTAATCCATTTTTACAAAATTAATCATCCTACTGTATTAATTAAAAAACTAACTTCTGTTCCCGCTCATTAACCATTGATAGCATGAATCCCATATTAAGAAATATCAAGTGTCTTTCTTGTCTTTCATTTTAAGTGTTAATCTTTCAATTCCTGCACATCCTGGTATTTATTTTTTACATTCTCTTCAGTAGGGACCTCTATGCACACAGTTTTTTGAGCATGTACAGTGCATGCCGAAGACTATCAAACAGACTTAAACATGCACTTTAAGAGAGAAAAGACTAGTCTGAGAACAGATGTTACACTTTTGACAACTTGTTACCTAGAGAACCTTGCATCTTGCTGATTCCAACTTAAAATTGACTGGACAATTCCCATTCATTTCTACGCCCCACCCCCCAACCCAAGCAACCTCTGCATGATTTTAAAAGGAATTTCCTAAAAAAGGGTGCAGTTTGGAAGGAATTATTATTATTATTATTTATTAGATTTGTATGCCGCCCCTCTCCGCAGACTCGGGGTGGCTTACAGCAATGATAAAAACAATATATCTGCGGAGAGGGGCGGCATATAAATCCAATAAATCTAATCTAATAAATCTAATCTAACAAATCTAATAGTTAGAATCTAAAATAACAATAATACATTTGAAAAGTCTAAAAAACAAGAAACCCCAATATATAAAAACATACATACAGTCATATCATACACAAATAACTACATAGGCAGGGGGAGATGTTTCAGTTCCCCCATGCTTGACAGCAGAGGTGGGTTTTAAGAAGTTTACGAAAGGCAAGGAGGGTGGGGGCAGTTCTAATCTCTGGAGGTAGCTGATTCCAGAGGGTTGGAGCCGCCACAGAGAAGGCTCTTCCCCTGGGTCCCGCCAAGTGACATTTTTTAGTTGACAGGACCCGGAGGAGACCAACCCTGTGGCACCTAACCGGTCGCTGGAATCCTGGTTGTTTTTTTGCCATTTTGCTGTATTCTGCTCAGAGTCACTCATGCCCTAGTCAACTCAAGATTGGTCTACTACCTTATGTCCTTTGCATAAGGTGTTCTTGAATTTGGAAGTTTCAACTGGTGCAGCAGGATAGGCAATTATGTGTTCTTCTAAGGCAGCACATCAGAGGTGGGATTAAGCAGGTTCTGACCAGTTCTGGAGAACCAGTAGCGGAAATTTTGAGTAATTTAGCAAACTGGCAAATTCCACCTCTGGCCTCGCCCTCGTCCCCATCTTTTCTCTGCCTCCCAAGTCCCAGCTGTTCAGGAGGAAATGGGGATTTTGCCAGTAACCTTCCCCTGGAGTGGGTTGGGAATGGAGATTTTACAGTATCCTCCCCCTGCCATGCCCACCAAGCCACACCCACCAAGCCTCACCATTCCTACCAAGCCACACCCACATCATCCCATCACTGCAGCACATATTATATCCATCTGTTCAATGAGCTGCATTGGTTGCCATTTTGCTTCCAGCTCCTGGGTTGCTTTTAATCTTTAAAGTCCTTCATAGTGTGTGACCAGATTACAGTAGTGGCCAAAATTTTAGAAACCTTTTGGAAACCTTTTGGGAAAAGTGTATTTTTGAGGTTTGATGGCTAATACCATCACTTTTCTTTGAAGTAGTACCATAAGATTATATATCAATGGAAAGATACTTTAATCAAGAATGTAATGCAACAAAGTTTGTTCAATTATCTGTATTCTATGAAAAGTTATAGCCAAATAACCAAGGGAAGCACAATTTGCTTAGGTTGATATCAGATAGCTTTCCTTTTGATTGTAGCCAATGGATATGAATGTTTAGAGAGACAGTCATGTGTCATCTTGTTTTGGCAATAAGCCAATCAAATCACAGTAGGATTCAGTTATTCAGTATTGAAGCTGAGAGGAGGAGATTTTTCAGTGTTTTATGTGATGACTATTAAGTTGGTTGGGTTTTTTTTTTGTTCTTTCATTTAGTGAACTTGTAAAATGTAATAATATTAAAGTAATGGTGCAAAGAGTTGACTGGTCACTCAGAAAGCGATGTAAAATGGTTTTATTAAGTGAACAAGGCTACAGCTATAAAGAAATTAGAAGAAAAATCGGTAGAAACTTAACCAAAGGTGGCATTTATAAGTTTTTGAAGAAGTATAATTAGACTCAGTTTATAGAATCACACTGGTAAAGTCAGAAAAAGGTGCACAACAGCAAGTGGTGATAGAAGAATTAAGAGACTGTGCCTATGTGACAGTTAAAACCTGTTTTTTCTAGGGTGATAATATCCCATTTTTATACCTGTTTTAATTTCTTCTTTATAACTCCTACTCTAATAGTAAATACTTCATAAAAGGTATTGCATTATGTTCTTCATTAAGGTACCTTGCCATTGATATATAATTTTATGGTACTATTAAAAAAAAGTGAGGTTATTAGCCATCAAACCTCAAAAATGCTGTACAGTTTTTCCAAAAGCTTTTCACAATTTTGGCCACTACTGTATCTGAGGGGATGCCTTTCCCTTATTATATCCTCTTATCCATTAGATTCAGTATATGGGTCATTCAATGGGTGTCATCAATCAATCAATCAATCAATCAGAGATGTATCTTTGGTGGGTCCTAGGGGGTAGAATTTCTCTGCTGTGGCATCTGCCTAATGGAATATTCTCCCCTGGACATTGTCAGCTCCATTCCTTGTGATGTAGAACAGAATAGAGTAACAGAATTGGAAGGGACCTTGGAGGTCTTCTAGTCCAACACCCTGCTTAGGCAGGAAATCCTACACTACTTCAGACAAATGGATAGCTATATAAATTAGATTAATAAATAATAACAACAACAACAACAATAACAGAGTTGGAAGGGACCCTGGAAGTATTCTAGTCCAATCCTCTGCTTAGTCAAGAAACCCTACACTACTTATGACAGATATCATAAGTAACATCTTCTTAAAAACTTCCAGTGTTGGAGCATTCCCAACTTCTGGAGGCAAGCTGTTCCACTGATTAATTGTTCTAACTGTCAGGAAATTTCTCCTTAGTTCTAAGTTCCTTCTCTCCTTGTTTAGTTTCCACCCATTGCTTCTTGTTTTACCCTCATGTGCTTTGGAGAATAGATGACTCCTTCTTCTTTGTGGCAATCCCTGAGATATTGGAACATTGCTATCATGTCCCCACTAGTCCTTCTTTTCATTAAACTAGCCATGTCCAGTTCCTGCAATCATTATTCATATGTTTTAACCTCCAGTCCCCTAATCATCTTTGTTGCTCTTCTCTGCACTTTTTCTAGAGTCTCCACATCCTTTTTGCATCGTGGCGACCAAAACTGAATTCAGTATTCCACGTGTGGCCTTACCAAGGCCTTATAAAGTGTTATTAACACTTCACATGATCTTGATTCTGTCCCTCTGTTAATGCAGCCAAGGACTGTGTTGGGGTTTTTTGGCAGCTGCTGCACACTGCTGGCTCATAATTAAATGCTACCAGTGTATTGTGATCAATGAGTTCTTCTGAATGTTTAAGAACTGACTCTGTCAATTCCACTGCCTGAACTGTGCCACTAGTCACAGAACAGCTGACAGGTGCACCACACATGGAGGCTCACCTCTGCTGTCAACCAGCTCACAATTCCAGAACATTTAACAATTGACTGTCACGAGCCAGTGTGAACCAGCTCCAGCCTCCCACTGATTGTGGGTCATAACAACTGGTCTCTGTCCTTCTGTGTCTGGAATAAAACAGCCAGTTATTGCCTTTCCAACTGTTGCATTGCTGTCTCCAGGCCAGGTCTTCTTTTTTCTTGAAAAAAGAAGAAACAGGCATTAGTTTCAGCTAGCAGTTTTACTACTTGGGAGGGGAGGTAAGTGGTGACAGAACCTCCTGTCTCAATTAATATCCCTGCTGCACCCAGTTGGACAACATAGGGACCATAATTACCCAGGCATTCTTGTTGTCCTCAAGAGAGTTGTCATCTAGCCTAGAATTAATTTTCTTCTTTCTCTTAAGACTGTGCTGGAAGTCATGTTTGGTTAGCATGGTACAGTGATGGTGAACCTATGGCACGTGTGCCACAGGTGGCACATGAAGCCATATCTGCTGGCATGTGAGCTGTTGCCCTACCTCAGTTCCAGTGTGCATGTGCCAGCCAGCTGATTTTTGGCTCACACAGGCTTTTGATTTCCAGAGAGCCTCCGGGGGAGTGGGGGAGGATGTTTTTACCCTCCCCTGGCTCCAGTGAAGCCTTTGGAGCCTGTGGAGGGCAAAACATGAGCCTATTGGGCCCAGCAGAAGTTAGAAAACAGGCCATTTCTGTCACGGATTGTAAAAGTCCGTTTGAACTTTACACCGCGGAGTGACGGATTTAAGAGATCCAAGCATTGTTATTTCAAAACAAGCTTTCTTTTTATTATAAAAGTAGAAAATAAACAGCTCACATCATGGAGTCTTAAGAACAATGGGAGACAAGCAGAAACAACAAGCTGAACAAGACGGAAGTGATATAAAAGGATATTACATAAAATATGGGAGGTGATTAATGACAAGGCACACATGTTAACTCTTTAATTACTGAATGTCTCTGTGGCTGGCAATATTCAGCGTGACAGTTTCAACCTCCAGAGGGCTTCCAAGGGGGAGAGTGAAGCTGTTTTCACCCTCCCCAAGCATTGAATTATGGGTGTGGGCACTCACACATGCACGATAGTGTAGGCCACGCTGTTTCGGCACTCGAGGGAAAAAAGGTTCACCATTACTGGCATAGTATTTCTTTTTTGGGAGCCCTGCTCAGAATTTCCAGATGTGCAATGCGGTTATTCCATTGTGAATTCATAGATTCCAGGATTGTGCTAAAGTTAAGATTCAAATGTATGGTGAGATGACAGCACTGTTTCTCAGAAGTTGACTGTGTGTCCACCTGGATGCTTCATGCGGACTGAGAAGCAGAACTGGAGAGTAATGAAATGGGTTGTGATTTTATCTTGTGATAGTTTGCAATAAGAGACAAATTGGCAACTCAAATGCGCGTTTTCTGAACTTCCAGTTTGCCCGTTGGGCTGCTTTTTGCACTCCGTGGCTTCAGGAACCTTCCTGGAACCCTCCAGAGTGCAAAAACAGCACAATGGGCAAACTGGAAGTCCATTTTTCCAAACTTTCATTTGCCCATGTAGCCGTTTTTTCACATCCCAGGCTTCAGTGAATGTGTGCATGTGCAGGGCGGGGTGATGAATTGTTCACATGCAGGGGCAGCACGGAGATGTGTATGCATGGTGGGAGGGAAAGGGTGCACACATGCTAGCACACCCACCCACACCCTTTTGGCACGCAAACCGAAAAAGCTTCACCATCACTGGTATAAGGATTCCTACCTGAAAAGGGGGTTGGACTAGAAGACCTCCAAGGTCCCTTTCAGCTCTATTATTCTGTTATTATTCTGTCTCTCATTAGATGCATTCAAATAGGGGCTAGGCATAAATCTATCCAGGATCCCTTAACTTGGATTCATGCACTGAACAGGATATTGAATTCTGGGGGCCTAAAAGGTGCTCTTCAGATGGATGGTTCTGTGATTTTTTTTTTTTTTAAATTGCCTCATTTTTGCATCTCTAACCTAATAACTGTTGTTCAGTCCAGAGATTTTATGAATCTTTAATAAGACATTTTCCAGCCCTTTTCCCAACTGGCAAATCTCACAGGGAAACCAGGGCAATTAAATGGTTGAATAATAATACGTAGCATGTAGCTAGATACAAAAAAATGGAGGAGCCTAGTTCTCTTTTACAAAACCTTGCAGAATATCTGTAAAAGCAGAACTGGGCTGGTAGAGCAGAAGGTTGAAGATTCCTGCCTAAAAATCCTCCAAGTTTACACATTCTTACTACCTTCCTGTCCGAGGTTGGTTTTTTGTTTTTTTTACACATTACTATTGTTGATGGATGAGGCGCTGGTAATCTGTCTCCTGTCTAACTTACATGTGCAGAATCAACCTGTCTTTTTCTTTTTCTCCTTGGCACAATCCAATTTAAGCCTCACATCAGTCTAGCACGCTGTTTATCAGACGAAGCAAGCTGTGACTCACAAAAGCTTGTATCTTAAAAAACGATAGCTGCAAAAATACTACTAGACTCCTCTAATTTTTGCTTCTGTACACTCCTACTAACCCTACTTTGTTCTAGTTCTTGGTAGATATTAATGACATCCCTTTATCTTCCTAGGGCAGGGGTATCAAACTCGATTTCATTGAGGGCCTTAAGAGGATTGTGTTTGACCTCAGGAGGAGGATGAGTGGGCAGGGCTGGTGTGGGTCTGGTCAGTTCAATGTCTTGCAGCCCAGATGCAGCTCCCCTGGTGTCTGTTTTTGGCTGCTACAGTCTCCTGCAGCCCTCTGCCAGCAAAAACAGAGCTTGGGAAGACCACACACAGCCCTCCCGAGCTCTGTTTTCACTTGTAGAGGCACCATGGTCTGGTCCTTCACTGTTTCCAGAATGGCCCCATGCGCCAGATCTAAGCACCCAATGAAGCAGATCTGGCCCATGGGCCTTGAATTTGACATCCCTGTTCTAGAGGGATGCTTGTACAGTGGTACCTCTATGTAAGAACGTAATTTGTTCCGTGACCAAGTTCTTAAGTAGAAAAGTTTGTAAGTAGAAGCAATTTTTCCCATGGGAATCAATGTAAAAGCAAATAATGTATGCAAACCCATTAGGAAAGAAATAAAAGCTCGGAATTTGGGTGGAAGGAGGAGGAAGAAGAAGAGGAGGAGGACAATCGCTGCTGAAGGAAGAAGGTGAGATGAGGGGAATCAAAAAAATCCAAAACTTTAAGACTTAAAAAAAAAGAGGGACTCTGAGGCAGCGAGGAGGAGCATGTGCCTCCCATACACCCGGCGCAAGGCTGCCTCCCATACACTGCCCCAGAGAGTAAAACCCAAGCAGGTGAGAGGGGGGAACCTCCTGCTCCTTTGACCAAAAGGCTGCTGCTGCTACCTGCTTCCTCTTCCTCTTCCTTCCCATGCTGAAGTGCTCCCCTCTTCTCTCGCTTGCTCGCTTTGTAGCCGGCACCTTTCCTTCACTGTGATGACTCCTTGGTTTGGCAGAAGCCGAGTTGATTCAGCCAGGGTGGAGCGCCCCCTTTTGCCTTTCCATGCCCAGACACTCTGGGAGGTAACAAAATGCTTTGTTTGCTCTGGACTGCCAAAGCCTCCTTAAGCGCCACCGAAAGGCTCCTCTGGCAGCCCAGAAAAGCCCAAGATGACCAGGATTAAAGGGGGAATGGCAGGAAACTGGCCGGGCCTTCGTGCCGCTCTCAAATTTCCTGGGAAAGTTTTCCGGGCTCGGGTTCTTAAGTAAAAAATGGTTCTTAAGAAGAGGCAAAAAAATCTTGAACACCCGGTTCTTATCTAGAAAAGTTCTAAAGTAGAGGCGTTCTTAGGTAGAAGTACTACTGTATTTGGTATCCTGTGACGTAAGGCACATGACTGGAGTTAACCCATCCCATCTCCCTTTGACATAGACCAATCTTACTGGTGTTAGATATTTTGATTTTTCTTAGCATTTGTCAGATTTGCATGTAGGTATTGCCTGGTTTTCATTGCATCTGCCTGATTCACACCATGAAGATATCAATTCACATGATGGCAACAAAGGAATTGTTTTTCAACCAGTTTGTTTCAGAATCTGACGCTGATTTGGGTTGAGAGACAGTGACTAGCTGGAAGTCACCTAGTTTGGTTTCACGGTGTAAAGAAGGACTAGGACATGAATCTTCCCAGCATCTTACTAAGCCATGCTGTCAGTCTTACAAACATTAAATATATTAACCTGTGTTACAAAAGGAACAAAAAGAATAGGATTTTTTTTGTTCCTTTAAGTAATTGTATATAAAGCATTCAGTGACATAGAAGATAACAATATATTCAGACCACCAAGAGCAGAAAGGAAAACATAATAGAATATTTTTTATTTTATTTATTTATTCATTTGTCCAATACACAATACATATGGAAGAGAATAGACATGAAGTAATATATATAAAGATAATATGTAAAAAAAGAGGAGAAGATATATGAAAGGAAGAAAATATATATGATATATGAGATAAAGGAAAGACAATTGGACAGGGGACGAAAGGCACACCAGTGCACTTATGTACGCCCCTTACTGACCTCTTAGGAACCAATATGTAACACTTTGGATTGATTACAGGATGATATTGATTTGATCCTGAATTTGAAAAAAAAAAAGTTTAAAAAAATGTCATGCTGAAAAAAAACCCCATGTAATTTATTGAGCATGTCCAGAGAACATAAATGAGAGAAATAATCAAGCGTACAACATAATTCAAATATCAAATTGTAACAAGTAGCTAACTTGTCTCTATTTCTCAAGCATAAATTTCTCTTGAAACAGAAGTTTTTTCTGTGCCAGTTTTATTGCCTGGAAAAGTTTTCTGTACTTGAGAATGAGCTCTGACACCAGAACTGAGGTCCTGCAGTATCAGCTCCCAGTCACTCTACAGATGCTTATCTCTCACAGCAAGAGTGATGGTGGGATGTTCAATTTGGCCCACACTGGGTGTAGGCTGTTACAGTCTTAATTGTCTATGGAGATTCTCAGCCATCCAGGTCATAGTTGTCCCAAAGGTGCTTTTTCAAGAGGTAGCTGGACTTTCTTGGGTTTTTTAAAAAGACGTTTAGCTTTTCATCCATGAAGCTTTTTCAAAAGCTAAAGAAGCTTCTTGTATGAGAAGCGAAAGCAGAGGTGAAATCCAGCAGGTTCTGACAGGTTCTGGAGAACTGGTAGCAGAAATTTTGAGTAGTTCAGAGAATTGGCAAATGCCACCTTTGGCTGGGCTCAGAGTGGGGTGGAATGGAGATTTTGCAATATCCTTCCCCCAGGAGTGGGGTGGGAATGGAGTTTTTGCGGTATCCTTCTCTCACCCACCAAGCCACACCCACCAAGCCACACCCACAGAACTGGTAGTTAAAAAAATGAATTTCATCACTGAGCAAAAGTCTTCAAAGAAAATCAAGAAAATCCAGTTGCCTCTTGAAAATGTACCTTTGGGATTAGAATCTTACTTATTTTTAGCTCCCAAGAAAGAGGACTAGGTTTTTTTGGAGGGGGGACGACCCACTGGCATTAAGCAGGCAGAGGAAGAATTCAGTCAACCGATTTCTCTTTGAAACAGTAAATAGCTCAAGGAAATGTTTTGTCCTGAGACACTTAAACAATTAAATGCTGAACATGTTTTATAAAAAGTTCCTTCCCATTTATAACTGTATGACTGTAACTTGTTGCTTGTATCCTTACAATCTATATTAAAATTGATGGTTTCCTGATTGCTTATTTGTACCCTATGACAATCATTAAGTGTTGAACCTCATGATTCTTGACAAATGTATCTTTTCTTTTATGTACACTGAGAGCATATATGTACTAGAGACAAATTCCTTGTGTTTCCAATGACACTTGGCCAATAAAGAATTTTATTCTGTTCTGTTCTATTTGCTGGGAATATAACTCTGCCAATAATCAGAGGTCCAGCACATTTGTGTCCTCTCTTGGTGACAACGTCATCTGTCAGAAGATGGAAAAAAGAAGAAGGGGGGGGAGGAGGTATTCGTCACCACCAAGGTAGAATTGGTTGAATAAGCAAAAATCCTGGGGAAAAAGTAGTTTCATTCCTATATCCATGATATCCCGAGGAGAATGAAATGAGAAGAGTCAAACTTAGAAAATTCTAAGCTTTCTAAGCCTAGGGTTTCAGGTCTGGTCACATGATCATTGTAGGACAGTGATGGCGAACCTATGGTGACACACGGAGCCATATCTGCTGGCACCCAAGCAGTTGCCTTAGCTCAACTCCAATGTGTATGTGTGTGCTGGCCAGCTGAATTTTGGCTCACAGAGGTGCTGGGGGGCGTTTTTGGCTTCCAGAGAGTCTCCAGGGTGCTGGGGGAGAGCGTTTTTACCCTTCACCAGTTCCAGGGAAGCCTTTGGAGTCTGGGGAGAGTGAAACACTAGCCTACTGGGCCCACCAGAAGTTGGGAAACAGGCCGTTTACGGCCTCCAGAGAGCCTCCAGGAGGCGAGGGAAGCTGTTTTCGCCTTTGCCCATCATTGAATTATGGCTGTGGGCACTCGCACATGCATGATAGCGCTCGCCCACGCTCTTTCGGCACCTGAGGAAAAAATGTTCGCCATCACTGTTGTAGGATCAAGGGTACCAATTTAATCCAAGGTTCCTGTTTTTTCCTCTTTGAATGACTTGACATTCTTTCCTCTCTTGGCTGATGTTTATATACCAAGAGCATCACTGTTTATAAAACTCTAATGGCCCAGCCCACCCACCCACAAGTGCAGGGGTGTCTTCTGCTCCTTTGCTTAAAGAAAAAGTTCAGCAGGTACGCTGAGGTTGAATTTTACAGATGGCAGAGGTGTGCAACTGCTGTCCTCTGCTTTTGTGATGGATTCAATGCATCCCTGTGAGCAACAAGTAGTCTCTGAAATGACGGCCTTTGCCAGCAGAGCCTAAAAATAGGGGGGGTTTTCTCCCCTCCCCAAAAAACAAGAGTACAAACAGATAAAAAGATCAGTGACAGCTGTGTGCTTTTCCTGACGCTTGACCTTTTCAGGAGGAGAGGGGGACCATTTGATCTTTAAGCGTTTATCCAAAAGTTACAAACTCCTCTGAATTTTTAAGGCGAGGAGATATCACTCCCTGCATGGCAAGCACGCAACCACAGCTGTTGTCCCTAATTGTTTCGAGCAGCTTTTCCCTTTCTGGAAAAGTTTGGAAAGCAGAGGAAAAACTGTGAGTGTGTTTGGGGCGGGTAGGTGATGGGAAGAGGGCAAAGGCCAGGGGTGGGTTTCTAAATAACTTTGTTGAAGGTCTGCGCGTGCATGCGTGACACTTCTGCGCATGTGCAGAAGTGTCCCGGATAGGTGGGTGGAGTCTCCTCCCGCTGGCGCTATTGGTTCTAAGAACTGGTGTGAACTAGGAGCAACCCACCGCTGGCACAAGCTCTTAGGCTACCTGATAGTGACGATTCCTGGTTTCTGAGCGACTGATTAGGTCCCACAGAGTTGGCATTCTCCGGGTCCCATTGGCAAAACAATGTCGTCTGGTGGCCCCCAGGAGAGGAGCCTTCTCTGTGGCGGCCCTGGCCCTCTGGAAACAACTCCCCCCAGAGATCAAGACTGCCCCCACCCTCCTTGCCTTTTGCAAACTACTGAAAACCCACCTATGCCGCCAGGCTTGGGGGACATTACTGACCCTTAGCTGTTTCATTTTATGGTTTAATTGGATGGTATGACTGTTTTATAATGGGTTTTATAATTGTTTTTAATATTAGATTTGTGCTTTGTATTTGTTGTGAGCCACTCTGAGACTTCGAAGGGGGCGGCATACAAGTCTAAAAAATTATTATTATTATTACTATTACTATTATTATTATGTCAATACAACTCAGCAAACGAGATCACTATGCTGGATGTCGTATTTCATCACCAGTTGGGCACTTCCCAAGCACCTAGGACTGCGTGATGTAGCGGCGAATTATGTTTGCCGATCCCAGTAAAGCGGCCTTTTGCAATTGACAGATGGAGATTTTGTCAATTCCGATGATTTTCAAATGTCCTCTGAGATCCGTTGGCACTGCGCCCAGCGTGCCAAGTACCACTGGGACCACTTTCACTGGCTTATGCCAGAGTCGTTGCAGCTCGATTTTTAGATTTTCGTATTTCACTAATTTCTCTAGCTGCTTCTCCTCAATTCTGCTGTCTCCCGGGATTGCGATGTCGATGATCCATACTTTCTTTTTCTCTACAATCAGGATGTCTGGTGTGTTATGCTTCATAATTCAGTCAGTCTGAAATCCCACAGTAGTTTTGGTTGCTCATTTTCAACCACTTTTTCAGGCTTATGATCCCACCAGTTCTTTGCCACTGGTAAATGGTAGTTCCGGCACAAGTTCCAGTGGATCATTTGTGCCACAGCATCATATCTATGCTTGTAGTCAGTCTGTGCGATCTTTTTGCAGCAGCTGAGTATGTGATTGATTGTTTCATCTGTTTCTTTACAGAGTCTGCACTTTGGATCGTCTGTTGATTTTTCAATTCTGGTTTTGACAGCATTTGTTCTAATGGCCTGTTCTTGTGCCCCCAGTATTAGTCATTCTGTCTCCTTTTTGAGTGTTCCACTTGTAAGCCATGACCAGGTCTTTTCTTTATCCACTTTGTCATCAATCTTCTCCAAGAACTGGCCATGCAATGCTTTGTTCCGCCTACTGTCCATAGGACATTGAGTTACAGTTTTTCTGTACTGTTCCTTAGTTTGCTTCACCTTGAGAAGTTTCCTATTGTTGATCTCCATCAACGCTGACTCTTTGCTGTCCTTCACATAGTCAGCTAATGCATGCTTCTCTTCTTCCACTGTCTGCTTCACTTGCAAAAGTCCTCTGCCGCCTGTTTTCCTTGGTAAATACAGCCTGTCAACGTCACTGTGGGGGTGTTATTTATTTATTTATTTATTTATTTATTTATTTATTTATTTATACATACATACATACATACATACATACATACATACAATTTTTTTTTCCTGGACAGGGTTTGTTTTCCCTTTCCAGATATTCGGCATTCAAATTGGTTCTACTTGAATCTCTGGATTGTTGTAAAGGTTTGGCGAGGGCAGTAGCGGGTTGCTACCGGTACGGTAAAGGACGGCACACCAGTAGTGATCGCTGTGCTGTGCATACAGCTTCAGTTATCTTGCATGCGTGCACATGAGTCCGAGCGTGTTTTTGCTTCTGCGCGTGTGCAGGAAGAAGAACAATCACCAAAATCTTGCACATCCACAAAAAATTTTTTTTTTGCCGAAATCATTCTCTTGTGTGCGTCCCCTCGTGAAATTTTGCTTCTTGCGCATGCGCAGAACCAAAAAACACCCTGGGATGCGTGCCCGCCCACCCAAGCTAACGAAAGCTGTGCATATGGCACACTAATAGCAGCGATAATAGGAACCCGCCCCTTGGCGAGGTGGGGGATCCAAAGGAAGGAGGAGAAAATTAAAGGAGTTTGATCTAAAACCAGCTTACTTTGTTTGTAAAAATAAGAGGAGAAGGGGGAGGGAGGGAGGAAGAGAGAGAGAGACTCATTTTATACAGTTGCTATTTCTCCCCAAATAATTAATAAAACCCCCCAAATACCCTTATATGTCATCCAGTGTGGCTTCTCTTGACAAATAAAGTGTGTGTCTCTCCCCCCCTGCTCTCCCCCTCCCTCGACAGACCAAGCTCAGCATGGTGGTTCTCTCACCTTAAGCATCCATTAAGGAGACATGCTTGGTCTCGCAAGAAGAGACACTGAAGCTATTGCTCTACGTATCCAGTAACCATGGGGGTCCGATGCTTAAAGCGCTGCTCTTAAAATTGCTCTCCCTTTTTTGCAGCAGGGTACTCTGTAGAACAGCAAATTGCTTTCTGTTGTGCTCTTTTTCCAAATGGACTCTTTAGGTCTCATTTAAGGAACGTCACAGCTCCTTTTTTGCCTCTAGGCCCAACCCAGGACCACTTCAAGGCAGTTGTGAAATCACATTCACCATCATCAGGCTGAAGTTTCAAGCTTCGTGCTGTTGTAAAATGGAATATATATATTATTACAGTGTTCAGGATTGAGTAGAAACTATTATGTTCTAATGGGTTAAAAAAAAGAAGGAAAGCCCTCAAGCCTGTCCGTAGCTTTTGTAAAAATGGATTTTAGTTCTTTTGTGTCTCTTGCAGATGTCTTTCATTAAAAGTGCCTCTGCTGGAATTTATTTGCAGCCGGTTTACTGGATAAGGATTGTACATGAGGAAGAATGGGCTGGCTGGATCAGATTTTTTGCTGAAATGTACTCTAAAGTGGCCAGTGAAAGAAGTACCATTATCGTATTGGCATGATTGGCGTTCTGGTGGCTTTATGAGGATCTGCAATGTATTTGCATAAGTTCTCTCCCACTTCTGGTTATAAAGTTCCTAGAATATAATCAACATTACAGATTTTAAAACAGCGGTTTCTCCAGATAAAGCTTCTATGTCTGATCCTGTGGCTAAGTGCGTGCTTCCCACCTCTTGCGAAAGTGAATTGGGAGTTGGGAATGATTTTCGTAAAAATTGGGGCAGGAGGAAAGTGAAACAGTAACTGAATATATTGAGGAAAGGAGTGGACAAGTTAGCAGAATTTATTATGAAAACCTTAAAATTGGGCAAGATTTCCGAAATTAATCCGATTTACTCCTAACATTCTACGCCAATGATGGCAAACCTTTTTTTTGGTTCGCATGACAAAAGGGAGTGCGTGTGCTAGCACATGCGCACACCCATTCCCTTCCCCTCATGCATGCACCCCCCCCGTGCTGCCCCCTGTGCATGCACACAATCCTCCCATCCCAGCGTATGCGCACAGGCCTCACTAAAGCCTGGGACACTGAAAAAACAGGCAAACTGGAAGTTTGGAGAAATGGACTTCCGGTTTGCCCATTGTGCTGTTTTTCGCACTGTGGAGCCTTCAGGGAAGCTTCCTGAAACCTAGAGTGCAAAAAACAGCACAATGGGCAAACCGGAAGTTTGTTTTTCTGAACCTCCGGAGTGCCGATTGTGCTGTTTTTCACACTCTAGAGCTTCAGGAAGCTTCCCTGAAGCCTCTGAATGGTGAAACTGCCTTCCCTGAGACTGAAAATCAGTTGGCCAACACACACATGCTTGCTGGAGCTGACAGAGGGCAACACCTCGTGTGCCTTCTGCTATGGCTCCACATGCCACCTCTGTCACCCCTGCCATAACTTCGCCATCACTGTTCTATGCCATCAGCACATTCCTAAGGTGATCTGAGACAAGGTGTGAGGTGTCCTTTACAGCTAGCCCTCAACGTACGACCACAATTGAGCCCAAAATTTGTGTGGTTAAGTGAGACATTTTAAAATGAGTTTTGCACCATTTTACGACCTTTCTTGCCACAGTTGTTAAGTGAATCACTGCAGTTGATAAGTCAGTAACCTTGTCATTAAATGAAGCTGGCTTCCCCATTGACTTTGCTTGTGAGAAGGTTGCAAAAGGGGATCACATGACCATAGGACACAGCAATTGTCATAAATGTGAACCAGTTGCCCATTATTATTATTATTATTATTATTATTATTATTATTATTATTATTATTATTATTTAGATTTGTATGCCACCCTTCTCCGAAAACTCGGGGCGGCTCACAGAATAAATATAGAAACTAAGACAAATCTAATACATTAAAAAAACTACAGCTAAAAACCCAATGTATTAATCAATCAAACAGTCCAATCACACCATGCATCACATTTATTGGTCAGGGGGGCAAGATCTAATTGCCCCAGGCCTGGTGATATAGGTGAGTCTTGAGACTGTTGCGGAAGGTGAGAAGGGTGGTGGGGACAGTATGAATCTCTGGGGGAGGGGCTGATTCCAGAGGGCCGGGCCCCCCACAGAGAAGGCTCTTCCCCTAGGCACCGCCAAATGACATTGTCTGGTTGACGGGACCTGGAGAAGGCCAACTCTGTGGGACCTAATCGGCTGCTGGGATTTATGTGGCAGAAGGGGGTCCCATAAGAAATACGTAACTGGTATGTATCTGTGGAAAAATGGTCATAAGTTACACTCTTGTAACTTTAAACAATGACTAAACGAACTGGTGTAAGTGGAGGACTACCCCTATTACCATAGAAGAACATGTGAGGAAGAAGCTGAGATCAGGATCCTACTTGCTTGGGGATCTTTGGGGGACAAAACAGGAGCATGAAAGCTGAGTTACTCTGGGAGCAACGGTAATTGAATTTAGGAGGCTTGCTTCTAAGCAAAGCGGATTGGGAACAGCATGTCTACAAGCCCTTTAGATGCTACAAACGAAAGGATGAACATTCCATTCCTCTGCTGCAGACAGTTTGTGCCATCTTTCTGTGCATAGTAAAATGGTGATATGCGGAGTTCTGGTGGGCATGGAGTGCCTGATTAAATCATTTGGCATAGCTCATCAGGGAGCAGTTCGTTAAGGGCACCGGCTCCTTTTTCCTCATCCAATAGCAGCTGCGGTGATTCTTTCCTGTGGAGAGTAGGAATAATAAAATAATATTCTAATCAGAAGGTCAGGTGGTTAAAAAATGTTTCATTAAAAATGGAGAAGCTGACAAATGGCTGATAATGAAGGATTAGGCACACAAACAAAAATACTTTTTTTGGTTTGGTTTTTTTTGCTTTAAGAGGCAGTGAAAGTTGCAGACACCGTATTTTTCGGAGTATAAGACACACTGGAATATAAGACACACCTTGGTTTTTGGGGAGGAAAATAAGGAAAAGAATCTGCTTACCAGGTATTCATCTGGCTAGGGTCCTTAGTCTGGTCAGCTTCAGCACATTATTTTATCCCTTGGTTAGGGCTTTTAAAAAACTTTATTTGGAGAGGGTAACAATGAAAAAGCTTGCAAGCTGGTAAGAGCTGGGATCATTGTTAGTACCTGGTTAGCACTGGAAAAAAACATTTGGAGCAAGTAGAGAAAACCTACAAAACTGGGTTTGGAAAACATTCTTTGCAGAGAGTAACAATGAAAGAGTTTGCAAGCTGGTAAGAGCTGAGAACATCGTTAACACCTGGCTAGGGCTGGGAAGAAACATTTGGAGCAAGTAGAGAATTAACCCCCCCTACAAAGACTGGGTTTGGAAAACATTCTTCGCAGGGAGTAACAATGAAAGAGCTTGCAAACCAGTAAGAGCTGGAAACATCGTTAACACCTGGTTAGGGTTGGAAAGAAACTTATTTGGAGTAAGTTAGAGCAATGAAAAAACCCTGTAAAGGCTTAGGGCTTGGAAAACATTATTCACAGAGAGAAATAATGAAAGAGCCTGCAAGATAAGAACTGGGAATATCATTAGGAGCTAGTTAGGGCTGAGGGAAAAGAAAGCTACATTCAGAGTATAAGACACACCCAAATTATTAGCCTCTTTTAGGGAGGAAAAAAGTGCATCTTATACTCTGAAAAATGCGGTATGTTCTGAATAAGACACCAATTTGATCCAGGGTTTGATTTTTGAATACTACCTCTGATCTTCTATTTCCTTTCAGCGGTGTTCCCAAGGAATATTTTTCCTATATAGAGTAAATGAAAAACCTCTTCCATATTTTGTGCTGGCACAAAAGTACCATTTTAAAGTTTACTTGACATTCTTCAGTGACTCACAAAGCTATTTATCCTTTCGTATTATCTTCATGTTGATTGCTATTACAACTTAATACCCTGATAACAATAGCAACAGCACTTAAACTCATATACTGCTTCACAGTGCTTTACAGCCCTCTCTAAACGGTTTAGAGAGTCAGCATATTTTCGCCAACAATCTGGGTCCTCATTTTACCCACCTCGGAAGGATGGAAGGCTGAATCAATCCTGAGCCTGGTGAGATTTGAAGTGCCAAATTGCAGGTAGCTGGCAATCAGCAGAAATAGCCTGCAGTACTGCACTCTAACCACAGCGCCACCGAGGCTCATACAATACTCATTCCCTAATATTTGAACCGTCTCAGATGTCAGTGTATCTCCAGTAATGTGGCAAATACTTTACTATTAGACCCCAAAACAAGTTGGGGTGAGTCTCCAGTCATGGAATTTTTTTGTTAAAAAAAACTGTTACGAAGACAACTCAAAGAGGACAAAAAAACGTGGTCCGTTTATGATGTTCTTATCGCCCTGAGTCATTCCGTTAATGGGGTGAAGTGGCAGACCAGGACATTAAATCATGCTTAGCTCACATGGTCTCTATAACTTATTTCTAATGCTACCTTTGGTCAGGATTGTGACTGCGGTCTGTCACCTTTGTCCTGTTGAGAAGAGTTGTGCAATAAGTACTGCCTCCACCACCAATTGTATCTCTGATCTGAGGTCTCACCAAATTTATTTCAGCAAGAGCTGAAATTCGCAGCAAATGAAGCCAAGCTGCAAATGTAAGATTGATTTAAGAAGGTGTCATTTAAAACCAAGCACGTGATCTGACTTCTATGGAGTGTTTTCCTCCTGCTTGTTTCCCGAGAGTTCCTAAAGAGGACAAAATAGAAAAACTCTCATGCCTTCTTTTCATCTGTCCTCTGCCCTATTGCTATCCCCTGACTGTCCCTATCGCTGCTGATCCTTCTTTTTTAACCACCTACGCTCCTGATGTTGTTATCTTTGCAAATTCCAGCGAGAGGGTTTGCTTCCTTTGCAAGGAAAGATCAGTGGATATTTTCAGTCTTGCTCTTAATATCGGGATTTAGCTATAAATGTGCAATGAAGGCTATGGGACAAATCCAATGCCCCACATCCAGTGCTTAGGCTTCCCGGAGGTGTCCTTCATCCTCAGTTGATCTCTTTCTATCCCTATAGATCCTCCTCTGCATACCTTCTGTTCTGTACAGTAAATAGTTTTTGCTGGAGAACGGCAGGAATGCATGCCATTCACCCCAAGCTCTGGTAGGCTTTTAATATTTTAAGATGGAGAGCTTCAAATATCAGCTCCCTTTTCATTGGCCAGCCTGAACCATTAGCCAATAATCTGCTTAACAAAAGCTGTGAGCGGGCCAACACTTGTGAATATATTTTAGTTGGAAAAAAGGAATTCTGCATGGGCTTTTGATTTCTTTCAAGGTCTGTAGAAATGGTTAGAAATCATTCCGTTGCCAAACGTAGCCATGCAGCTCACAGTTTCAAGATTTGAAGGGCATTGATTGCTGGATTTAAAAAAACCACAACCCAAAGTAATACATATACTTTAAATCCTTTGGGAATTTATTCTTTAATGAAAGAAAACTTTCGATAAAAATGCCTTCTGCCTCCCCTTCCTAGTGTTATTTTTCCAATTTTAATTTATTTTTGTGGGGGGGTTTCTGCATTCTGTAATAAAAAGGGCTTAATTGTAAACGCCAGTGTAGTGTGGAGAAGAAATTAAATGTGTACTGCAGTTCAGTAGTTGAGTAAGAGGATGTTGCAAACCACCATAATTTAAAACTTCAGTGGCAGAGCCCTTTTTCCTTCCAAGAGTTTCCCAGTAAAAAGAGAATTATAGTAGTTGACTGTTCTGTCCCAGCGTCGAGCACCCCAAAATAAGATGAACACCACTGGATTAATTACTAAAGGTTTTACTATTTACAAAAGTCTTATGCAGTTTGAATCTTTTTGAAAGGAAGGTAAATGGGCCATTCTTTGTCAAGTGGACCATCACATCAACCATCACAAAAACAACATATATGATAGAAAAAACATGCTCTTTCTAATGAAACAAAAATGAAGATGATTGAAGGTGAGAAAAAAGAGAGCTCTGTTTCATCACCTTCAATCACCTTCATTAGAAAGAACACATTTTTTTCCTATTGCTCTTTATTTTCTCATCTTCAATCATCTTCATTTTATTTCATTAGAAAGAGCACATTTTTTCCCTATCATATATGTTGTTTTTGTGATGGTTTCTTTTCAAATAAGGCTTCAATTTCACTTGGTCCACTTGACAAAGAATCACCCAAATGCTAGCAAAGTCTTCACCACGCTGATTATAAAGTCTTATCAGATGGGCAGAATCCCAAGACTAGATAAATATGAATGTAATACCAGATTGAAGCAAGGTTCAATAGCTTAGATGTAGAGATGTTGGCTGGAAGCCCAGAGCTAATTACTCCAGCCAAGAATGTGGTTCTTTTAAACACAAGCCGAAGACACGAGCTGCAACAAAATTTTCTGAAACGAACAGCATTGTTCTCTGTGGTGAAACATCATAAGGCGCACCCCCTTATTTAGTCTGAGGGTGTGGCCCAATAGCCAGCAGTGCTACTCATGAGTAAGCCTCCTCCTGAGTAACCACTCATGCCTTCTAGAGGCCTTGTGAATCCTAGCATCAAGAAGAGGCTCCTCCTCTTCTCCTGAGTCACTCATCTCAGGATGTGCAGAAGACCCTGGTTGCTCTTCAGCCTCTGACACCACGACCTCTTCGCTGTCAATCTTGGGTGCCAGGAACACAGGACGCCTCTACCATGCCTTCATTGTCTCTGAGTTCTGTGGGTCCATTGCTAATTGCGCAGCATGCTAATGGGCCCAGCACCCTTTCCTGCCAGATGAGTGCTTATACCACCCTGTTTTCCTGAAAATAAGTCACCCCCGAAAGAAATACATAGGAGGTTTTGTAGAATTACCTAATATAAGGCATCCACCAAAAGTAAGACGTAGGAGACGTTTCGTTTCGCAACATTCCCAAACAGAACATATATAACATATATCTGAAGAAAGTTTAATTGTTGTACATGGAAATAATGATACGGTAGTGTTGTGGTTCGCTCTGGCCCAGCTCCTGCCCCAAGGACTGTGGATGTGGGGGAGACATCCACATGCTGCAGGCCTGTTTTGCCCCCGGTGGAATCTGCTGATGAAAGCTCCTCTGACCAAGAAGACATGAGTGACAGGGAGGAGGAGAGTGTGGCAGACAGCTCAGAAGGAGATCAATTATCTAGCTCCTCCTTGGATTCAGAACAAGTGTTAATGATACAGCCACGCATGCGGAGAGCGATGCATAGGCAGCAACAACTGAGAGATTATTATCAAAGAAAATGAGGCCACCTGTGGTTGGGTGGGGCTGTGGTAATTAGTGAGGCTGCTATAAATAGCAGCCTGTGGGTTTGGCCATTGTGGAGGATTATCTGATCGTTGTGTTTCGTGACTGCTTTACTGACTTTGACCTTTTGTGTGCTGATTTTTCCCCGCTTTGAAACTAAACCAGAGCAAAGTGTGTTTCACTTTGTGAAAGAAGAAGGACTGTGAATTGCCTCACAGCTGCAAGCTAAGTATCACAGAACTGATAAGGGACTTGTACAAATTACCAGTTTGTTTGGAGACCAGTGCTCTTTGCTATACCAAAAGAGGGCTTGGTTTAAGTGAATTTTCATTATAAAGAACATTGTTTTGAATTTTCAAACGTGTGTGTGTCTGAAATTTGTACCTGTGAATTTTGGGGAGGAGTCTACCAGAGAGCCCGACAGAACACTATGCATGCAAAGAGGGTCATTTCTGCATTGTGACAACGTGCAAAATGCGCACTTCCAATGTGATGCAAACTGGTAGGGAAGGTAAGTAGACCCCAACCCTGATCTAGACCACCATCAGATATTATTCCAGGTCTGGTAAGCCTAATAAATATTATATATTCTAACAGATGACACTATCCAGTCAAAAAGTTTCAGAAAGCCAAGTCTCCTGGGTGCTCTTTGCTATACCAAAAGAGGGCTTAGGTTAAGTGAATTTTCATTATAAAGAACATTGTTTTGAATTTTCATATGTGTGTGTGTCTGAAATTTGTACCTGTGAATTTTTGGGAGGAATCTACCAGAGAGCCCGACAGAACAGGTAGTAGTAAGAAATTCTTGATAGGATTCACAGTTTGTCTGGTTATGCTGGTTTGTGATGACAACTACTGTACAGTATATAATAAATGTTCATTTTTTTTGTTCAGCAATAAATGTGATTTCTTCATTGAAAAAAAATAAGACATCCCCTGAAAATAAGACGTAGCACATCTTTGGGAGCAAAAATTAATATAAGACGCTGTCTTAGCTTCGGGAAAACAGGGGAGTAGAATATAAGACCCTTGAACAATTGTTCCTGTTGATTCTATTCTTACGCTTATTTCTGTTATTTTGCTATCCTGTTCTTTTAACGTTCAGAAGGTCTGTTATTTTTTGTATTATTTTTAATCTTTTGTGCTTCTTCACGTTGGAAGTCACTCAGAATCACTCTTGTAAATTAAGTGGCCAAATAAATGAACACATTTTAGTCAATCCTTTTGCCAAGCCCTGAAATGGAAGCTTGCACTGGATAAGATTCAGATGAGAAATGTCTATATTAAATCAACGAACCCAATCTCTAGACATAAAATGGAGTTTTCTGGGCAAAGGGAATTACTGGAAAAATAAGGGGAGGAAGCAAGAAAGATACATAGCATTGCAAATGAAATAAATACAGTCAACCTAGCAAAATGAATTACTTTATTACCTGCTTGTCTGAAATTTTGAGTACCCATTGCAGAAAGAATAATTGGAGAAACATATCTGGATCTTCTGCTTAAGTATTGATAGATGGGTCTTCTTCATTTGTAAGGACTGACTCCTCTCGGTTTTATTGAATGCAGACCACAATAAAATGCCAACCTTTTTGTAGAGACTGATAGTTTGTCTAACACAGTGAAAATGCTCCATCTCCAGTGGGACCAAAAATATTGGTAGAAATAATAAACAAGATGTGAAACTGTCTCATGTTTTTACTAAAGGAAACTAAGTAAACCAAGAAACGAAAGGTCAGCTGGAGCAGGGAATGTAGTAGACACAGTGAAGCCCATAGGCCCCATGCTGTTTGCTTCTGCTTTTAAGAATTTCTTTACCTGGCAGCCATGCTGCATTTTGAAAATACATAGTGATTGCCTCTTGGTAAAGCTTTTCCTGTGTAGTTAGCTTGCTGGATTCACGTAGTGCTACTGGAGTTTCCAGGCATTATTTGTCTCATCTTCTAATCTTCTTTCTCTTTCCTCTGCTTCTTGCTTCTTATCACAGAAATCCATTAAAGAGGATAAGATCGAATAGCTGCACAACGCCTATTGATTGGCAACGCTAGGAATTGCTCTCCAGGATGCATACCTTGAGGTTGGGGGAGATGAGAAATGTGGAGGTGTTATCTGTGCAGTCAGAAATTTGTTTTGGCTACATACTACAGATTCAATTTCCATCCTGTGAAGAGCATCCCAAGATGCTGCTACCCTTATTAAAAAAAATGGCCTTTGTTTTCAAGGGCTTCTCTAAGATGCCCCTGAAAATAGCAGCCCAGCTATGTAGATGGCTTTTTCTGACTGCCATTGAACTGCTGGATGGAGACGTGGAACAATAGGATGGCTTGTCTCTTGCTAATACCGATAGCTCGTAGAGGTATAGAGTAGTACCTCTAGATACGAGCTGCTCCACATGCGAGTATTTCAAGATACGAGCCACGAGGGGAGAGAAATTTCTGTTCCAGACCCGAGCTCAAATTCGGGATACGAGCCGAGTGTCCACTAGGTGGCGCAAGAATCCTTGCTTTTGGTTATCTCGGAGGGGAAAAACAAAGTCTAAAGCAATTTGTTCCAGATACGAGTTGCTCGACATACAAGCTCCCTTCTGGAACCAATTATACTCGTATCTAGGGGTACTACTGTATATCACTTCACAGTGTTTTACAGACCTCTCTAAGCGATTTGCAGAGTCAGCATATTGCCCTCAACAATCTGGGTCTTCATTTTACCCACCATTGGAAGGACGGAAGGATGAGTCAACCTTAAGCTGGTCAGGATCAAACTCCTAACCGTGAGCAGAGCTTGCCTGCAATACTGCATTCTAAGTGTTCTGTGCCCGGCCCTTGGAGCGATCCCACTGACTCAAAAAGCCTTTATTTTAGCCTCTTTGTTGATATTAGCACACATAATGAAAAGCAGATTTTAAATTGCAAGGGAAAAGGAATTATCTTTTTCTTTTTTTAATATAAGTTTCTTTATTGAGTTTTCACATATAGTTCAAATCACACATTATTCTGTTTTACAGATTATAAACCATCTCTTTTTCTTCGGAGTTAAACATAAAGAATATCTGGGAAAGGCGCCAAACTCGTCCTAATCAGCGTTCCTTAGATAACAAGTCCATTAATCATTTAAGCATATGAATTTGCTGACCGAAGTCCCGGCCAACAAGCATCCAGCAGAGAATGTGTTTTATTGAGGCAGAAATCATGGTTTTAAAGTCTTGTTCAATCACATCCCCAGTCTCACATCTCTCCCATTGAAAGACGTTGAAACTCCACATTCAATTTCCCAAGATCCTTTGCCTTTATACTGCCTGGAAGTGACATCACACCCCAAAGAGGCTAAGTCTGTACACTAATACCTTTTACTATGCAAATCCTCTCCTTCTCAACAATCTCCTATAGACTTTTCACTCTAATGTCTTCCTCATTCTCTGACTGCGATCACTCCCCCATTGTCATATCAGCCCCCGTTAGTGGTTCCTCAGGCTCACTCAGGTCACTTTCTCCCTCACTCTCACTCTTTGCCTCAGCTGGCAACCCCCCTGGCCTAGGGTATCCAGAGGGGCCTGGCTCATCCTCCTCAGAATCTGACATGACCTGAGGTGAGCAAGGAGCACTCACAATACTAACCACTGCGCCACCATGGCTAAAATGCAAAACAACATGAAGACTATCATTCTAACACTTTCCAAGTACAGTGGTACCTCATCTTACGAACGCCTCTTCTAACGAACTTTTCAAGATACGAACCCGGTGTTTAAGATTTTTTTGCCTCTTCTTCCGAACTATTTTCACTTTATGAACCCAAGCAGCTGCTGCTGGGATGAAGGGGTTTCTTTTTCCCCCCTTTTTTGAAGAAAGAAAAGAGAGGGGCTGCTTGGAGTAGGAAACATTTTGCAGAGAACAAGGTGCTTGCAAAGGCACTGAAAGGGTGTCTTTTTAAGAAAGAAAAGGGAGGGGCACCCCCTTGCCTTTCTTCCTTCCCACTCACCCTTTAGCCTAGCCTTGCTTCTTCCACCCGCCCCCTTTAGCTGCTCCTCCCTGCCCTCTGTTCGCCTCCCTTCTAAAGTTTGGGATTTTCCTGAAGGATTTGCACGCATTATTTGCTTTTACATTGATTCCTATGGGAAACATTGTTTCATCTTACGAACTTTTCACCTTACGAATCTCCTCCTGGAACCAATTAAGTTCGTATGATGAGGTACCACTGTATATCGGCACAAAAGATCTATTTTGAAGGGAAGTGTACAACGGCCCCTTGGAAGCTGGGGAAATCTGCAGGCAGAGTTTGAAATGTTGCTTTTGCCACTGTCTTCAGGGGAATAATCTTGCTTGGTTATCTTTCTTCAGGAGTAGGGAGGGCCAGAGAGTAGTCCAAGGAGCAAACTGAATTTGGTATGAAGAGCGTCCTTGTATTTAACATGCAGACCTTGAAAAAGTGCAAATGATATTAAGAGGCAGGGATTGGTCGTTCTTACTTTGCACTGGGAATGAAGAGAAAATTTAATATTTCAGCCTCTTCCCCTGGAGCAGAGGTGGAAGAAGGATGCATTTAACAGCGAGGGCTGTTTCAATTATCCTTGGAACAAACACATGGGTCAAAAGCCACAAGAATTGTACAATCAAAGGCTTTGAATTATGCTCCTAGGTGATACCATATAAAGGCTCTGCTCAATTGCAAATCAACTTACTGTGATTTCAGTGTTACCAAGCAGATGGTATGAATGTATCTTAAGGAGACATGTGTTTCAAAGTGGAGAGAAATATTTTTTTTAATGATGATATAGATTGAGGGTGATGGGGATGGCAGTATCATTTAAATTTAAAACATTAAATCATTTTAAAAAACTGATTTAAGTCATTCCAGTGTCTACCTTTAAGTAGATATTACCCACAAAAGTACAGTGATACCTCGTCTTACGAACCCCTGTTCATACGAACTTTTCCTGATACGAACCCGGTGTTTGCCTGTTCGTCCGAACTATTTTCACCATACAAACCCGAACTGCCGCCGCTGGGATGCCCTGCCTCCGGACTTCTGTTACCAGCCGAAGCGCTGGGATTACCCTGAACCTCCCCTCGCTGGGAAGACCCACCTCCGGACTTCCGCTTCCAGCGCCGGCAAAAATGAAGGGAATCCCAGCAATGCAAGAATGGGCACTTCGGCTGGCAATGAAGTCCAGAGGTGGGGTTTCCCAGCGAGGGGAGCCTCAGGGGAATCCCAGCGCTTTGGCTGGCAATGGAAGCCCAGAGGTGGGGTTTCCCAGTGGCGCAAGGCAAAAGGGGTGACTTTTGGGATGGGGTTACACACATTATTTGCTTTTACGTTGATTCCTATGGGGAAAATTGCTTTGTCTTACAAACTTTTCTACTTACGAACCTGGTCACGGAACAAATTAAGTTCATAAGACGAGGTATCACTGTACTGTGTTATTTACTATCTGTGACAAAAGCATTTTTTTAAAAAAAAAGGGTTATAGAGTCTTTCTCAATGGCAGCAATTTGCTTAAGATTCATCATTCAGAAGCTTTGCTTAAATCAAGTGATGGAGGAAAATGCCCTGTCTTTTTCCTTAAACATCTCTTACAGGACAGTTGCAATTACAGACTGACTTAAAATCTTTATTGCAACCAGTAATAATGGAATAATTGTTCTGATTAATGCTTCTGAGTTACATAGGATGCTTTGTGGTGTAAGGAAATGAACTGAGTAGAGCAGAAATGTAGTCACAATTATGGCCTTTTAAAACTTATTTCCTAAAAAGATTGTATTTGTGGAAAATTTCAAGGGAATGCTAAATCTTGAAGAATTGGATTTTAAAGCCCTTTTTTTGGTCAACAATTGCCTGTCTAAGTAGTAAACAAAGAATGAATAGCAAATGTTTAAAACATGTTTATAAAACTGGAAATATTTCCCAATTGTGGAGAGACACATTTCTTGTGAGTACAGAAATTCTTCCTTCCTGCATTTATTCTAATTAGTTTCTTCAGCTGGAAGATCTCAATAAAAGAAAAATGTATTGCTTTTCTCTAGGATAAATGCCTAGAGTAAGGAAATGCTACCTATTTCTCCTCTGGCCTTATTTGGATCACTCCAATCCCCTTTCCTAAGTTTACTTTTGGGTTGGCCTGGGTTCACTTGAAATATTCTTTTCTCAAATTTGATAGGAATAAAAACTCAATTCCAAACTGGTTTGTTATTAACATTTTAAAAAATGGCTCATTCTCTGCTGCTTTTTCTTTCCATATTCTTATTAAACTATAGCTGCAACCATGGAAAAGAGCCACAGAAAGTAAGTAGTTTAATTAATGTACTGATTGTCTGGGGAATGACTGTAAGGAGGAAAATGTGTCATATCTCAAATAAGCAGATGCCACAGTTCAAGCAAGATATTACAGAATGTCTTAACACCAAGTGAAAAGCTCAGACTGAAATCATATGAACACAAAAGGCTTAATTATCACTTAAGATTTGTTCTCTAGTTCAGTGAATGTGTTCACCACTTTTTAGAAGATATGTTTTTCCCTGTTTGTCACCTAGCTATACCGAAGGTGGGAGTAGACCTTTCCTATCTGTTTAATTTACACCGGATGAGTAGTTCCTTGAGAGTTCAAGGCAATTCTTCAATATCTTGCTTCCCTATCCTTCCCTTCCTCATATTATCATTTTCACCCCTCTGATGAAACTTAAAAATCAGGAACTCATCTGTCAGTTTCACAGATGTCTTCCAGATACACTGACATCCTGCCAGGGACACCCATATGTATACACACAAACACCTTTTAACTCTTGGCTAGCTGCATTGTCTAAGATATGGCACAATGTTTAAGATACACATAAAGAAAAACCTGAAACAATGATGTTAAGTTACCTAACCAAACTCCTGCCTGGATCCAGGATTCAAATAGTCATTCCCAAAACTTTCTTTTAAGTAGGTAGCTTGACTTCAAATGATTGAGGCACTTGAATGGGGCTGAATGATGTGGAAGGCAAATAGCCGTCTCCTGGGGCCTTTGCACAGGGGTCTAAAGAGGTCAAGATAATGGTGGCCCTTTATTCTGTCCACCATACATGTGAGTGATATAAAAAGTGGTGAACTTTAATTGTGTGATTTTGGCCACCATCTTGTCTAATCGACACTTCTTCACTATGCATTAGCAGTATGTTCTAGTCAGTAATAGCAATTAGACTTTATGTCTATTCCTCAGTCGATAGAAAATTATGCTGGAAAAGTATGCTGGGGTAGCTTCTATTCCCTTAGTGGCCAATTTGTAATCTGTCTCAGTAAGTCGGTGAGCAAGTGGTCTTCTCCTTGGAGCATCACTACCAGACAATTCAAAGTCAGGGATTGGGGGATTCCCCTCTTTTCTCTGGTGTCACCAATCATCAGAAAAAACACCCCACCCCAATTACTTTCCTTCAAGTGTCACACAATATTTGGGTGAGAGGACAGAGGTCTGTAGTAGAAGCTTTTCAGATTGCGGAAGTGATAGTCTCCTACGAGTTCCACCTTGACAATATGTCAGTGAGGTTGTTGCTAAGTATAGATTTATGCAGGTGAAAAACATACCTGCCTAACAATCAGTGATATGGAGGGGAGGTAGAGAAAACAAGGAGCAGTTTGCAAAGTGCAATGAGAGAACTTATCTCCAAACTATTTTTAGACATAGATCCAGTAATGGGTTGCTACAGATAATAATAATAATAATAATAATAATAATAATAATAATAATAATAATAATTATCATTATCATTATCATTATTATTAATTAATTAGATTTGTATGCCGCCCCTCTCTGGAGACTCAGAGCGGCACACAACAATAACAACAATAACAATGACAACAATGTGACAAATTCAATATATTTAAATGTATATGTGATAGCGGACTGCACACCGGTAACGGTTGCAAGATTGTGTAATTTGCATACGCCCTATGGCCACCGGCATCTTTTTTTTTTTAATGTATTTTTTGCTTCATGTGCATGTGCAGAAGCAAAATTGTGTCAGAAGATGTGCGTGCGCGTGACATTTCGGTGATTTTTTTGCTTCTGTGCATGCATGGAAGCAAAAAAATTGCCAAAATCTCACACGTTGTGAGATTTCAGTGCATTTTTGCTTCCTGCACATGCGCAGAAGCAAAAACAAGCTGGGGATGCATACACAAGACAACTGAAGCTGTGTGCGCAGTGCATCAGTAGCGGCGGTAATGAACAATCTACCCCTGCATAGATCAACTAGTCTTTTTCCCCTCCATTGGGCTTGTGACATTTGACTTTGGGGAAAAAACAGATAACTGGAGGGATCCAAATATGGACTTTGCGTACTGGTTAGCCTTTCTTCATAAGTGACTCAAAGTACATAATGGTAGTTTGAATTCCTTCCTGCCTGACCAAGAATTAAAATTCTGAAAGGATGTCTTTTTAAAGACTTCCCACTTTTTTATATGTATATCAATAGCAAGAGAAAGAGATTCAAAAGTATTTTAAGTGGACATTGGAGTAGTTTTTCTTGTAGTTAAAAATGGTGAATATCTGTATTCTTTATTGCATGAAATGAATAGCTTTAAAGGCAAAATTGTTTATTGTATAAACCGCAAAGCGTCAAATCGACTTGTGCTGTATTTATGTTCAATTCTGTCTTTCAACAAAACACGAGACCCAAAATATTCTGTTTGCACGTTTTAACTGTGATTGCAACAGAATATAAAACATAAATGGCGTAAAATTGGATTTCTACCAGATACAGTACTTGTGTTTTTTTCTGTCATTTGAGCACATTTGATTCAATCTATATTATTTCATAATTTGCAGAGATATAGAAAGAAGAGACGAATTGTGGGCATAAATGTAGTTGGCATTTCAGAAAGTGCTGACGAGTTTGTTCAAACCTCTTCCCCCCACGAGTTTTGTACTCTTCCCACAAAATGTGTTATGGCACTACATATTTGATACAGAGGGGGTGAAGTAGAAAAAGATGGAAGGTGTTGCCAATAGGTTTGTGAAATTTGCAAAGTTCTTTCATTTGGAGAAAAAAAGGTGAGAAAGTACAGTACTGCAGAAAGGTATGAAATTTAAAAATTAAATATGAAAGATAACGAAAATGCAGACACCTACAAAATGCCTGAGACATGCTTCAAACAGTGGAGGTGCCGTTCCTTTGCCATAACGTTTCCATTTTAGTAGAACTCTTCTTCCTTTGCACTAAAAAGTAGAAACGGCTTCACTTCTAACTTGGTTGAAAAGATCTGTAGAATATCTCTGTTGCTATACACATAACTTCTAAAATTGTTTGCTTTTATTAGCCAGTAGATGTTAATGTAATGATGAGAGCTTTAAGAAAACCACGCAGTCAAGCAGCCTATGCTACAGGGATAGGAAAAGGTAGTCTGTGCTTGAATTATGAATTATATGCAAAAATTTGCTGGTCTGATCACAGCATCTCTGGATAGGGCTGGAAGAAAATATCTTCCAGAAATTGTGAAGAAATACACATTTTATACCACTGGGACACATGGCCCAAGAATTTGATTTTGGGTACAGATAGTCCTTGACATACAATTATTTGTTTAATAACTGCTCCAAGTTACACTGGCCCTGAAAAAAGTGATTTATGACCAGTCCTCGCACTTACAACAGTCAATGTTCCTACGTTCACATGATCAGTATTTGGCCATTTGGCAATGAAGGGCTGCAAAAATTTTTACTACCTTAATATGGGCCTGGCTTATTGTGTGGGTGTGGCTTGATGGTAATGTGACCGAGTAGGAGTGGCTAGCCAGCCATGTGACCAGGTGGCAGTGGTTTGACAATCACAGCCGGGGTGGCGCAGCAGGTAGAGTGCTGTACTGCAGGCCACTGAAGCTGACTGTAGATCTGAAGGTTAGCGGTTCAAATCTCATCACCGGCTCAAGGTTGACTCAGCCTTCCATCCTTCCGAGGTGGGTAAAATGAGGACCCGGATTGTGGGGGCAATATGCTGGCTCTGTTAAGAAGTGCTATTGCTAACATGTTGTAAGCCGCCCTGAGTCTAAAGAGAAGGGTGGCATAAAAATTGAATAAATAAAATAAAATAAATAAATAAAATCATGTGACTGGGGGTGGGTGGCTTAAAGGTCATATGACTGGGTGGGAGCGGCTTACCGACCAAGATAAGTTTTCAAATAGGTGCTTGGACTCTTTTCTAGTTGATAAAATCACATTATTTGAATAGCCACAAAAAGGACGAATGATACACAGCTTTATTTGTTGAGGAGCACAGTAACATTTTAAGGTTTTGTACTGAACCCAAAAGGTTCAGTATGATAACAGATTAGGCAAGTAGATCAATTTTCGTTTAAGTGCTATAAAAGTTCAGTTCTAGATAATGATTGAAATGATTAAAGCATTTATGGGTAAAACTATTTAATTATTTCCTATTTTAAAAATAATTAAGGATCATATTAAGGTACTAGAGAAGGAAGGACAATAAAAAAACTATTAAGTATTCATTAAATAATACATAAACTTACTACTCCCACTCATAATTCCCTCTAAGCTGAGCAGTGAGCAATCGCTCACTTAAAAATCATCATCAACTCAGAGTTTTCCAAACCTGCCCAGAAGCCGAGAGGGAAAGAGTGAGAGGGAAGGAGAGAGAGAGGAAAAGAGGAAGAGAGAGAAACAGATAGAAAAAAGAGAGGAAGGAAAAGAGAAAGAAAAAGAATGGGAGTAAGGAAGAGAGAAAGAAAATCAAAATCTAGTTTGAAACTAGCTCAACTATTTAAGTGGCATTTTGATACTGATAGAGTTGCCCTATTATGAGCTCACTGTTATAGACACACAGTACAGTATTTTATTTTGAAATTCTCTGGGGCAAAACAGGGTGGGTTTTTTATTTGTTTGTTTGTTTGTTTGTTTGTTTATTTATTTATTTATTATTTCTGTGCCGCCCAGTCCCGAAGGGACTGCCGCTCAGACACTATACTTTTCCGCCCACCCCACCAAAAAATTAGAGGGAACACTGACCATCAGTGGTGTTTGGTAATCAGCATACTACAATGTTCTGGGGTCACGTGATTACGATTTGTGATCTTCCCAGGGGTTTTCAACAAACAAAATCATTAGGTAAGATTGGATTCACTTAACAACCATGTGATTTGCTAAATGACAACAGTGATTCACTTAATGACCACAAGTAAAAAGATCATGAAATTGTATGTGATTGACTGCATTGCTTAGTGATGAAAGTTCCAATTCTCATGTACTTGTAATGTAGCTTCACATGCTCCTAAATAAACCCTGAAGTTTTACAAGGTTAATCAAGAAATAATGACTTAAAACTGCTACCTTAAAGTGATGAATGAATCCATTTTATTGAGTAAATGCAGTTTGGGATAAAAGGAAATGAAAGATGCTGAAAACATGAATTAAAAACCCCACAACAACATTCTTTTTCTTGTGAATCTGTATATGAGAATGTATTTCGGTAATTTAAGACTGAGGCAGAAGGAATATTGTTGGGAGGGGAATCAGCTTTTTCAAAAGAAATTAATAAAATGGAGAATCAGGAAAGGAAATTAAATTGGAAGAGAGGCACAGGATGTTATCTCTTTAACACATTTCTATCTTGCCTTTTTGCTCCTAACAAAGATCTCCCATGGTGACTTCTAACACCTACATTCTGGATTTTTCTTTCTTTTTGCCGAAATCCAATCAGGACTATCAACTAAATGCAGCAAGTCCTAGGTTGAAGGGCAACTTAATAATTAAGAACAGAGCCTACGGTAGCAAAATTCAAGCTAAACACACAATGATTCAAGTTAAATATCCAATACAATGCAATAAAGGGCGTGCATAAGTTCACCAGTGTGCCTTCGGTCCTCTGTCCTAATGTTTCTCACTTACTAGTATCATGTGCATAAATATTATTATATGTTTGTATACCACCAATACGTACTTGACAAAACAAACAAACAAATAAATAATTAAAATAAAACAAATACACTATTACTGTTGCAGCTCACATATAAATTTGACTTAAGCAGCAGAACTCGTTCTCAAACTGGGGACTACCTGTAAGTTAAATGCATTGAAGAACCTCCGTTAAAACAGCAGTAAGCAGAGTCCACATAACTGGGTCAGCTGCCCAGGAGAAGGCCCAAAGCGGGAGGATAAAACTCAGAGCAAGGTAGAGCTTGCAAAAGCAAACATGAAAAGTCCGTGGGTGGGTGGGGGGTTGTGGGGGGAGAGAGAGCCAGCCAGTCAGCCGGTCCTCTTGTGAAAGCAAAGGAGTAGTAATTGGGCTTGGTTGATGAATAGGAACAGAAGAGGTTGCTTGCTGGGGCAGCACAAAGCCTGTCTTGTCTGGCTTTTTGATGCCAGCAGGCAGCCAGCTCCTCAAGGGAAGGCAGTGACCTAGCACAGCCTTCCCATAATTGCTCATCTTTCAGTCTTGTGAGTTAGAAAACGGCTGTGGCAGCCACTGCTGTGGGAATGGCCAAGAGGACTTTGTGGGGGTTCGCGTGGGATCTTTGTTTTGACTCCCTTTGGGCTTTGGGTACAAACCCAGTCTAGTGTTTCTGTTTGAAGTCCAGCATTGGGACTTAAAGGAGCTAATAGGCTCCTCCTGGAATGCCGATAGAGCAGAGCGCTGCTGGAGCAGGTACTTCTGCTCTATGGAGTGAGAATGTCGCATTGCAAGTGATTTCCATTGAGGTTCCATTTATGGTAGTCATTCTTTTCTTTATTCCTGTCAGAGGCATCTCCAAATCTCTGACTTGAAGGGTGTTGCTAGGTTGAAAGGAGTTTCCTTTGACAAACTCGTGGATCGTGGTTGGAAATTGCCAGATTGCCAAACCAATGCGATCTTCGGGATTAGTACCGCAATGGAGTCCATTGCCCCGTTTTACAACCTTTCTTGCCAAAATGGTTAAGTGAATCCCTGGAGTTGTTGAATTAGTCACCTGGCTTCCCCATTGACTTTGCTTGTCAGAAGGTTGCAAACGGCGATCCCGTGATCCCGGGATACAGCAACGGTCGTAAGTATTGAACCCGTTGCCAAGCATCTGAATTTTGATCACGTGATCATGGGGAATGCTTCAAAGGTTGCAATTGTGAAAGATGGTCACTTCTTCCACCTTTGCTAAACCTGGCAGGGGTGTGATTGGCGCATGACATATCCAGCCCACGGGCCAGGAGTTTGTTCTAGATTACACTCTTGGTAAACATTTTAGTAATTTTACACTGTTCTTTTCTCTCCTTTTTCTCATTGATGATGATGATGTTCTTCCATCGTGTTCGAACAGGACCTTGACATCTATCAGGTTGTGGGCTGTCCATCAGGGACGGGTTCCAGTTGAATTGAATTTTGCTGCCAGTATGTTCATGCACACGTGTCCCAATGTGCCATTTTACTTCTCCCCATGCTCTATTTTATTTATTTTATTTATTTTATTTATTTTATTTATTTTATTTATTTTATTTATTTTATTTATTTTATTTATTTTATTTATTTTATTTATTTTATTTATTTTATTTATTTTATTTATTTTATTTATTTTATTTATTTTATTTATTTTATTTATTTTATTTATTTTATTTATTTTATTTATTTTATTTATTTTATTTATTTTATTTATTTTATTTATTTTATTTATTTTATTTATTTTATTTATTTTATTTATTTTATTTATTTTATTTATTTTATTTATTTTATTTATTTTATTTATTTTATTTATTTTATTTATTTTATTTATTTTATTTATTTTATTTATTTTATTTATTTTATTTATTTTATTTATTTTATTTATTTTATTTATTTTATTTATTTTATTTATTATTTTACTTTATTGTTTTATTGTTTTATTTTATTATTTTATCTTTATTCTATATTTTGATTTTATTTGTTTGTTTGTTTGCTGCCCAATCCCAAAGGACATTACCAGCTTCTCAGCTGTGCTTCAGGTCAGCATTAAGAGGAGGACTGCTGGGAGGCCTTCTTCCAACCTGGAGATGCCAGAAAAAAAAATAGCTGAAAATTGCGTCCTTAGTGGGTTCCTACCGATGCAGCACTCTGGACTGCTGTCCGCAATGGGTGTGTAGGTGGCTGGTAAGGCCTATACAGGCACGAAATGTTCTGCCACATGTTGGGCAGACATGTGTGGGCACCATTGTTGCAACCTTTGCAGCTCTGGCTTTACTCGTGTCTCTTCTCCTGTGGTGGTTCTCCTGTTAACCACAGAACCACAGAACAACCACAGAAAAATAGCTCCTTGATAGCAGAGCTCTTTAAACCCAAGGTTTATGAAATGGGTTTGGCTGGAAACAAATGCATGCTATGTATTTGGATCACTTTCTTGTCCTTTTTTAATTAGGTATTTGACACAGTGCCTTCATTGTGGGTTTGGGTGGTGGGTTTTTTTTTTTTTTGGTCTTAAGTATGCACAACCCAGTGAACCATCTTCAAATGAACTTATTAGCCTTTGCTGCCCTTTAAAAAAAAAGAGAGGGAGGGATGTTTGCAAACCTTCAGCTAACAGAAAAAATAAATTATCACAATTGTTCCTAAACAATCAATTACAGCAACATTGTCAGCATCGTTAGCCACAGTTACAGAAGAGTAGCCCTTGCCAGACACGGTTCCCAGAATATACCTGTAAAAGAAAAATGTCAGATCCTGGCAATTAATTTTAGGACTGGTTCACAAATTACAGGAATTACCCAAAAGACAGAGTTCGCAGAAAAATAAAAGGGGCAGGATTCCAGCACACAGTCGATTAAAGTACCCAATACAAGATTTATCCCTTTTTAAATAATCCTATCTTTTCCCCTCCTTTAAATGGAATAGTAGAAACAATAATTGCTCAAAATTTAGCCTATTGTGAGCTCTCTAGCAAGAAGGGCTGTTCTTTTTCTCTCCCCTCCCCTCTTCTCTGCTGAGCAAACTATATTTCTTCATCATCTTTTATCCTTTCTTTCTAATTTCGTTCCCCAAAGACTGTATGTCTGAAAATACCATAACAAGGAATAGCAGGTACTAGAAACATGGAAATGCTAACATCCTATATGGTTTTGACTTTTCTTTCCTCTTCCTATGATAAAGTAATATACATAAGTGACTCATAGAAACAATAAAAAAATAACTGTAAATAATTTTTTAAAATGTAAGCTTTCGGCTGGTATAAAATTAACTCGAACAGTGAAATGGGCAGCATATACACTGCTCAAAAAAATAAAGGGAACACTCAAATCCTAGATCTGAATGAATGAAATATTCTCATTGAATACTTTGTTCTGTACAAAGTTGAATGTGCTGACAACAAAATGAAATTGATTGTCAATCAGTGTTGCTTCCTAAGTGGACGGTTTGATTTCACAGAAGTTTGATTTACTTGGAGTTATATTCTGTTGTTTAAGAGTTCCTTTTATTTTTTGAGCAGTTTACATTTAATAAATAAATAACAACATATAGGGAGAAGTTAGAAATGTGCTTTTTCAAAAAGCAACTGGCCTTTGTTTTTCTTTGAAGATATTTTTCTTGTTATCCAAGAAGCTTCTTCAGTTCTGACTTCAGTTTCTTGGATGAGAAGCAAAATGTCTTCAAGGAAAAACAAAGTCTGGTTGCCTTTTGAAAAAGCATCTTTGAGGCAACCATGATCTGGATGACTTGAGAATCTCCACAGATACGTAGGGAGAAGGAAAGTCTCAGAACAAGCCTGGGGCTACACAGGAAGTTTGATGGTCTCCCATGGATGCTTTCCCTTTGTCAACTAATGCCACATACCAAGAAGCCAGAGCAGCCAATCCTAAAAGAAAAGCAAGGTGGGGAGATGAAAGAATTTGGAGATCCATTATGAATTCTAAACCACATTGACATGCAGGGCAAAACTAGAATAAACAAAGCAAAACCCAGATATTAAACATGGTGGCTCCTGTCATAAGAACAGGCTTCTTTTCTTTGTGTACAAACAAAAAAATCATCACTAGCATTCTCTGAGGGCACAGAAGCAATGAATTAAAAAAAAATCGGTAACACTTATTTTACATATAGGTGTACCTCAAGGCAGCGTCCTTGGACTAATACTCTTCATATTCTATATAAATGACCTTTGCGATCACATTGCAAGCAACTGTGTTGTCCTCACTGATTATGTAAAACTTTTCAACACCACTGATAACACCGTTACCCTCCAAAAAGACCTTCTTTGTGTCAGAATGTCAAACATCTGGCAACTTCAAACTTCAACAAAAAATGCTGTTCTACACACTGGCAAAAAAAAATCAGAACACCAAATACAAGCTTCACTAAGTATGCCCATATTACTCCAACACTCCGCAGTCTACATTGGTTGCCGATCAGTTTCCAGTCACAATTCAAAGTGTTGGTTATGACCTATAAAGCCCTTCATGGCACCAGACCAGAATATCTCCGGGACCACCTTCTGCCGCACGAATCCCAGCGACCGGTTAGGTCCCACAGAGTTGGCCTTCTCCGGGTCCCGTCGACTTAACAATGTCATTTGGCAGGTCCCAGGGGAAGAGCCTTCTCTGTGGCGGTCCCACTCTCTGGAACCAGCTCCCCCCAGAGATTAGGATTGCCCCCACCCTCCTTGCCTTTCGTAAACTTCTTAAATCCCACCTCTGCCATCAGGCATGGGGGAATTGAAACATCTCCCCCTTACCCATGTTGTTTTGGTGTATGATTGATTGTGTGCTTGTTTTTTATATATATTGGGGTTGCTTTTATGAATTTTTTTTAAACCTAAAACTGAAATTTAGATTGCCAAATATTAGATTTGTTACTATGTACTGTTTTTGCCATTGTTGTGAGCCGCCCCGAGTCTGCGGAGAGGGGCGGCATATAAATCCAATAAATCTAATCTAATCTAATCTAATCTAAATGAACAAGACTTAAAGACAACGCTCACTCTGTAAAAGACCTTGGAATACTCATACCAAATGACCTAAGTGCCAAAGAACACTGCAAAAACATCGCCAAAAAGGCTTCAATAATTGTTAACCTAATCCTACGTAGCTTCTTCTCCGGTAATAACCAGAATATACAAAACTTTCGCCAGACCAATCCTCGAATACAGCTCATCTGTCTGGAACCCACACTGCATTTCATACATAAATATAATAGAAAATGTCCAGAAATACTGTACTTTATGAGAAGAGCCCTGATTCCTCTACACGCAACAGAATACCCTAGGCAACTAGACTTGAAATCCTAGACTTAGAAAGCTTAGAACTTTCTAAGCTTGACTCTTCTCATTTCATTCTCCTCGGGGTATCATGGATATAGGAATGAAACTACTTTTTTCCCAAGGTACTGGTAGTTTTTCCTTATTCAACCAAGTCTTCCTTGGTGGTGAGGGATACCTCCCCCCTTTCTTCTTTTTTCCATCTTCTGACAGAGGACGTTGTCACCAAGAGAAGACACAAATGTACTGGACCTTTGATTCTTGGCGAAGTTATATTCCCAGCAAATAGAAACAGAAAAGAATTTTTTATTGGTCATTTACTTGGGTCTTTGGCCTGCCACATTTTATGCTATTTTAAAATATATTCTTTTCTGTGGGAATTTGGGAGGAGTAATTGCATGAGGGATGTCTGCATGTAGCCATGATAAATTCCTTCTAGACCAGTGATGGTGAACCTATGGTACAGGTGCCAGAGGTGGCACGTGGAGCCATATCTGCTGGCATGCGAGCCGTTGCCCTAGCTCAGCTCCAATGTGCATGTGTGTGCTGGCCAGATGAATTTTGGCTCACACTGAGGATCTGGGAGGGCATTTTTGGCTTTCAGAGAGCCTCTGGGGGGATGGGAGAAGGCATTTTTACCCTTTCCCGATTCCAGGGCAGCCTTTGGAGCGTGGGCACTCACACATGCGTGACAGTGCATACCTACACTCTTTCGGCACCCGAGGAAAAAAAGGTTCGCCATCACTGTTCTAGACTGTCAAGGTCATTTTTTGTCTTCGCACTCCTGCACCTGCACAAAGGAGATGGGATTTTCTGCCAAGTTGTCAGATGAAGATTGGTCAACATGATGGATTCGGGGGTGGGGTGGGGTGGACAAGGGCTTGAACTTTCAACTCCTGGGACTTCAGATTCAGGTTTCTCCCAGATGTGCCAACATGGCTGTGGTAATAAATTGGAACTTTGAGAAATATTTTGCCTGTGACTCTGATTTGTTTTTAATGCTATTTGGAACCCTGACAAGTAGAGCATTTGAAGCAAGAAGGAACATAGCACATCTGTAATGATTTTTTGAAGATTCGGGGCTAATAGGTCAGTACAAACGTTTAAGCAAGAAGGAGTTATCTTATCTGGGCCTGGAGCTTTTCCTGGCTTTTGTCTGTGAAATAGGTCCTGCACTTCCTTTTCTGTGATCACTGGGAGTTGTGAACCCAATGGTATGAAGTCACTTGTAAGAGGCTTGGCTGTTGCTGGTGTGTCTGAAATGGGGGTTGTGGAGAGAGGTGGCTGTAGTTTTCTTTCAAACCTACAGTAAAACACGTTCAGGTCATCTGCCAGTTGTTGATTTCATTCAACCTGGGAAGGTGGTTTGCCATTACCAGTGATATTTTTAAGAGTTCTCCACATGTCCAGATAATTGAAATCTTGCTGTCACATGACTCTTCCAAAGACTTGTCATTTGATGCAGAAAGGCCTCGTTTGTTTCTTCTGCCAGCTCCAGCAATCTAAATTCCCACAATGATGTCATTTTTGTTTTTCTCTTCTTTTAGCTCTACCACAAATCCCGCCACTTAGAGATCCAATTCACTTATATACGGGAGAACATACTGTGTTTCATTTCAGTTTTTTCCATATATTTCTCAGATGCCATTGATTATGTCTAAGTGATGTTGACTTATTACAAGTAGCTTTTAAGCTGATGTTTATGTAAATGTACCACATATTTTGGACCCTGCTGGGTGTACTAAAAGATTCTTAAATCAGTAGAGTTTCGATCAGCCCTAAGGCATCTATTAATGGGAGCTATCCTTTTTGTGGAAACCAAGTGATTCTTTCTGAAAAGTGTTAATAGGGAAATGAAAAATTAGGTGCCAAGGCCAACTTGTTAATGGAGATTATCTTCTCTATTAGTCAACCTAGAGGAATAGAAGATCTTCCAAAAGAATATTTTAGATAATAACATATTTTTGTATTATGTTTGCTTAGCTGCAGATGTTTGATATTCAGAAGCTAAGAGGAAATTTTAGGGCTGCTGTCCCAATTGGGATTGATTGATTGATTGATTTGTTTGTTTGTTTGTCCAATACACAAATACATAGGAAGAAAATAAACATGAAGTAATATATATAAGGATAAAAGTGAAAATAGAAGAGAAGATATATGAAAGGAAGAAAATATATATGATATATGAGATAAAGGAAAGACAATTGGACAGGGGACAAAAGGCACACTAGTGCACTTATGTACGCCCCTTACTGACCTCTTATGAACCTGGAGAGGTCAATTGTGGATAGTCTAAGGGAGAAATGTTGGGGGTTAGGGGTTGACACTATTGAGTCCGGTAATGAGTTCCACGCTTCGACAACTCGATTGTTAAAGTCATATTTTTTACAGTCAAGTTTGGAGCGGTTCGTATTAAGTTTGAATCTGTTGCGTGCTCTTGTGTTGTTGCGGTTGAAGCTGAAGTAGTCATTGACCGGTAGGACGTTGCAGCATATGATCTTGTGGGCAATACTTAAATCGTGTTTTAGGCGCTGTAGTTCTAGGCTTTCTAGACCCAGATGCCATTGTCAGAATGTCAGAAAAGATTCCTACAAGAAGATTATGGTAGTTGAGCCTGTTTAAATGATGTCTTTATATTGCATTATAGTACAGTGATCCCCCGGTTATTGCGTCCCCAACCATTGCGAACAGGGTAATTTGCGATTTTTGAACCCGGAAGTCAAAACACCATCTACGCATGCGTGCCCTTTTTTTCTATGGGCACGCATGCGTAGATGGGGCCCGGCAGATCAGCTGCTGGGCGGCTTCCCTGGGTCTTCCCCCTCTTGCTGGCGGGAGGGCGAGCAGCGGGCATCAGCAAGGAGTTTCCCCACCGCCCACGCAAACTCCTCGCTGCCGCCCGCCCTTCGCCCGCCCACGCCGTTCATTCTCGCCGCTTTTGAGCTGAGTCCTGAAGCGAATTCGCTCCAGGACTCAGCTCGAAAGCGCCGAGAGCCAGCGGGGACAAGCCGTTCGCTGGCGCTGGCTCTCGGCGCTTTTGAGCTGAGTCCTGAAGCGAATTCGCTCCAGGACTCAGCTCGAAAACGCCGAGAGCCAGCGGGGACAAGCCGTTCGCTGGCGCTGGCTCTCGGCGCTTTTGAGCTGAGTCCTGAAGCGAATTCGCTCCAGGACTCAGCTCGAAAGCGCCGAGAGCCAGCGCCAGCGAACGGCTTGTCCGCCGCCTGCCTGCCCGCTAGCGAGGAGCCGAAGATAGCGGCTGTTTTAAAATGTCGCCGCCGGCATGGGGGGCTTGCCAGCACCCCCCGGACCCCCAACCCGGGTTTGGGGGGCTGCTAGGAAGCCCCCCATGCCGGCGGCGACGTTTTAAAACAGCCGCGCCGCCCCCAATCTTCGGCTCCTCGCTAGCGCTGCGGGAGTGAAAACACCATCTGCACATGCGCAGATGGTGTTTTTACTTCCGCAGCGCTACTTCGCGAAAACCCGCTCGTTGCGGGGGGTCCTGGAACGGAACCCTCGCAACGAGCGGGGGATCACTGTATTTTTAATCTTGCTTTGATTGAAATAATAATCAATATTGTTTACAATTAACCATAATCCTATAGTTATTTGAAAGAAGGTTATTCAAAAAATACTGTAGGTTGAGATTGATACAAAAAGTTTTCTTTGCATGAAAAAAAAAGGAAATCATATTTCTGTAAAACTGTCTCCCTTGAGCCCTCCTTTGACTACACTGTGATTCAATATTGCAGGCAGACATGAGAGCTGTCTTCAGTTATCAGAAGAGCTGTCAGGTAGAAGGCAGGAATTGTTCAGACTTGTTCCAGAAGACAAGAAACAATGGGGTTCAATCACGAGATACTAGATTTTGATCAGAGATAAGGGACTATCTCCAAATGGTAAGGGTTCTACAAAAGTGCCTAAAGAAGAGAAGGATTTTCTTTCACTAAAGATGTATAAACAAGGGCAGATGGACATCTGATGGGGATGATATAGTGAAGGATTCCTGCACTAAGCAGGAACTGTACTAGATAATCTCCAAGATACCTTCCAACCTGTTTTAACTGATTTTATGACTCATATGTAACATATGTTTTTATGAGTCATATATAACATACTTTAATTTTTACTGATAATGTCATGGCCTAAACTCTTTAACTCTTAAAATATTGGTGGATAGGCCATTTTCCAGCGTTTAACCGCTTTTTATCTTGCTGCTACCAATGACAACGCAGGGAGCGTTGTTACCATCTTTAAAGATATACGTTACAGCAGATGACAGAACCTTGTTAACTTTGCTGATCTTGAAAAACCTCATCAGCGTTAAACCTAGTTCATTCTTGGAAATTCCGGGGATTTAGATTAGGTTGAACAACATCCTATGATGGTGCAAAGAAAATTTGCATGCATTGGTCTGTATCATCATCAGGAATCAAGTTTTTATTAATTTTTCTTTTACATCAAAGATAAAAACAATAAAGCTCCACCAAAAGAAACTTGTTGATGTATCATTTCATGAATAAAATGCAGTGCTTTGGCTAAACATTTTTGGATAGTGGGACAACCAACTAACATTAGAGAACCATCTTTCAGCTGTGGCGAGGGGGATGTTTGCCCAGGTTCGCCTGGTGCACCAGTTGCGGCCCTATTTGGACCGGGAGTCACTGCTCACAGTCACTCATGCCCTCATCACCTCGAGGTTCGACTACTGTAACGCTCTCTACATGGGGCTACCTTTGAAGAGTGTTCGGAAACTTCAGATCGTGCAAAATGCAGTTGCGAGAGCAATCATGGGCTTCCCTAGGTATGCCCATGTCACACCAACACTCTGCAGTATGCATTGGCTGCCGATCAGTTTCCGGTCACAATTCAAAGTGTTGGTTATGACCTATAAAGCCCTTCATGGCATCGGGCCCGAATATCTCCGAGACCGCCTTCTGCCACACGAATCCCAGCGACCGGTTAGGTCCCACAGAGTTGGCTTCTCCAGGTCCTGTCGACTAAACAATGTCGTCTGGCGGACCCCAGGGGAAGAGCCTTCTCTGTGGCGGCCCCGACCCTCTGGAATCAGCTCCCCCCGGAGATTAGAACTGTCCCCACCCTCCTTGCCTTTCATAAACTTCTTAAAACCCACCTCTGCCATCAGGCATGGCGGAATTGAGACATCTCTGCCGGGCATGGCATGTTTCTGTTTTTTAATAAGGGTTTTTGTTAGGGATTTTTAAATTATTAGATTTGTTGCATATTGTTTTATTGTTGTTGTGAGCCGCCCCGAGTCTACGGAGAGGGGTGGCATACAAATCTAATAAATAAGTAAGTCAGTCAGTCAATCAATCAATCAATCAATCAATCAATCAATCAATCAATCAAACAAACAAACCAAGCCATGTACTGTATGGCCCAATGTCCCTTCTTTCTTCTATTGCTTATGACCTACTTGATTTTTTGACATTTATAAATGTTGTTGGTTTACCATCTGATTGCTTAAGAGATTCCATAGTCAGAAGGTCCTAATAAACAAAATTGACTGATGGAATTTCCCATAATAATAACATATAAAACGAGGAGCCAGATTGTTGGGCGCAATAGGCTAAATCACTTAGAGAGGGCTGTAAAAAGCACTCTAAAGCAGTATATAAGTCTAACTGCCATTGCTATTTCTAATGTGAAATCAAGCAACAACTCTGAACACAATTCCAAACAACATGCTTTTTCTTCTGGTTGTATTGACTCTTAGAAGGTTTGGATAGTGGCTGTAAGAGGGGATAATACACTGGAAATCTATGGGAAGCTTGACTCATAAGCTTGGTTGTGTATAAAAACTGTTTTGGCTAAGCTGTTAACCTGGCAGATTACTCCAGGGAAAGAATCAGAAAATTTATGGAGATGACGCATAACAGAGTAAAAACAAATAGGATCATAAACCGGTCTTTGCTTGCCTTTATACTACAGTCTGGAATTTCATCCATTAAAATTGTTGACATTTAGAAGATCCCTGTGAGGAGAGTAGGAATGTTTTTTTGAATGTCTATTTTGGATATTTCAAACTGCAGAAATTATGAAACAGTTGAAACTAAATGTGGTCTTTATTAACTCTGATTCCCCCCCTCCGACCCATCTATAAATATTTGATAATGGTGCTGAGAAGAATGTCTGGATGCTGAATCTGTCTTAATCTTGACCACTGAGCTTTGGAGGTTATTTTATTTATTTATTTATTTATTTATTTATCTATCTATCTATCTATCTATCTATCTATCTATCTATCTATCTATTTATTGGATTTACATGCCGCCTCTCTCCGAGGACTCGGAGTTATGGCAGGGGAGTGCAGCTATTGTAATACCCTTGACTGAAGATCAGTGTCAACCCTGAAGCTGACCACAGAGGCCATTTTTGCCACACTGGAGTTGAGGGATAGGGAAGGGGAAAATAGAGATAGCTGGGGTTTTGCAGCCAAAATAAAACATTTTCTCTTAGGAACCAAGGACATTCTCATACCTGGCCGGAGGAAGGATGAGTGATGTCACAAGGCAACCAGACACCAGCTTGATTGGACTTTGTGACTATGTAACTATTTGGGGTTGATGGAAAACTTTTACTTTTAATTATGTGAAAACCGCAGGAACCTTCAGAGTCAGTTTTCACCATCCTGTGCCAATATGATATATCCAATAAAACTGTTCTTTGAGGAATCTACCTGCTCAGAGTTCTGTTTGTTATGGGTGTATCACTTGGAACCCTGAAAATCAACGTCCTGCCTGTCAACACCCTGCCTGTCAAAGACTACTTCAGCTTCAACCACAACAACACAAGAGCACACAACAGATACAAGCTTAATATTAACCACTTCAAATTGGACTGTAAAAAATACGACTTTAGTAATCTAGTTGTCAAAGCATGGAACTCATAAGTATCAGCTCTGTAGTATCTTCCCCTAATCCCCAACATTTTACCCTTAGACTATCCATGGTTGACCTCTCCAGATTCCTAAGAGGTCAGTAAAGGGTGTGCATAAGTGCACTAGCGTGCCTCCTGTCCCCTGTCCTATTGTCTCTCCTATATCTCCTATATTGTATCTACTATCCCTATATCTTCTCTTATTGATATATTTTATTCTTATATTTTCACTTCTATTTTTCTCTAATATATTTTACTCGAGTATATCCTCTATAATCTTCATTGTGTATTATTGTGCATTGGACAAAATAAATAAATAAATAAATAAATAAAATAAATTGGTACATTCCTCCTTTAAGGGAGGGTCCTCCTTTCACTGAGTGTGCAGCTTCAAGAGGGACATACATGGAGTTGTGAGGGAAGGAGACACCTGGCTAGCTCTGTTTTAGCTGCTGATCACATGTTGGGGCAATCTGTACCCTCATTCTTAGCTCTTGTGGTATAGATGTCAATTTGTAGATGAACTATTGGAATCCAAAGATCCTGCAGCTTAAGCTTGTTCACCCCTGCTTCAAATAGCATAGAATGTGGCTCACTATGTACCAAAGAACCCATATTACAATTTTACATCATACCTCCAACTGTAAGTATCTTTTTGAAATGTAACTAACTATAATGACCATAGCTCTAAAACTAATTACTGCAGTTCTGGCACAAAAAACCAACCAACCAACAAACAAATACAGCAATCTAATGTATAATTTTAGCTGAGCCTAAGTGCATAACATAAGGTTTAGAGCAACAGTGCAGAAATGTTTCCTCCCTGTTTTAAATTTGGATGTCAAACCTCCAACTTTTTCATATCTATCTGGTCAAGCAGAGTCCTTTCTCTTTGCAGGCAATTCAAGGTTGAATTTGCAGGTTTCTGAGGAATGGGCATTGTGGAGCATCTGTATTGTGCAAATAGGGGTGTGCTGTTGGGAAAATGATACTTGCCAAAAAATTGCAGTTTTTCTCCAGCTCTTACCGTGAAGAGACAGAGAGATTGGAAAAGGTGTTTGGCTTTAGATGTATCATTTTACACACACGCTTGTTGTTGTAAACATTTAGACAGCGATGATAAGTTTGGGTAAAACAGCCCCTACCTAATGGGATTTGCTCACAAGAATCATCTGCCAGAGTTCCCCCTCCTTTTAGCCATTATGTTCCATCAGTTTAACAATCAGTGTATTTTAATCACTGAAGCATAATTTGGCTGAGATCTTGCTTATTCACAGTTCTGTCCCTTGTAATGCTCTGCGTGATTCTATTTGTAATTATTGCATTTGCTGCGTTTTGGATGCTTGGACTTTTTATGGGCAGCGCTTTTTATGTGCAGAAACATGATAATAGAGCAATTTGTTAATTATTCAGGCAGTGTTTTATGTACACACAGTTCCCCCAAATGATGGGAAAATGACCAGAGCAACCGCCAATGTCCAGCCACAACTCTGTTTTGGAGCAGATCGCGCGAAAAGCTGAATGCAGATAGGAAGATTAGGGTCCTTCTGCTTAGCAGACATTGGGACAGGCAACAGGAGAGAGCCACAAATTCAACTGTACAGAATCTTTTTGGTAACAACAACAATCTGTATCGGTTTTTTGACTGCACCCCCCTATATGTATAGTACAAATGCTCCTCAACGCCCATTCCTCAAAAACCTGCAGATTCAACCTTAAACTGTACCGTGTAGAGATAGTCCAGTTTCCAAAGCAATAAATGCGAAAGCAGTTGACATTTTTTCCAATCTTGATAAATTGTTTCCTTTTATTCGGAGAGGGGTCCAGAGAGGTGCTGAGCTGCTGATACCTTTGGCTCTTGTATTGCCCATCTTCAGCATAAGACGCAAGTGAAACACAGGAGCCCCATTAAGCCAAGCACAGGTTAAGGGATCGTTTTGATATGTCTGGAGCAAAAAAGATGTTAGGGGAACTGAAGGGATGCCAGGGAACGAACCCAGATTGTAAACATCACAAAGTAAGCTTCTCACCACTGAGCCGCAAAGTAGTATTCAAACACCAAATTCATCGTGAGATTGTTATTAAAACCAAGAGGAATTTCAGATTTTTTTTCTCCATATGGAAAAAAATAAATGAGTTTGAACATTGGGTAGAAATAGAGGTGATACCCTTCTATACAATTGTGAATCAAAGAAAATAACAATAGCAATAGCATTTAGACTTATATACTGCTTCACAGTGCTTTACAGCCCTCTCTAAGCAGTTTACAGAGAGTACGCATATTGGGTCCTCATTTTACCAACCTTGGAAGGATGGAAGGCTGAATCAACCTTGAGCCTACTGGGATTTGATCTGCCAAACTGCTGGCAGTTGGTGATCTGCAGAAGTAGCTTGCTGTACTGCACTCTAACCACTGCACCATCGAGGCTCTACCCTCTACTACCACCACCCCCATTGCCTCTGCTGGTCTGCAGAGCCAGAAAAGCTGGGGACTGCTGTCTTACAGCAATAGGACCTATCAGTTTGGGGTACCTTAAGAGGCTGTCCCTTAGGACTTAATTAAAATGAGAAGGGAAGGGAAGAACTGTTGGCTCTTTGCCCATCAGTTGCATTGTCAGAGTCTCATCCTGAGGCATTGGGAGATCCAGTCTGCAATTTTCCAGGAATAGGAAATAAGCCTTGCTATAAAATAATCCTGAAGGGGGCAATCATTTTGACAGGGCTTCTTTAGATATTAGTCTAACACGGGTTGGCAACCCATGGCTCTGGAGCTGCAAACGACTCTTTGGGTCCTCTGCTGTGGCTCCATGTCTCCCCAGCTGGCCCCGCTCCTCACCATCCACTCACATGGCCTTGAGAATGTAAGGGCAACGGTGGGAATGGAGAAGTGGACGGGACTGATTCTGCAGCACTGGTTGTGGAATGATCACCATCCCTGGTGGAGGCTTCCTTTTGGATGACACTCCTGCCCCTCTTGCGATTCCTTGGGTGGTTTGGTGGGGCCAGGAGAGTGTGCATGCGTGGGGGGACCCTCATCAAGCTAGCACCAAAGCGCAGCAAAGGCACACAAGGAGGGCAGGCAGCTGCTCACTTAAGGAAGGTCTTTGGACAGGGCTTCTCTCCTGCCCTAAGGATTTGGCCATCACCTTGCTGTGTCCACCACTCCCCACAGCTCTTTGGGGAGTGAAGCTGCAGCCCAAAGCAGCAGGAAGTGAAGGCTGCCTTACGTGCAAATGTGGCGTGAAAGCAGGTACAGGACCACTTTGCTCTTACAACCCTCCTCCCACTCCCTCTCCTTCTCTCATGTGGGGGGAAGGATGGCAGAGTGATGGCCAGGAGAGAAGCTGCATCCAAAGACCTTCCTTAAGCGAGTAGCTGCCTACCCTCCGCCCATGCTTTTGCTGCACTTTGCTGTGCTTTGGCACCTGCTTGAGGAGGCTCTCCCTGCAGATGTGCAGCCTCCTGGCCCCACCAAGCCAGCCAGGGAGTCGTGAGAAGGTGAGGAAGGTCACCCAAAGGAAAGCCTACACTGGGGGTGGCGATCCTTCCTCAGCAGAGAGAGAGAGAGAGAGAAGGGAGAGAGATGGGAGAAAGAAAGTGTTCTGACCTAGGATTCCTGATAACAATATGGCACAAACAGCATCTCGCAAATCTATTTTATTATTTTGATTAGCATCATACACACTGGAGTAAGGACAACAGCTCACATTCCAGCAGGTATGGCTCCACGTGCCACCGGTGGCACGCGTGCCATAGGATCGCCATCACAGCCTTATATCATTTCAGACAAATATACAAATCTTGTAACATCCATACACATAAAGTGACAGGTAGATGTTTTAGACTCAGTAGAAGCTGATCTTCATTATTATCTGGTTGCAATAAAGGCAGCTTACCTCCTCAAGCCATTCCCATATAGAAACATAGAAGATTGACAGCAGAAAAAGACCTCATGGTCCATCTAGTCTGCCCTTATACTATTTCCTGTATTTTATCTTAGGGTGGATATATGTTTATCCCAGGCATGTTTACATTCAGTTATAATATATATAAACTCTTGAATATGGTTTGAGTTCAGAGAGAACGAGAGGGAATTACTGCATTGGATATTAACTTGACAGTAGGTACCTGTTAACTTGCTAGCAGAGAAATGTTGGAATCAATATGTTTCCAAGAGTTTTACAGACAGTGTTTTTACATTCTCTGTGTTACAGTTTCCTAATTTCACAAGGTGCTCCTTGGAGCATGAACTATGTAATACATGGAGCTACGGAATATGGTCCTTAACGAACCCAGTTTTTATAGTTGTGTGTACCTTGAGAAGAAAAGATAGACTGGATGCTGAGTCAACCATATCCAATGTCCTAAAAATGCATACTATATTTACAAAAGTCACAATATATAGTAAAATGACGTAAACTCTGTGTATAAGCTCTGATAACTGTCTTAGCAAGGGATTTTCAATTGATATGGAGCAGTGTATTAGGTTCAGCCTTGAGCTACTGACATGTTGCCTTTTTTTTTTTTGAATTCTTGAACAGAACAATGAGATATGAGGCGTGAGACCAATGCAATTCCCTCTGAGCTTTCAGGAGGTGGTGATGTGTGGAAGGAATGCATAAAACCTCCCTTGTGCATCAAATGAACTGCCTCAAAGGCTACAAAAAACTCTGAGCCGAGAGTTGTATATGGCAGACAACTGAATAATTACTAGCTAACCTATTCATTTTCACTTACTGAGAAACTGGGTGGCAGATAATTGTCTTTGAAGCTCCACAGATACAGGAAGGAATGTATGATTGTTTTATTTACTATATGTATTTATTTTCTTTGCCGGGTACAAGTACAGTGGTACCTCTACCTAAGAACGTCTCTACTTATGAACTTTTCTAGATAAGAACCGGGTGTTCAAATTTTTTTTGCCTCTTCTCAAGAACCATTTTCCACTTACAAACCTGAGCGTCTGAAACTGTAACCGGAAAAGGCAGAGAGAAGCCTCCGTGGGGCCTCTCTTGGAATCTCCTGGGAGGCAACGGGGCCAGAAAAGGTGGGGAGAAGCCTCGGTGGGGCCTCTCTAGGAATTTCTTGGGCGGAAACAGGGCCTCCACCCTCCCTGTGGTTTTCCCAATGGCACACATTGTTTGCTTTTACATTGATTCCTATAGGAAAAATTGCTTCTTCTTAAAACCTTTTCTACTTAAGAACCTGGTTACGGAACCAATTAAGTTTGTAAGCAGAGGTACCACTATACCATTATAAGGAAATGCAAAGATTTCCTTTTGGCTCTCTTATTCTTCCAATAACCTTTTGACAAGATAATTACTCTCTTGGGTCTGGAACAGTCCTGGATCAGCTGGAATGTGAATCAGGATTTTATCAGCTCATCCAGCTACCACACTGTCCCTGTTCTCAGTGCTATACAATTATAAATATATGCCTGTCTGTGCATGCATTATTTTTGGCCACTTGGGACGAGTTCTTCTCAAGATCCCCTCAGTTTCAGGCATTATAATCATAGCATTATTACTGTTTGGAGGAGGGAGGACTTGAGATGAATATTGCACAGTTTCAAAATGTGAACATCATGACTGCTAGCAAAGCAAATCTCCTTCAGAATCCAAGTATGAATTGGTCTCTAGGGGCAAAATGCTGGATTAGGCTTGGGAAGACCCATATGAAGTTCTAGCTCAATTATGAAACTCTTTGTTAATTATGCATTCTTCTTTTCTCAATCCAGTTCCTGCTGAAAGCTAGGCATTTTTATCTCCCTTTCTTTGGGTTGGTCCAGCAAGTTGACGGAGATAACCATTGGCTCAAGGTGGCAGGAAGAGAGAAAGTGCACTTAAACGTAAGCACAAAAGGCAGAATGGTGCTAAATCATAGGCAAAAACTAAAACATAAAAAGTCCTGTGTATTCATAAATGGGGAATCAAATGATTACTCAAAGGAAGAATTGAAGTGACTGACAAAATGTACGATAAAAACTGAACCAGAGGCAATTTAAGGAATAATCCGTGACAAATTGGAAAAAAGTACAGTATATTCAAGTCTAACTCTGGTATTAATCTCCATTATCAGCATTCAGCGTTCATACTTCACTGTTTATAGCATTCAAGCATAATGAAAATATATACTGTATCTACAATTCAGGGAAGATGTTAAACTCCTAAATGATCTTCAAGTTCACATATACACGCCAAGAACCCAGAGAAAAGTTAAGAAAGTTAAGAAAAGAAAGATACAGTGGTACCTCTACCTAAGAATGCCTCTACTTATGAACTTTTCTAGATAAGACCTAGGTGTTCAAGATTTTCCACTTACAAACCTTAGCCTCTGAAACTATAACCGGAAAAGGCAGGGAGAAGCCTCCATGGGGCCTCTCTAGGAATCTCCTGGGAGGAAACAGGGCCGGAGAAGGCAGGGAGAAGCCTCCATGGGGCCTCTCTAGGAATCTCTTGGGAGGAAACAGGGCCTCCACCCTCTTTGTGGTTTCCCCAATCACACAAATTATTTGCTTTTACATTGATTTCTATGGGAAAAATGTCTTCTTACAAACTTTTCTACTTAAGAACCTGGTCATGGAACGAATTAAGTTCGTAAGCAGGGGTACCACTGTATATGGAATGTGGTGGTGTGAACCCTTTGTCAGCTGTAGGGTTTCAAAAGGTAGCATGATTTGACTCAGGGATGACATTCAAATTGTGAGCTTGGGGTGGGGTGGGAGTCATGTGAGTGGGCATAGCCAACTTTATGTCATAGATGGCAAGGTGAGGCGGCACCACTCCACCAAGTCATGTCCACAGAACAGACAAAAAACTTTGGCCAAGTCTTCTAGTATTCAATCTGGCTGCTTCTCGCCTCCTTCTCATGTTTGCTCTGAGTGTATGAGCCCAAGAAGGAAGAGAAAAGTGGGAGGTGGGAGGTGAAGGGTGGGGCAGGGCGGGGCCAGTTCAGGGGTGGGCAGCAGGCAGGATGGAGTGGAACACAGTTCCACCAACGGAAATGAAGATGCGTGTGCAGCTCCAGCTGATCGGCGGCTGTCACTTCCTGGATTACTGGTCTCAGCTTAGCTCTCCTTTTTTCCCCTGCTGCTGCTGCTGCTATTGCGTCTGCGCTCCTTGCTTTTTTCCTCTTTCCTCCTTCCTGGCCTCGGATGAGTTTCCCTCCTGCTCGGTTCCCCTCTAGCCTCACGTGGCCAACTCCCACCTGAGGTGCAAGCAGAAGGCATGGGTGGAAGCCGCGCTGGCAGCATTTATGCTTCTGGCAGCATCCATTCGCCTAGCTACCCAGCATTCTGCACGATCTGGAGTTTCCGAACACTTTTCAAAGGTAGCCCCATGTAGAGAGCGTTACAGTAGTCGAGCCTCGAGGTGATGAGGGCATGAGTGACTGTGAGCAGTGACTCCTGGTCCAAATAGGGCCGCAACTGGTGCACCAGGCGAACCTGAGAAAATGTCTCCCTCGCCACAGCTGAAAGATGTTTCTCTAATGTGAGCTGTGGATCGAGGAGGACGCCCAAGTTGCGGACCCTCTCTTAACAGTTCACTTGAATGACGATAATCGTTCAAGCCACTGTCACCTGGTTACATGGCCGGCAAGCCATTCCTACCCAGTCACATGACCATTAAGCCATACCCACAGTGTGGCAGTAAAAAGTTTGGCTACCCATTACTGGGCCAGTCAGTGGTGTGATTTACAGGTTCTCTAAACTGTGCATAATTGCCACCACCGGTTCTATAGAACCTGTCTGAAACTGCTGATTTTCACCCATGGTTTGACTCTTATCTTAGAAGAGGAATCAAAGAACTGGAATTAGAAATCCAGTGATAGGTTCCCCAGACTTTTCTTTCCTTTGTATCATTTTTCTTTGTTCAATCCAGATTTTAAAATCTGTCATTATTCCATGTTCTTCACTTACAATATTTTAAGGTTTCAGATGAATATATTCCTGATATGCTTGAACTGCAACTCCTGTATTCTCTATTCAGGTAATCCATGATTTAACAACCATTTGTTTACTGACCAAAGTACAATGCAACAGCACTGAAAAAAATGAATTATGACCGTTTTTCATACTTCTGTTCGTTGCAGCCTCCTCGTGGTCACATGATCAAAATCCAGATGTTTACCAACTGGTTCATATTTATGATGGTTGCAGTCTTCAAGATTCATGTAATTACATTTTGCGACCTTCCAACAAGCATAGGCAATGGAGAAGACAGATTTTCTCAACAGCCTTGTTACTAACTTAACAGCTGCAGTGATTCGCTTAACATCTGTGGCAAGAAAGGTCGTAAAATGGGGCAAAATTCACTTAATGAATGTCTCACTTAGTACATTTTGGACTCAATTGTGGCCATAAGTCAAGGACTACCTGTACAGATGTAGACATCAACTATGTTGGGAGAGTTCTGTGCATGCGGAAGATAACCCACCAAGTAGCCACAGTTAACCACTATACCTAATTGAAGTCCTCAGTGAAAAACACAGCAGCAGGCTTTCTTGTAAAAATATATTTTACTTTTCTTCTTATCAAACTGCTTCTCTAAATAAACTATCACTTTTACATTTAACCACTATAATAAACTATCCATAATAGTAGTATATAACTCTTATTACATCCACCACTGCAACCACTAAGCAGTAACCACTAACTACAAACCACCCAGCACAAAATCACTCTATAACAAACCATACCCATGCAAGGGTGTTCCTCCTTATATAGGTTACAGCCAATCAGGTTGCAGCACAATTAGCAAACCCATGATTCCATGCTGATTATGGCTTACATCAGCCTTTCCCATGGTTACAAACCATTTTACTTGCATTGTAATATTACCTTCAGAAATATAGGGATCCCCCGTTTATTGCGTCCCCAACCATTGCGAACAGGGTACTTCGCTATTTTTCAACCCGGAAGTCAAAATACCATCTACGCATGCGTGCCCGTGGGCACGCATGCGTAGATGGCAACCGGGAGATCAGCTGCTGGGCGGCTTCCCTGAGTCTTCCCCCTCTTGCTGGCGTCAGCGAGGAGTTTCCCCACCGCCCACGCAAACTCCTCGCTGCCGCCTGCCCTTCGCCCGCCCACGCCGTTCATTCTCGCCGCACGGGCCTGTCCACGCTGTCTCTCGGCGCTTTCCAGCTGAGTCCGGGAGCGAACTCGCTCCCCGACTCAGCTGGAAAGCGCCGAGAGACAGCGTGGACAGGCCCGCCGCCCGTTCCTTGGCGCTGTCTCTCGGGGCTTTCGTGCTGAGTCCGGGAGCGAACTCGCTCCCCGACTCAGCTGGAAAGCGCCGAGAGACAGCGTGGACAGGCCCGTTCCTTGGCGCTGTCTCTCGGGGCTTTCGTGCTGAGTCCGGGAGCGAACTCGCTCCCCGACTCAGCTGGAAAGCGCCGAGAGACAGCGTGGACAGGCCCGTTCCTTGGCGCTGTCTCTCGGGGCTTTCATGCTGAGTCCGGGAGCGAACTCGCTCCCCGACTCAGCTGGAAAGCGCCGAGAGACAGCGTGGACAGGCCCGTTCCTTGGCGCTGTCTCTCGGGGCTTTCGTGCTGAGTCCGGGAGCGAACTCGCTCCCCGACTCAGCTGGAAAGCGCCGAGAGACAGCGTGGACAGGCCCGTTCCTTGGCGCTGTCTCTCGGGGCTTTCGTGCTGAGTCCGGGAGCGAACTCGCTCCCCGACTCAGCTGGAAAGCGCCGAGAGACAGCGTGGACAGGCCCGTTCCTTGGCGCTGTCTCTCGGGGCTTTCGTGCTGAGTCCGGGAGCGAACTCGCTCCCCGACTCAGCTGGAAAGCCCCGAGAGACAGCGTCAAGGAACGGGCCTGTCCACGCTGTCTCTCGGCGCTTTCCAGCTGAGTCGGGGAGCGAGTTCGCTCCCGGACTCAGCACGAAAGCCCCGAGAGACAGCGTGGACAGGCCCGTTCCTTGGCGCTGTCTCTCGGGGCTTTCGTGCTGAGTCCGGGAGCGAACTCGCTCCCCGACTCAGCTGGAAAGCGCCGAGAGACAGCGTGGACAGGCCCGTTCCTTGGCGCTGTCTCTCGGGGCTTTCGTGCTGAGTCCGGGAGCGAACTCGCTCCCCGACTCAGCTGGAAAGCCCCGAGAGACAGCGCCAAGGAACGGGCCTGTCCACGCTGTCTCTCGGTGCTTTCCAGCTGAGTCGGGGAGCGAGTTCGCTCCCGGACTCAGCACGAAAGCCCCGAGAGACAGCGCCAAGGAACGGGCCTGTCCACGCTGTCTCTCGGCGCTTTACAGCTGAGTCGGGGAGCGAGTTCGCTCCCGGACTCAGCACGAAAGCCCCGAGAGACAGCGCCCCCCGGACCCCCAACCCGGGTTTGGGGGGCTGCTAGGAAGCCCCCCATGCCGGCGGCAAACAGCCGCGCCGCCCCCAATCTTCAGCTCCTCGCTAGCGCTGTGGGAGTAAAAACACCGTCTGCACATGCGCAGACGGTGTTTTTACTTCCGCATCGCTACTTCGCGAAAACCCGCTCGTTGCGGGGGCTCCTGGAACGGAACCCTCGCAACGAGCGGGGGATCACTGTAAACTTATTTCTGACAAGCTATGCTAGTTGAAACATTATAGGAACTGGAATCGCAGCTTGGGAAAAGTTGAGGATAATACAAGGGCAGGAGGAGTAAGAACTATGTTACATCTTGTGTTTCTGGAGAAAAAGGGAGCTACCAGTGAAAGGAAGGAATGCTTCTATACAGATTTATCATTTCTTTTTCTTTTTTTGAAAAAAGTTTTATTGAATTTATGTACAATTTAAAAAAGACAGTACATAATCTCTGGTATCTTATTCATATTCTATGAACTAATCTTGTACAATTGTCTTGTCACAAACAAACATTATTATTATTATTATTATTATTATTATTATTATTATTATTATTATTATTATTTATTAGATTTGTATGCCGCCCCTCTCCATAGACTCGGGGCGGCTCACAATACAATAAAAACAATTCATGACAAATCTAATAATTTACAATTTAAAAATATTTTTTAAAAAAACCCATTATTAAGCAGACATACATAGAAACATACCATACATAAATTGTATAGGCCCGGGGGAGATATCTCAGTTCCCCCATGCCTGACGACAAAGGTGGGTTTTGAGGAGTTTACGAAAGGCAAGGAGGGTAGGGGCAGTTCCAATCTCTGGGGGGAGCTGGTTCCAGAGAGTCGGGGCCACCACAGAGAAGGCTCTTCCCCTGGGGCCCGCCAACCGACATTGTTTAGTTGACGGGACCCAGAGAAGGCCCACTGTCACTAATCGGTTGCTGGGATCATTTCTATCTTGAAAGTATGTCTAGCATGCATGTATGACGTTCATTTTCTGTACCTTTTATGATGCTTTCCTCCCCCAATTAAAGTATATTAAAACATTGGTTCATCTGCAGGGGTGGGTTCCACTTAACTTCGACACTGGTTCGCATTGTGATGTTTCGCGCACTAGCACTCACTCCACTCACACGCATGTCCCTAGTGCAAATTCACTTCTGTGCATGCTCGGAAGATAGTTTCAACCTGAAACACAGCTGAGGAGCAAAGAAATAAAGGTCAGTATTAACCCCGGGGCAGGCGGGAGGGCTTTTTTCACAGCACAGGGCAAGGAGAAGCCATCCAAATGATGAAAAAAATAATTGAACACTCTGGGAAAAAAAGATGGGGGCGAGCACAAACTGGCACAGAGAGAACCAGATCTTTGACATCATCTTCATGTTACCAGTGGGTTTCTAATGGTTTGAGTGATCTAGTCCGAACTAGATCAGTAGGCAGTGGGGTACCACAGGGTTCAGTCCTGGGCCCTGTGCTCTTCAACATTTTCATCAATGACTTGGACGAGGGAATAGAAGGGCAACTGATCAAATTTGCAGACGACACCAAGCTGGCGGGGGTAGCCAATACCCTAGAAGACAGGCTCAAATTACAGAAAGACCTAGACAGACTAACACAGTGGGCCCACACCAACAAAATGATGTTTAACATCGACAAGAGCAAAGTCCTTCACCTAGGCAGAAAAAACCCTGGATACACATACAACCTGGGAGAAACCCCTCTTAGCAGTAGCGACTGCGAAAGAGACCTCAGAGTCTTGGTGGACAATTAACTAAACATGAGCCAACAATGTGCAGCAGCAGCTAAAAAAGCCAACACAATCCTAAGCTGTATCAACAGGGGAATACACTCCAAGACAAGGGAAGTCTTAATACCACTCTACTACGCCCTGGTCCGACCACCCCTGGAGTACTGTATTCAGTTCTGGTCACCACACTTCAAAAGAGACATTGAAACTCTGGAAAAGGTGCAAAAAAGAGCAACCAAGATGATTAAGGGATTGGAAATCAAGACTTACGAAGAGAGACTGAAGGAACTGGGCATGGATAGCCTAGAGAAAAGGAGGGCCAGAGCGGACATGATAGCAGTCTACAAGTATACGAGGGGATGTCACAGAGAGGAGGCGATCACTTTATTCTTCAGGGCACCAGAGGGCCGGACGAGGAACAACGGCTGGAAGCTGACCAAGGAGAGATTCAACATGGAGATAAGGAGGAACTTCCTGATGGTCAGAGCGATCAACCAATGGAACAACCTACCAGCGGACGTTGTGAACTCCAACACTGGACATTTTTAAGAGAAGATTGAACTGCCACTTGACTGGTGTACTATAGGGTTCCTGCTTGGGCAGGGGGTTGAACTCGATGGCCTTCATGGTCCCTTTCAACTCTAACAATAAATAAACTGGGAAGAACCCACCTCTGTATCATCTTTAGGGAAAGAAGGCACTTAGTCATCTTACGGCAATTGCCTTAGCAAAATTATCCAACTTCTGGCAAGTCACTTGAGATTTTCTTCCTTGCTCACTTTTCCTGGGGGATCGGCTGCCTTAAGGTTACTACACAAGGAGGCTTACAAGTAATATTGCTGTTTTTTTTTTGATTAAGTGAAACTTTACGTGACCTGCAGAAAAGGGGCACTTATTCCCCACTCTACAGTGTACATCTATTTTATTTCTGAGCTTCCCTGCATTTAATGCAGATGGCATTTCCTTGCCCTCTACTCCATCCTTTGACTTTTAAAAACAGTTTCTAAGTTTCAGGGCATGAAATTCAATTCTTCATGGTGCCAAAAGTTCTTTTGCATCTCTTCTCCTCCCTCAGTGCAAGGATGGCTCACAAGACCCTTTTTAGAAAGGGCTGGTTGTTCTCTGAATGTTTCATGCCAGCCTTCCTTTTCCTGCCTTCCTGACAGGTTTGCCTTGAAATTTTTAGCTTGTTAGCCTCAGCTGGCACTGGAGGTTGTTTTTTTTTTAAAGCTACTTTCAAGGTTGCTCAGATGAGAAATTCAGAGTCACATATTTGGCAGATAAAAAGCTTGGAGGAAAGAGGATCAGTAGATTTAGAATGTCTCCCAAGGTGTATCTTTGTTGGGGTTTATGCTGGGGATTTTTTAAAAAAGGAAAATGATATTTTAAAGTGTGCAAGTTATCAAATAATTATTAAAGTGTGCAAGTAATTCAGGAGGCAGCACAGCAAAACTGTGCTGTGTATGTTTGAAATAATAAGAAATTTCTTGAAATTCAAATGAAACTTTTGTTTTACTAGGCATCTTTCGCCTGTGCTAATGTGCCCTAATAGAATGTGAGGTTAGACCAGTATTTGTCATCCTTAGCCATTTTAAGATGATGCTGGTTGGGGAATTCTGGGAGTTGAACTCCATACATCGTAAAATGGTTATGGTTGACAAACACTGTGTTTGGCCATACCACGTCAGCATTGTACATAGAGGACTCCTTAAAAATGAATTTTTAGGTGTCAAACTCCTACACATTAAGGTGAAATAATCTTCTCATTGATCCCATCACCCATCTCCTCTCACAAATGACTGTATGACTGTAACTTTGTGGCTTGTATCCTTACAATTTTTATTGACTGGTTCCTAATATGATTTGATTGCTTCTATGTACCCAAACTAGCATTAAGTGTTGTATCATATTTTTGATGAACTTATCTTTTCTTTTATGTACACTGAGAGTATATGCACCAAGACAAATTCCTTGTGTGTCCAATCACACTTGGCCAATAAAGTTCTGTTCTGTTCTATTCTATTCTATTCTATTCTATTCTATTCTAGTCCAGTCCAGTCCAGTCCAGTCCAGTCCAGTCCAGTAGAAGCAACTTTCTCTATTAACTTACACAAATGCTCTTCTTTGCATGTGTAAATTAGAGGGTTGTTTTCTATTTGAAAGGAAGTTTCAACTAAGTTGGTTTTAAAGATAAAATATCATCAGAAGGTAAAGCAAGACCCTTAAAGCTAATCTTTGCTGTATCTAAGGGCTGTAGCTGGCAAGGCATCCAGTGATACCCACTTTGTGGAAACAGCCCTAAGTTGTCAAAAGTCACCAAGCAATCTTCCAAATATCTTGGAAATGGTTAAAGCTATGAGTTTAACCTGAGGATAAGCTGTATCCTCATGCTGTTGCCTTCATCTGATTCCTAGTCCATATCCAAGGCAACCTTAAATCAGTTTTAAAGCAGATTTCCCCCCAGTGCACTGGCTATATGTACCCTAGCAATACGATACCACCTAGACTTACATATGGCGTTGTTGTTGTTGTTGTTGTTATTGTTGTTGTTGTTGTTGTTGTTATTATTATTATTATTATTATTATTATTATTATTATTATTATTATATTTGTATACCGCCCATCTCCGAAGACTTGGAGCGGCTCACAACAAGAATACAAATTACAAATCCGATGATTAAAACAGTAGAACAGTTAAAAACCCTTGATTAAGAAACACTCAAACGATCCAAACAAAACCATTTATAATGTTTTACATAATCCCCTCTTTAAGTGGTTTACAGAGTCAGCATATTACAGACCCAGAGAATCTGAGTCCTCATTTTAGTAACTTTGGAAAGGATGGAAGGTTGAGTCAACCTTGAGCAGGTAAGGATTGAACTGCTGGCATTTGGCAGAATTAGCCTACAATATTGCATTCTAACCACAGTGTCACCACATCTGTCACACTTTCCCACCATTCTTTAGTGATGTGGTCATGTAATTTCAAGAGTTGGTTCAGTCCAGTGGTCATTGGCTGTTTTAAGCATCTGTTTACCCACCTCCTTCTTACCTATTAGTCACAGTCTTTCAAAGCCATTCTTGGCTGGCTGGCAGATAAGGCTAGTGTCAGAGCCCCCAGTAACAGCCCAGATGAAATCAAAGCTCCAAGGCCAAAGGCTTCCTCAAATAATAGATTTATTAGGCATGTCATATTGGTACAGCTGGTGAAAACCTGACTCTGAAACTCCCCACCCAATTCAAAATCCAAAGTTCTCCCCCCCACTACACACACAACCATCACATGCCCCCAATCGGATCATAGTCTCAGACCTGGATGACTCCCATCCACGCCCCACCAGGTGCTGGTGAGAGTGTCCTTGGTTCCAGAAGAAATAATGTTATTTTGGCTACATACTTCCCCAGCTGTCTCTACTCCTCTCTCTCTCTCTCTCTCTCTCTCTCTCTCTCTCTCTCTCTCTCTCTCTCTCTCTCTCTCTCTATCTATCTATCTATCTATCTATCTATCTATCTATCTATCTATCTATCTATCTATTGGATTTGTATGCCGCCCCTCTCCGTAGACTCAGGGCGGCTAACAACAATGATAAAAACAGCAGGTAACAATCCAATCCAATACTAAAATAACTTAAAAAAAACCTTATTATAAAAACCAAACATACATACAGACATACCATGCGTAAATTGTAAAGGCCTAGGGGGAAAGAATATCTCAGTTCCCCCATGCCTGACGGCAGAGGTGGGTTTTAAGAAGTTTACGAAAGGCGAGCTCTATCCAATCTCCCTGTGGCAACCCTGAAGACATTCCAAGATGGCTCCAGGATTGACACCTAGTTCTTTTCTTGAGACTTGGGTCAGCCTATATGATCAACAATACCTATGTGTATTCCATAGCAATTAATCTGTGGCCCAGAGTCATCCAGTAAGTTTTTTCTGATTAAGAATAGACCAGAAACTAGATCTTCCTGCTGCTAATCCAAACTACTTAAACTCTAAACTATACTTATTTTCATTTATGTTTTACGCATTGCATAACATTTAGGATCATACATAGACACCCACCCATCTGTCATGATTGATTATGTACCATTAAGTTAGTGTTGACTGTTAGCAGATAGGTCTTTAGGGTTGATCTGTCCCCAAGCTGATCCATATGTAGATACCCATGAAAGTTTTGGTAGCAATACAGTATTCTCTATTTAAATGAGAAGGTGATACTTCAAGGAACTTATTTTGTAAAGTAAGTTCCATTTACCTTGATACTTCTACTGTAGTAGACTGTTACTAAAACAATATTTATTGGCAGGGATATAAAAAATGGCTCTAAGGAGCTGAAATTTTTGTCTCTTTGTTTCTTGCTAGGCTGTTCATGGATGATCCCATTGATCATTTTAACAATAGCGAAGTACCAGTTTTTTTGGTAAAGTTTTGTCAGACTATAATTCAAGTTTGCTTTCCTAACACTGTTAAAGGGCATTATATTGAAGTTCTTGAGATGGAAGCTTTCTGCTTCCCTAATGCAAAAGTTAATATGGATAGATTCCTTCCAAACTCTTGGTGTGGTTCTTTTGAAAATTTTGGAAACTAACCGGAGGTTTGTTTGCTCTAAAAGACAGTTCCTGATTTCTTGAGTAGAGGTTTTAAAAGCTGCTTCAGATCTTTATGATCCCACAACACAGGCTGTGTTTGTAAGCTGACTGATTCATTTTAGGCTCAGCTGCAGTGTACTTGAAAATGCAGTCAAACTACACTGTTCAAAAGCAACCCTACAGCCCCGTGGTGCTTGTGGGCAGTCTCTTTCTCCATTTGAGACTCCCTGCTTCCACCATACCTCCTGGTTCCTGGTCCACAGATCTTTGAAGACAGCTTGGCGCCTTTTAAATTCATCTTCACAAGACAGAGTGGAATGTTAGTTTATATGGCCAGAAGAATGGATACACATAATGAAGTGGATTGGAATGTACGTATGTGCAAGCAAATTTTATTTTTTCTTTCACTTTCTCTTTTGCATTGGCTGGGAATGAAAAAAAAAACTTCGCTGCTTAGGACCTGTGTCAATGTGGCACTGGAGAAGCAATTTTTGTTGCTTGTTTTCAGTGAATGGACCCTAAATCTTTCCAGACAGCTCTCCACCTCTAACCCTTTTCACTGCAATAATGTTTGGGTGACTGTTGTGATTCAGCCTGAGGCTCCTCAGGGACCGGCTGGAGCTCTGCCGGATCCATGCCCAGAGGAGGAGGACAGTGAACAGGAGGGGGAGGACCAGGCAGACGGGGTGAGGAACGTCAGGAAGAAGAGGAGGGAGAGCAGCCTGAGACCCCCGGGGGGGGGGCTCTCCCCAGCTAGTAGCCTGGATTCATTGGATGAAGACGCACAGGCTATAATAGACATGAGGCAGAGACGTGCAGCTCAAAGAAGGGGCCAATTAGACAGGTATTTCCATCCCTGAATTGGCAACAGCTGGGTTTGGGTGTGGTTCTCCTCAGCAGGGTTGAAAAGGCAGGCCCGCCCTTACAGTCTTGTGGAGAGTTATCAACTGGGAATCCTGTGACCTTGCTTCGATTCTTGGCGTCTCTGATCTTGGCTTGTGGCCTAGAAGGCTGAAAGACTTGGGGGAGGCGTGGGTTTTATTATCTTGTGTTGTTTTTGCCAGCAAGAATCCTGTTTTATTGCCTGGCCTTTGTGAAACCTCTGTGAAGCTTCATCGTGTTCCTGTCTGTAAGAACAGTTTTTGTTACCTGTGTTTGCTTTCCAGTATATAAACTGCCTTTGCTTTTTACCAGTGTGTCTGGATACTCTTTTTGGTTGGTGTTGGCGTCTGGGGGGACCCAGACAGAACAGGTGACAGTAGCACAGCCTTCTTCACAGAGGAGAGCGGTCTCTTTGTCACCCTATTCTGTGTGGTCTCTTCAGCTGGCATGCTGGGTAGGTCTCAAGGGAACTCTAATTTCAGAAGAATCCCCTCCCTCAAAAAAAAGGTTGGCAGAGCTTATGCTTTATGTCAAAAGCAGGCGCTAGTCAGAGAAAACCGAGATGAGAAATACCTCCATTCCCAAAGCTACAGCAGGAGATCCATCAATTTTGCCACCCGCCTAATCAGAAATTGTGACTTTAAAATGAAAGTGTTGAAGCTAGGGAAAGGGAAGGAAGGGGGACATGACTTAATTGGCTTTAGTTTTGCTTAGAAATGATTTAAACTATTTCTCAGCTTTCTGAGCAAGTCTTAGCTCTAAATTTACAGCGTGAATCAGCCATCAGTGACACAATGAAGATGAGTGTTTGGCAAGAGAGACAATGTTGCCTATCTTCTACTTGCTCTGATGCCTTTTTTGTTTCCCTCCTCCTTCAATTTTAATAAAAATGTCACTTTATATGCATGTGATATAATTTCTCTGCTGCTCAATTTAACAAATTATATAATTGAGTGTAACAGTTAGAATTGATCATTTTAAAGTAAACATAAACATAGCTTATACTTGAGAGCAGTGGAGAAATGAAAAAAAAAACCAACCCTACCGGTTCTGTGGGCATGGCTTGGTGGTCATGTGACCAGGTGGGCATGGCCAGCTCTTTAATTTCTTTTCTTTGGTGTGCTTGCTTCCCCCCACCTCACCCCTCCTTTTGCAGCTGATTTTCAGACTCTGTGTGACCAAAAGGGCTTCCTCTGCAGTGAAGGAAGGAAAATGCTTGTCAGCAAAAGAAAATTGGGGGGGGGGGAAATCAGCAGCTTCCCTAGGCAGCACTCAGCGATCAGCAACTGTCAGGGACCTTCCAATCACAACAAGCTGAGAGTGGCGATGTTGCAGGGAGACGGCAGCTGTCCATGGTACTGAATGCCCAATCTTGGTGCTGCCCGGGCTAGCAAGTCCCCATGCTCTTTGCCCTCTTTTCAGGCCAAAAAGGTGCCAGACACTTTGGGGAGAGGGTTTGCTGCCAAGTGCACGCTGTACTGGTGCAACTTGCTGAGCAGATTGTGCTTCATCAAACATTCCCTTCAAGTGAGAATCTATTTGAAGCCTACAAATCGTGTTAAGGGGTGAGCTATTGATGGTTGCGTGGAAGGAAAACGAACTGAGAGTAGGATGGAGACAGCATGGGAAAAACTCCAGGCGGATTGAGAAGGAGTAATAGAATTTGCACTGGACTCCCTGTCGCCTGTCACATTAACTTAGGGGGAGGGTTTGAATCCTGGAGCGATGGGAAAAAAAGTCCCTTTTAGCTTGTCGCCAACGGCTCAGCTCCTAGAGCATTAGCTCCTCACCTGAACCCCCGAGCCTCCATTGGTGCTGCACATAGACTCAAAGACTTCATAGCGGCAGGATGATGCTGTTGGTCAGGGCCAGCCCCATGCTCTCTCCATCCCATGCTCAGTTCATTTTCCTTCCATGCAATAGCTTACCTGAGTCTTCAGAGAGGAGTGGCATGCAAATCTAATAAATTATTATTATTATTATTATTATTTAACAGGATTTGTAGACCTCAAATCTCCGTGTTTGCAGCTGAAATGCCAGGCCCTTCCTGGTACAATCTGCCGCTCTCCCTCCCCTCCCTCCCCACCTGGTTGTAGACATTTACTTGGCCTCCCGGAGGGCAGCCATTCAGTTTTTTCCTTCTCCCGCCAGGAAACCAAAGTGAATGGCACTGCCATAGTGGAGCTCCAGGAGGGCAGGTGCTACACATGTGCAGCAGCTCCAGGACATCTGCCTGGTGCCTGCCCTCCCAAAGCACCAGCATGGTGGCACCATTCACTTTTGTTTCACAGCTGTGCCTCCACTATGTGGGGTATTTTGATTATTACTAATATTATTTGTATTAGCAGAGTTCAGCTGGCTTAATTTGCAGTGGAGTTAGCATGGCAAGAAATAACACGTGGTTCAGAATTCCATTTGTTAGCAATGAATGACCACTCCTTCATAAAGATGAAAAATACAATCTTTACTTACAGTTATGTTGATTCACGCAATTACAAATTGCAGGCAGATATGTTTATATTCCAGTCCATATTAATAACTTATGGATGGTCCCATGTGTGAGGATGGCTTTGGATTTCATCTCACACATGTGTCCTCAGCCGAGGACAATGGAGCATACAGGAGGTGGACAAGGAAGGGTCATCAAGGCGAAAAGAGTTCAGAAGAGGGGGGAGCATCTGCTCTGCAGAGGTTTATATAGTCTGCAGAGTACCTACCCCTTTTGGTCATCAAAAGGTGACACACTGGTCAGTTTATTGCGACCTGACCATAGAGATGTGTTTACAAGACAGTGCAAGCATGTAGTAGAGTGGTTAAACCCAATACACCAAAGGCTCCCCACCCACTTACTGGGCCAGACTGGACACTGACCTTGGAAGGCAAGCAGGGGTGGCAAAGCACCATGAAGGCTGCATGGGAGGCAGGAAAGCTTGTCAGGGCTGTGGGGAAGGGAATAGGCTGCTACCTCCCTTCTCTGCTGCCCTGACATTCTTGCCTGTCTTCCACGTGGCCTCCTGTGTGCCTGCCTTTGCAAGATTGTCATGGGGAAACTAGGAAGGCCACGTGGAAGGCAGGGAAACATGTCAGGGCTGCAGGGAAGGGAGTAGGCTGCTACCTCCTTTCCCCACTGCCCCAACATGCTTTCCTGCCTTCCACTTGGCCTTCTGTTTACCTGCCTTCGCACTGGGAAGGCTGTGTGGAAAGTAGGAAAGCAGTCAGGGCTGTGAACTGCAGGGACTGGAGTGGGGAGGGCAGGCTGGGATGGTGAAAGGGGGCAGGGGCAGCTAGAAAGGCTGCAACTTCACAGGCTTACCTGGCAGGCAGATCGGGGGTGCAGCACTTCAGACAGGCAAGCTGCAGAGCGGAGACTGGCAGGGCAGGATGAATGATTGGCAAGCGGACTGGTTTGGGGGCATGCTCACCCAGCAGTTGATACTAGCTCAGTGAACCACAGTGGGCATTGCTAATGGTACATACAAACTTCTGGAGACTAGTCCAGACAGTTACCAGGAATCAACACAGATTTGAAGTTACCAAATTGTTTGTCCATCCACCCACCCACCCACCCACCCACCCATCCATCCATCCATCCATCCATCCATCCATCCATCCATCCATCCATCCATGCTTTATTTTGGGGTTGGGTTAGATTCTTCTTTGCATTACTGGAGTTCCAAGTAATATTTTGGGAGATTGTGGAAGAGAGTGATAATATGTGGGCAAGACCACATATTGCAGCATGATTCTATTTTTCTATTTTTAAAAAGATCTAATTAGCATTTTTCTTTAAAAAAATGCATTAAGCTTTAAGGCCACAATTGCCTGAACATGGAGAGAATTCACATTGTTGAATTTCAGCACTCAAGGTTGGAGAGCGCCCTGGGCACTTCAGATTACCAGCAGCCTGGTGGATGTAGAATCATGAGAATCAAGTAACAATTCCTAAACTCTCCCATTGGAGCCCTGTCAAGATCCAATTCTGCTTATCAATGGACAACCATTGGGAAGAAATGTTCTGCATTCTTGAGTATCATCATGACACCCAATTAGTCTCCATTCTCACTTCTGCATTGCTATTACTTGACTACCACCTTGCTTAGTGAGGTCTAAAAGGGAATGGTGGCTCCATCAATTGTCTGACAGCAGCTCTGAAACTCAGAACACGCACCTTCAAGTTCCCATTTCTTTTGAGTTGTCAATGTTTAAATGACATTTCCATTTAGATTTAGCTGGCTGTTTCTTTGACAAAGGATAGCAGTTCCGTAGAAAGGCTTAATGCAGCACTGCAGGCGAGAGAAAAGGAAATATTCTTTGTTCTTAATAAAGTCACAAGTGATCCGTCTTCTGATATATTTCATTCAGTGTCTACTTTGATGAATGAGATTGATGGCAATGGCTTCTTTTGTTTTAACCCCAGCGAATGGATATTCTTAAGACTCTTTATTTTCTTGAGACCGGTCTTTTCCAGCAAGGGCTGAATAATACTTTGCTTTTTAAAGCAAATTCCCATTTTGTCAGCATGGTACATCTATGGAAGTCCCCTGCTTGGGCTTTTGGAGAAGTCTTGAAACTTCTATTTCCACAATTCTGGGAATGTAAATTCTGGATATTGTGCACCAATTCAGCTGAAGGGTGTCAAGCATTACTCTTTGATTTTGAAAAAAACCATTTGGCAAAAAGCCTCTAAAAATCAGACCTTTAAATAAATAGGCCTTAGACATGGTCAAAATTAAACACTTGGGCAAAATGTACCTGCAAGAGCCACCCTTTTGGTTTCTTCTGTAAAAGGTCAGGTCTTTTATTATTCCTCCCTAAAATTATGGTTGCTATGGATTTCTGAATATGGACTGCTCCATAAGAAATGATTAGATTAGATTATATTTATTAGATTTGTATGCTGTCCCTCTCCGAAGACCCGGGGCCTGAGTTTCAGGCTTGTCCATTTCAGTAGCAAAGCACTTTGTACGAAATCAAAGATTGGCTAACTTTATGGTATTATTTGTTTATTCATTTTTTAATTGTGTGGAAATTGAGAAGAGGCCAAATTTGTCTGGGAGGAGATATCGGTAGTGTTAAGATCCAACAATTTCCCAGGTTCAAGGCCAAAATCACAAAGCAAAAACTGTGTTAAACCATAGGAAAGATAGGAGCGTGCCAGAATTAATCTAGTGGAGGTATAAGGAGAATTATACCTTCAAATCAAAAGAAAACAATCAACTGTTATGGCTCTATTCTAGTGTGCAATAAAGTTTCTTATCTAGTTGTGCTGTATTATGATAGTTTGCAGCAAGGTTCTGGTCTAAGAACCTTGTCAAGCTGTTCCATGTTGGATATCTCGGAACAAATGCTAATTTTTTTTTACTAAGACGTCTGACACCCAGTTGGAACGAGTAGAGATTTTATTTGTGTGTTCGGCGAGATGATATAAGGATGGTGTGAAGTCTGGGGAGGGGGGGGAGTTTGGCATCAGAATATGTTTCTTTGTGTATCGTTTCTGTGCATGAGATATTGCTCAGAGCAACATTCACCACACCTGACTCCTTTGACTTCTTTGGGGCATTTTCTATTTTGCCCAGAGGGTTTCTTTTAATCTCCCCAGCAAACCAACACTTTTTGAGCTTGGTGTACTCTACTGTGGAAAGTTGGAACTCTTACTGCAGTTTTTGATTTTTTTTCACCCCTCCAACTTTCATATGTTTGCTTACTTAGTGAAGTTTGGAGGGTTTTTTTGTGGGGATCTATACACATGTGTGAGTTTTGGCAAGAGGAAATGTAAAAGGTAGCTGGATTATACAGGCCATAGAAGCAGAGAAGGCCACTGTGGAGAGTAGTGAAGTTGTAGATTTGACCACCTAGGTCAGTGATGGTGAACCTATGGCACAGGTGCCACAGATGGCACGCGGAGCCATATCTGTTGGCACACAAATTCTTGCCCTAGCTCAGCTCCAACGTGCATGTGTGTGCTGGCCAGCTGATTTTTGGCTCACATAGAGGCTCTGGGAGGGCGTTTTTTGGCTTCCAGAGAGGCTCTGGAGTGAAGGGGGAGGGTGTTATTACCCTCCACCAGTTCCAGGGAAGGCTTTGGAGCCTGGGGAGGGTGAAACAAAAGCCTACTGGGTCCACCATAAGTTGGGAAACAGGCCGTTTCCAGCCTCCGGAGGGCCTCCAGGGGGTTGAAGAAGCGGTTTTCGCCCTCCCCAGGCATTGAATTATTGGTGTGAGCACTCGCGCATGAGCGGTAGAGTGCATGCACACTTTTTCGGCACCGAAGAAAATAAAGGTTCACCATCACTGATATAGACCATAGAAGCAGAGAAGGCCTCTGTGGGGATGTAGATTTGACCGCCTAGGAAATCCTTCTCAGCTCTTCTCCACTTTTTCAACTAGGTCCTCATCTTATTTTCCAGGGACTGGAAAATCACACTCAGCCTCCTTCTAAAAGTAAAAGAAGGATCTTGAATATGATGTAGTCTGCTAGTTAACCACTGATACGCTTGCATTCAGAGCCGTGCACTGTTGCTTCTTGATGAGGAGGCCAGGAACAGTGGCAGCTTCTCAGCATTCAGAAGGTAAATTGGCACAGATGTCTCCCCTCCCTTAAGGATGATAGAGGAGGATGTGGCTCGCCATAATGATGATGCTATGGGGGCAATAGAGTGTGGCTTGGGCAATACGTGCGTGTAAGGGGAAAGATGAAAATACAGAGTGTTGACTGAGAAGTTCAAGTAATTGGTTATTGCTCATGCTTTTACAAATGATATTTTGCAGTTCCCTCAACTGTGATAACAGCCGATTAAATGGGGATAACTAAACACAGGCAGTTGAATATGGTGCTGCTCTAAATAATGGAGGAGAGGAAGGCAATTGAATGAGTTCACATGCACATTATAATTTTAAAAAACTAACGTAAGGGGATTGGCGACTTATTTAAATTGTCTGAATTGGAAAAATTTGAGCAGATTTTGCAACTACATGACTCAACTCTACAAAAAGGTTATATTTTTTTAAAAATTGAGAGTTGGCTATAATAACACGTCTTGCATGATTCTGATTATGTTATATTTCATCCCTCTTATAGACATGAGTTAGGGATACGTCTGTCTAAGCTTCTTCTGCATCTTTTCTGTCTATAATTTCCATTTTTTTGGTCAACAACTTAAGATATGTTTCCCCCCTTCTTTTGGAACTTGGATATCTCCGTCAAGGTAATCTTTCTTAATCTCTACAAAATTAGATAAATTTTGTTCCGTAAGCCATTGCAACTGGTAGAATTAGAAGGAAAAGAAGGGGATGATCAGCAATAGGTCATTTGTAATGGATGCACTACTGGAAGACCCTGAAGGCGCAGGTTTGGGACAGAAAGTAACAGAGACAGAGAACCAGTTTGGTGTATTGGTTAAGGTGCTGGCCTAGAAACCAGGATATTGTGATTCAATACCCACACTTTGGGCATGAAAGCTTTGGGTGACTTTGAGACAATCACTCTCTCTCACAAGGTTGTTGTTGTGGGGAAAATAGGAGGTGGGAGGAATATTATATGTGTCCACCACATTGAGTTACATATACTGTAAAGTAATAAATGTGGGATAAAAATCTAATGAAGAAACAAACTAGTAGTTGTTGGGAGCTGACACCTGTTTGATGGCACATAATCAAACAACCAACTGATAAAAGAAATTGAGCGATCAGGTAGACACAAATTTTGATCCAAGTAAACTGTATCTTATCATTTGATTGAAACGCTCAGAAGAAATTGTTTGCATGTTCTAAATTCCAAACATTACTTGATAAAAAGCAAAAGGAAATACTGATACTGTGTGGCAAGTAATTTTGCAATAAAAATGTATTTCGTTCTCATAATAATTCTGGTTCTGATTCTACATATTCAGTGTTATGGAATTTCACCTGAGAGAGAGGACTTGTAAAATTCTCTCTCTTTAGTGTGCAGAACTGAGTAAGATGTCACTGGAATTACAGGATAAAGAGGAAACGGAATTCTATAAAACCTGAGACAGGTGGTATAATTGTCTTAACCCAAAAACATTATCAAAAACTGTAACAATTACATAATGCAAATTAACATAATGCAAAGAATAATAATTGTTTACCTTTCGACATAGACCAGAAGAAACGGAGTAGATACATGTACTCTTACAAGGCTATTAACTTATAGATTAAACTGAATAAAATAATCATTGTTGAACTGATGCAAGCAAGCCAATGAAAAAATAAAAGAAAATAAAAACTATTTGAAGATAGCATAAATATATTATCCTAATAGAAGTAAATAAGAAAAGAAGCATATCAATGTAAGTAAAGGCTATATGCCTTCATAGGATAAGTATAGTATGTTACCATTTGGCTGTAAAAGTCAAGGGGCGACTGGACGGATGACTTTTATGTTGAATGTTTTCTACATAAATATTTATATATGTGTGTTTATACAATGTAGCATGTATTTATGTGTATGAATGTTTCACTGTTTGTTATTTATGTGTGTGTAGTGTAAAACATACTTTTTCTGATAATGAAAAGGAAGGGAAACTACTATAGATCTATATTATATATAATTAATTATATCTATTTAATATATATATTAGATATATTAGATATATATATATTAAAGATAATTTTTTAAAAAAATTCTCTCTTTTCTCCAATCCTTCCCATCTACATCTCTCTTGTTTCTTATGAATGATCAGGGTTAGAGGACTGAACCTGACAGAACAAAAGTTGTATTACTGACTTGACAATGTGTTCTTTTTTCCAGCTTAAGTTCTACACAAAGTTACTTTATGGTTCATCATGTGGAAATATCCGTAGCATTTGTTAGTTGAAAAGCATGGGCCCCGAGCATCTTAGAATAGACGATGGTATTTGAAAATCAGCATCTGGTTTGCCTGATTTATTGATTCTGTATGGTGTTACAGTTTTCGAGTGGCTCTCCCAGTTGCAAGCACGAGGAATCTCAGAATGCCAAGTTTTCTGCCTGGACTGCATGAATCCAGGGTATACAAATGCTGCCTCGAATGAAAAAGCTCTACAAGACCATTCCTTTCTCACTTCATTATTTTCCAAATCTTCCTTCTATCAATCCCGATGAAAGCAGCAATTTCCAAGACCTACAATAAACAGGAAATGAATATTTCCTTTTGGGAGTCTTGCAATCAGAATCAAAACTGTACTTCAATCCTCTTATCTAGCTGTAGCTTTCCCTGCCAAGATAACTCCTCTTGCTCACCAGTGCATTTACTGTAAGTAGGTGAGAAGGAAGACAAATTTTCAAGGTCTTCTTCAAGACTCCTAGATTTCTGGCTGGAGGAGGTGCAAACCTGGAAATATGACTGTGGCATGTAAACTCTTTGGTATGTAAATCCAAAGCGATTCTCTCCTTCTCCATAGTTATTTGACTTGTTGGGGAAATAAAACCCTGACGTCTTCCAGGTTTGTGCTCTAATGAACATATTACACAGTACAGAAATTTATAGATTTATTATCTATCCTTGGTGTAGCATGTCACAGTCCAGAAAAGGATTCAATTTTGACCCATGGTTGACTTTTAAACTTTAAACTTCCCTTGAAGTATTTGGAATCAGTATCTTCTTTGTGATGATTGGGAGAAGGGAGAGTTAGTAGAAAACTAACATTTCAAAAATCTCTACATTTGGGGGTAATATAATTGGCATACAATATGTACAGCCAAATCATATACATATATTAAGGATTTGTAAGTCAAATGGCTAGAGTGGATTTTAAAAGAGAGAGATTTTTATTTTGACTTGACAGTGCTAACCAACAGTTATAACCAATGTCATATTATGCTAACATCATTTTATATCCTTGGGTTTTAATGCCAGGTTGTATTTAATGATATTTGGGACTTCATCCAGCATTGATAAGGGAGTAATGAAAATCAGACAACTGGTTAAAACCTTGTACAACAAAACAAGATGAAATACATCAAAACAAAATGGAATGTGTATGACACATTATTATATAGATATACCCCTCAGCTATTATGATTTATTTGTGGCTATGTGGGTTGTATTATAAGGGTTTTAAATACTGTTTTAACCATTGGATTTGTACTCTGTATATTGCATGTTGTGAGCCGCTCCGAGTCTTTGGAGAGGGGCGGCATACAAATCTAAAAAATAATAATTAAAATAATAATAATAATAATAATAATAATAAAGATGTCCTAGTCATGGATACATGATATATATGAGAAACACAATACTGACTGAACAATTAAACATAGAAACATAGAAACATAGAAGTCTGACGGCAGAAAAAGACCTCATGGTCCATCTAGTCTGCCCTTATACTATTTTCTGTATTTTATCTTAGGATGGATATACAGTGAACCCTCGAGTTTCGCGTCCTCAAGGATCGCGAAAGGGCTATTTCGCTAGTTTGCAACCCGGAAGTAAACTCCACCATCTGCGCATGCGTGCCCTTCCACGCATGCGTAGATGGTGGAGTTTCCCCGCCGGGCAGAGGCTTCCCTGGGTCTTCCCCCTCTTGCCCCGGTAAGACCCCAGCGGCGGTGGGCTGGAGCGCGAGCTTGGGGCACCCTAGCTCCGCTTCCCAGCTGGGAAGCGGAGCCGGCAACAGCGTGGGCGGGCGGGCGGCGCGCGCGAGCTTGGGGCAGCCTAGCTCCGCTCCCCAGCTGGGAAGCGGATCTAGGGAGTCCCCACCGCGCGCGCGTTGCTGGGGAAAGCGCGCGCGCTTGGGAACATCCCAGCTTCGCTCCCCAGCTGGGTAGCGGATCTAGGGAGTCCCCACCGTGCGCGCGTTGCTGGGGAAAGCGCGCGCGCTTGGGAACATCCCAGCTTCGCTCCCCAGCTGGGTAGCGGATCTAGGGAGTCCCCACCGCGCGCGCGTTGCTGGGGAAAGCGCGCGCGCTTGGGAACATCCCAGCTTCGCTCCCCAGCTGAGAAGCGGATCTAGGGAGTCCCCACCCGCGCGCGCGTTGCTGGGGAAAGCGTGCGCGCTTGGGAACATCCCAGCTTCGCTCCCCAGCTGGGTAGCGGATCTAGGGAGTCCCCACCGCGCGCGCGTTGCTGGGGAAAGCGTGCGCGCTTGGGAACATCCCAGCTTCGCTCCCCAGCTGGGTAGCGGATCTAGGGAGTCCCCACCGCGCGCGCGTTGCTGGGGAAAGCGCGCGCGCTTGGGAACATCCCAGCTTCGCTCCCCAGCTGGGTAGCGAAGCTGGGATGTTCCCAAGCGCGCGCGCTTTCCCCAGCAACGCGCGCACGGTGGGGACTCCCTAGATCCGCTACCCAGCTGGGGAGCAAAGCTGGGATGTTCCCAAGCGCGCGCGCTTTCCCCAGCAACGCGCGCGCGGTGGGGACTCCCTAGATCCGCTACCCAGTTGGGGAGCGAAGCTGGGATGTTCCCAAGCGCGCGCGCTTTCCCCAGCAACGCGCGTGCGGTGGGGACTCCCTAGATCCGCTTCTCAGCTGGGGAGCGGAGCTGGGATGTTCCCAAGCGAGCGGGCACCCAGGGAAGCCGTTGCGCGAGCAACGGGGTGGGCAGACGAAGGGCGGGCGGCAGTAGAAGCAAAAACACCATCTGCGCACGCGCAGATGGTGTTTTTACTTCCGCACCGCTACTTCGCTAAAAATCAATCATCGCGTGGGGTCCTGGAACGGAACCCTCGCGATGATCGAGGGTTCACTGTATGTTTATCCCAGGCATGTTTAAATTCAGTTACTGTGGATTTATCTACCACGTCTGCTGGAAGTTTGTTCCAAGGATCTACTACTCTTTCAGTAAAATAATATTTTCTCATGTTGCTTTTGGTCTTTCCCCCAACTAACTTCAGATTGTGTCCCCTTGTTCTTGTGTTCACTTTCCTATTAAAAACACTTCCCTCCTGGACCTTATTTAACCCTTTAATATATTTAAATGTTTCGATCATGTCCCCCCTTTTCCTTCTGTCCTCCAGACTATACAGATTGAGTTCATTAAGTCTTTCCTGATACGTTTTATGCTTAAGACCTTCCACCATTCTTGTAGCCCGTCTTTGGACCCGTTCAATTTTGTCAATATCTTTTTGTAGGTGAGGTCTCCAGAACTGAACACAGTATTCCAAATGTGGTCTCACCAGCATTCTATATAGTGGGATCATAATCTTCCTCTTCCTGCTTGTTATACCTCTAGCTATGCAGCCAAGCATCCTACTTGCTTTCCCTACCGCCTGACTGCACTGTTCACCCATTTTGAGACTGTCAGAAATCACTACCCCTAAATCCTTTTCTTTTGAAGTATTTGCCAACACAGAACTGCCAACATGATGGACTTAGTCTTGATCAGGTACACAATGATGTAGAACAGTGGTTCCCAAGCTTTTTTTATACATGCCCCACCTAAGCATGTCTAAAATCCTGATTCCCACCCCCTCCCCGGTGACATATAATTCTTACTATTCAAAAAGTAACTCCTACTCACATGGAGCAAGCCTAAAAGGCCAATAACGTGGTTTATTGCCCCCTTAAAAATTAAATCCCCCCCCCCCAACATTGGGAACCACTGGTGTAAAAGCTGGGCAGAGCTTTCTCTGATTGGGTGAAATGCAGATATAAAATTCAATGTATTCCAAAGTGAAGATCTACTTTAGGACTCTTTTCCTAGATTCCCTCATCCCTTTTGTGATATTTGACCAATAAGCAAGGTGGCTTAGGTGTGTATGAATAATGAATGAGATGTAATGTATATATTTGAATACAGTCTAATAATACAATGCCACAAAAGATCCCCAATAATTCATTATAATTTTTGCAACAACAAAAAGAGAGTTTGGCTGTTCATTAGCTGTAACTGATATCTAGTTATCTGAGAGTGAACTCTTTGAGAATAACTGAGTTACTTTGTGTAAATGTGCAGTGTGCATCAATCAACCGGCTAGCTTATCAGTGTAATTACTGTAACACATAAGGTCAAAATATAAAGTAGTGATTTAACATAATCTTATCAATTGCCCATTAGCTTGTGTTACACATAGGAATTCTACATTGAATGGTTATTTATTTAAGGACTGCAGATCAAGCAGCATTAATATTTCGTGCTCGTAACTGTTACTTCTTTTGTACTGCAGTTCTTAAAACAGATGAGCCTATTTGCACTACAAAAATGAATTTTATTTCCTTTACATTCAGCACTAGAAATAGTACATTTCTCATTTTAATAACATTTTAAAACTGCCTGGCTTAAGGATTTTCACTTGAAAGATCAGCTGAAAATCCTGGCTTACATGGAAAACCTATTACATGAAGATATGATCTAAAATGTCATCGAATTTCTAAGATTTATTGTATTTCATCTGACTTGAGGCATGAGTGCAAGGCTAAGAGTGATGAGACGTGGGGCGTAGATATAAAGGTGGATTAAATAAAAGGGACTGGGGAAGAAAGAAGAGATTCAGGATCAAGACAAATATTTCTGGTCACTGGTATAAGAATGTATATTTATTTTTCAAAGACTTAATTGCCTACCTATCAAATTAAGTGCTTGAGGCAATGTGTAAAAGTGATTGAAAGAGCAGCAGGACACTTATATTCTTTCCCAATCTTGCAGTCAACAGAAGTCTTCAGAGAATTAGTCCCTTCTGAGCAAATAACTCCCCAGAGTCCTGTGAGACATTCAAGTTACTAAAAGGTTGGAGCGGTTTACTGGGGTTTTCCCTGGCCTTGCTTCAAATAAGGTAGTGAAGCCTTTTCTGGCATGGAAATAAAATTCTGGAGGTGAAATGACTAACCCAAGTTCCATCTTGAACTGCTAGCTGAAAAAAAAACACCTCCAATAAAGATACTCTTGTACATGCCCATGTAACCCATGGATTACATGGTATGTACAAGTGTAACTGTAAAAGAACATTGGTGCTGCTCCACATTTAAATAGTAAAGGGTTGTCTAATGTAGAAAGAGAAAGTGAGTAGAAAAAGCATATCCTCCCTCCTTAGTCCATCAATGAAGAAAAGCCTACTAGAATACAAGAACCTTATTCTTGACTTGGAAGGTTATCAGTGGTCCATGGAAACCCAACCCAACCCAACTTCACCTTGTTTTTGGAAGCTTTGCTTTCAAATTGTCCCAAGTGAGAATTTGGGAGGAGTGGTTCACATGATCTACAAAATTATGAACCTGATTAATTTTGTTTTGATATACTAATGCTTAACTGAAGTTTTACTGCCATTAATTCAGAACTTAGTGTGAAGATTTAATATAAGCACCTTAATGATAATGTATTTGTACAAATTTTGCCATTCCGTTGGTTTATAAACAATTGTGCCGCCATTGTTTATAAACACTGCTGCCAGGTCGGACACGTTTGGGTGAACTTATAGTTCTCACCAACCACTCCTACCCTGGCTCTAGCTTGTCCTTCTTCCCCCCCAACCCATGCTCTACTCACCACGACTAGTTGCAATCAGTTTGAAGCCATGCGAAAGGGAGGAAAGTACAAAGGGAGGAATGTGCACTCACATTTCCAGCAAACTGGTTGTTAATATATGTGCAGCCCACCTCTGCTTAAAAATATAGTGAATGTTGAAGGTAAGCAGCAAAATACAACGCACAATGAAACATAAGGGTTCAGTAGTCTGCATTGTGCCTGTATATCACATTCACATCCCACTGTGAAGCTCTGCTGCCCGTCAGTGTTCCAGATATTTAATTTGAAGGTGGCTTGTTCATTGCTACAGACAAAACTTCAAAGGACAAAAAAAATTTCCAGAAAAGATTTAGTCCAATATTAAGGACCTTTTTTTTTTAGTGAACATGTGATGGAAAAGGAAATATGGAGATCACATAACCCGAGAATTACAAAGCAATTGTAAGCCATCTTCTGTCTATCATAGTGGGCAGCCTGTAGTCCATCCTTAGAATCAGCTACTAGATGTTGCTGAAATTTGGCTACAAAATGCTGCTAGTTGTTTGAGATAATTTTGGCGCATTAAAAAAATAGAGTTTAGAATAACACTGGAATGGGGAGAGTGCTAGGAAATTCCACATGGTAGGCTAACAATATGGAATATGCAGAGTTGATAGTTCATAGAAGGAAGCTTTCGTAATAAAAAATATTGTCCCAAGTGAGAATTTGGGAGGAGTGGTTCACATGATCTACAAAATTATGAACCTGACTAATTTTGTTTTGATATGCTAATGCTTAACAGCGAATTCCCTTGGCTGAACATGTGAAGTGGAAGTTACTGGCAGGCAAGTTTAATGTTTATGTGTGTGTGTGTGTGTGTGTGTGTGTGTATGTATGTATGTATGTGACTTTTTTTGCTGATAATGAAAAGGAAGGGAGACTTGATAGATCTATTTCAAGCTATTTCAAGATCTATACTACTACTACTACTACTACTACTACTACTAATAATAATAATAATAATAATAATTTATTAGATTTGTATGCCGCCCCTCTCCGAAGACTCTTCCGTCCTTTTCATTATCAGCAAAAAATATGTTACACATATAGAATATACAGTACTGTAGTTTGTTGGCTGTAAAAAATTAACTGCCTTGTATATGGCCCCTGAAGGGACTGAGAGGCAAAAAGGAAGCAGTATGCTCCCTCCCATGTTTGGGAATACCAGAGTGATTCAATGGAAACACACACACACACACACCAGTACACTTGCTTCTGTTCCCCCTTTCCCCCTATAGGGAAAAGACTTGAAACCTCACAAATTGTGAGAATTAGTTATCCCACAACCAATGAAAAGCTACAGTAGAGCAGATGTGAGTCTTGCAAAACCAAAAGACAGATGGTAACAAATCAACCTGCTCAAAAGAAGGAGTTATTTATTTATTTATTTATTTATTTTGTCCAATACACAATGAGGGTTTTAGTGGGTATATATCTATATACATGTAGTAAAATACATGATGAAGGTTATAGAGGCGATACTCATAGTAAAATATATCTAAGAAATAATAGAAAAGAAGGTATAGGAATAGAACATATCAATGAAAGAATAGAAGAAGAGATATAGGAATAGAAGAAAGGAATAGGAGATATAGGAGAGCAATAGGACAGGGGACGGAAGGCACTCTAGTGCACTTGTACTCGCCCCTTACTGACCTCTTAGGAATCTGGATAGGTGAACCGTAGATAATCTAAGGGTAAAGTATTTGGTTATGTCAAGCAGTGCAGGATAATGTAATAGAAGGTCCAACCACTTTTTGTAGGACTTACTCTTTAAATGCAACACTTTAGTTATGATTTCCCAACTTTCTTCAGTAAATATTATTCATTAGAAATTTCTGATTCTACAGTCCTGCTTATTGGATGAAGCCTGGCAAGAATTATAACTTTATTGTCGATGTGTATAGCTACCAAAATGTACTATTTAAGATCAATCCACATTTGGATCATCTATATAAAAAACACAAAGCATGTGGGGATTTTATGTCGTACTTCCTCCAAGTTTTTCTAAAGATAGTGATTTCCAGGATTATCCTGGAAAAAAGAAGCATTTGGAGTTTCTATGAAGGCGGCAATACTAATGTATTTTTACTTGGTTGTAAATCCCATGAAATTAAATAAAGATTAGATAAGATTAGATAAATTTAGACTTGTAGAGAAAATCCTCAATATGTCCCTATGAGGATTTCTGTGAGCATAAGAGGTTAAAATATTTGGTTTATGAGTTGCCCTGTGGCTAAATTAAACAAATGAAATCAAAAAGCAATTAAAAAAAACCCAGAACAAGCACAGACTGAAATTGAAGAAGGCATCAAAGGCAAAAAATGCTAAAAAGATTTTAAAATACTTGTAAAATATGTATAAGAAAGAGCTATCTTGTTTGGTTTAGTACAAATTAAGGAATTGATTTTTAAAATAAAATATATAACAGGAGATTTGTGTGCAGTGCAGAATGCTCATCTTCTTGGATGAGAAGTGAAATGTCTTCAAGAGAAAAAACGAAGTCCAATTGCTTTTTGAAAAAGCACCTTTGGGATAACCATAACCTGGATAACTGAGAATCTCCATAGACCCAAAATTGAGGAAAACATATAACATCTCTAGAGGTGAGAAAGGTATTTTTACAGACAAATAAGTAGAAAGAAAGAAAATAAATACAGAAACAAGAAATTAAAAAAGAAAAAAGAAAACAAAAAGTTTTTTTGTTATAATTATGCCTTCTGCCCTTTTATCAACTATTTTTCTAATTTTCTCCAAGCTCTTTGTTTCATTTTTAATACTAAAATTACCTATTCATTTTTTTCTGTTCTTTTATCCAAAAGTTCATATATGGATTCCAAACTTTCAAAATAGTCTTGTTTTCATTTTGACCAAACTGGAAAACTTTGCCATTTCTTCAAGTTCAGTTAATTTAATAATCCAGTTTTCCATGGTATGAATTTCATAATTTACAAACAATATTATTGCCAGAGTTCCAGAGTTTCCCTATTCACAGTGGGCCCAGAAGGCCCGAAAATAATATTCTAATACATAATATATATACTAATTGACTACACCCCATTTCTAAGAGGTCTGTAAGGAGCGTGCATAAGTACACCAACCTGCCTACCATTCCTCCTGTACTAATGTCCCTTTTTCATGTATTCAAAATCATGTTTATACTTTTGTCTCTTATATATGCTTGACAAAACAAACAAATATAAACAATATTAATTTCTCATATTTATTTTCTTATTCCTTATCCATAAAAACTAATAGGAGTACAGTGTTCCCTCGATTTTTGCAGGAGATGCGTTCCGAGGCCACCCGCGAAAGTCGAATTTCCGCGAAGTAGAGATGCGGAAGTAAATACACTATTTTTGGTTATGAACAGTGTCACAAGCCTTCCCTTAACACTTTAAACCCCTAAATTACCATTTCCCATTCCCTTAGCAACCATTTAGATTATTACTCACAATGTTTATTTATTAAAGTTTATTTTAAAAAAATATTAAAGGCAGACGAACGTTTGGCGATAACGTATGATGTCATCGGGCGGGGAAAAACATGGTATAGGGAAAAAAACAGCAAAGTATTTTTTAATTAATATTTTTGAAAAACCGTGGTATAGACATTTCGCGAAGTTCGAACCTGCGAAAATCGAGGGAACACTGTAATTCTGGTTTCAACATAACATTAATCCATAATTTTTTGGCTTTGTTGTATGGATTCATACCTAGATTTCTTTTGCGTTTTCACAAAAGTCTCTCTTCCCTTTCCACACTTCCAAAACATAACAGAAATTAATACTTTCTAGAAGGCCTTATTTATTTGTTAATGGTTAACTTTTAGAATTGCGATGCTTTAAAATGTACGACTTTTCCCATTTTGAAACTAGGTATGTAAAATGGTCCTTAGGCGAAAAAAATTAAAAAGGGGGGGGGCACAGTTATCAACCTGAAGTGTATTGAGAAATACCAAGCCAGCAATCCCTTATAACCTTTTATAATATCACAGACATTTAAAATTATAGTGTCCTTTTTTCCATACTCCTCTCTAAGTTGACATCTAATTTTATTTATTAGAATTTATAGTGATGTCTTTCTTATTGTTGAAATGGAAGGCTGTCTCTGTAAATCTTTCAGATTTCTAATCATATAATTTTGGGCATGAACTCAATTTCTAAACAGGTAATCCTGGTGAAATGGGATTTAGGGGGAGACTATTTTGTTTTGTTCTTTTGTTTGTTTATTTAATTTAATGCATTGAGTGAGAATAATAGAAAAGCATTTGTATAGTTCAGTGATGGCGAACCTTTTTTTGTTCACGTGCTAAAGGGGGGGGGCATGGGGAGGACTGTTTCTGGCCTCCAGAGGACCTCTAAGAGGATGGGGAGGGCCATTTTTGTCCTCCCCAGGGTCCTAGAGAGCCTCTGGAGCTTGGTGAAAGGAAAAAACGGGCCTTCACCACCCCGCTCCAGGGGCTGGAAACAGCCTTTTTCCCAACTCCCAGTGGGTCCAGAAGGCCCGAAAATAATGCATGCACTGGACCAGAGTTCGCGTGCTCACTGATATGGCTCTGCATGACATTAAAGCACCATAGGTTCACCATCATGGACATAGCCTTTTCCAGAAATTTATGCTACTTGGGGCTCCAATTCTGCTAGGGCCCCAATCCTCCTAGGTTCAAAAAAGGATTTTTTTTCAGCAGGATTTTGAGGTATGAATTTTGCACCGTTGAGGGTTTATTTAATGGTATTTTTAAATTGTTTCTCCAAATAAAAGTATAACATTATGTTCATTTAACCTTGTTTACACAATAGCTTATGTAAACTGCTCAGTGTCTAGTATGATTGGAGCAACACATTATCCCATTTAAATCAGTCCACTATTTTGGATATTCTAGTTCTGAAGATAAATATTTTGGGTACTGTAGAAAAGAGCTATGTCTTTGAAGTGTGAATGCCCCTCACCTTTCAATAATCCAAGTAATCCTTTAATATAGGCTATTATGATAATAGTGATCCGTCAAGGACTTCATGCTATATAATGCATTCTTAATTTTCTGATATTGGTGTTACTGTAATCCATCTAAACCATTTTTAAACACAGAATTTCCACCTGTTTTGCACTCTATCTAGTTTAAATGCAAGTGTCAGGCCATGTCAGGTCAAGAACCAAGAAGGACACTGATTTACTTCTGTGGATTTAACTACTTCCTTTATTCTTCCCCACCTATAGACAGAAACCTTGCCAAACTAAAGTGACTATTTACATCACTAAAGATGTCCTCTGAGAATTCTTAGGAAGGGGCTTTGTTAACCATCTTTAGAGAACAAGAACAAAGGGGCACAATCTGAGGTTAGTTGGGGGAAAGATCAGAAGCAATATGAGAAAATATTATTTTACTGAAAGAGTAATAGAGTAGATGTTTGGAACAAACCTCCAGCAGACATGGTTGGTAAATCCACAGTAACTGAATTTAAACATGCCTGGGATAAACAGATATCCACCCTATGATAAAATACAGGAAATAGTATAAGGGCAGACTAGATGGACCAGGAGGTCTTTTTCTGCCGTCAATCTTCTATGTTTCTATGTTTCTATCTTTCTCCCAACTAGACTATCTAAACTTTGCTGCCAAATTTATAGTGATGTCTTTCTTATTGTTGAAATGGAAGGCTGTCTATTTCTGAGAGAGGAACTCCTCCCTCTGGGCCCAGCCAGGTTTCGGTCACACATGCCAGATTGGCCTCCTCATCCAGGATCAAATCCCGGATGAGGAGAGCTTTGTTTACAACCGATCTGGAATTGAGTAGCAGCAGCCTGAGCCCAGGGCCCAGATTACACTCGTCACCAGTACCCCGGGTTGAGCTCACAGGACCAGAACAGGGGATCGCTTTTAGGCAGCGATCCCTTCTTCCTCCAGAATGGCTAGCCCCGTGACTCCCGCCATATCTACCTCTCCCCAGCAAGACCGGAATATTCTGGCCCTCTGTCACCCCAGAGATAGATATCCCTATCCCTCCTGTCTCCTAGTAGAGAAGTTACTCTACTATGCTAAAAATAAGACATTGTTTTTCTGATCCTATATGTTTTATCACTTCCAAGACTGATAATTATAGTAGAATATACAATAAAGGAAGATCTGAGCTACATTCAGTTAAAGTTGATGTGATGACTTCAGGAAGTTTATTCAATAGAATAGGAAAAAGTCTCCAGCTCTGTTTTTTAGCTAGAAGACAGAGACCTTTTCTTTTGGGTTCATTTATCAATGTCCAGAAAAGTATTTCACAGTTGATGCAGGTACCGTTCTTGTCCAAAGTCTAGAAATAACGAAATAATCAAATGTGCCAGTCACAAATGACAAAGTAACCATGCAACATTAAACACGAACATTTGAAAGATAAATATTCTTATTAAACTAATGAAGCAAAATATCTTAATATAAAAAGTTTCTTGGGGAACGGAGATATAGGAAAACAGTGAATAACAAAAATTACACCAGGTTGTTTTTTTTAAAAAAAAAAAAACCCCAGACTAGCTAAACAAATACTGTAATTTAGGGTTTATCAATTGTTAGGGCATACTATTACACTGAAGATTAAGGGCTTTCAGATTTCCCTTTTCTCCGTACTGAAGGAGTGGGTCCAGCAGTCACATGGGTTGCTCCTGTCCAATCCGTTGGAACTGAGCCTAGTATTAAAAAAGACTGCTGGATCCGCCCCTTCCCCAGAATTCGCTCAGTTCGCATCCTCGGATGTGTGTGAATGCTCGTTCCTCTCGATAAAACACCTTCCCTTCGATCTCTCTTCAATAGCAAGTAAGATTTTTCCATTACTCAGCTTGCCGGCAGTTTTTTTCTCAGCCCTACAGGGCTTTGAGTTGGGGGAGAAGTTAGCGGCTCAGCCATTTGCGGTTTTTCCCTTCGTGCTGCAGCCGCGGCCGGTTTGTTAATTCCGGCCTTGGAGGTCCTGCCGTGAGCAAGCTTTATTTTTTTTTTCCAACTAATTAAGGGCTATTTACCTCCCGCGGTGTGGGACTTGTTTTGTCTCCCGGGCTTAGTCGCTCCTATTGCAAATAACGGAGCAGTTATTTTGGCGCCAAGGCTCTGACGCCCAGTAAGTTGCACTTTCGGTTCTGCCCTAAGGGGTCGGCCATTAGTGCCTACAGCCCGCCGCCTGACCCTGGAGTCGTCGCTTTGAGTTCCCTCGGGCCTATTCTCCACGGAAGTGGCCTCCAACCAGTGTGCCTTGGTTTTTCTTAAAGTTAAGTTAGTGAGGCCTGCCACGCTGCACTTAAGGACAAGAACTCTTGGTATCGCCCAGGATTGCCTCTTAAGGCGCAGCTGCTCCTGGGCCTAGGAGCAGGGTCACCTATCCTCTTGGGAATTCCACAAAATAATTCTTCTCTCCCCTATTTTTTGGCTCAAGCCTTGTCTTCTGTAATTGCTCAGACTATGGCTTCCCTTCCCAAGAGAGGCACTACCAAAGGTTCCAAAGAGGTTAGGCCTACTGGTAATCCTTCTGAGCTTCCCCAGGCCTCTTCCTCCTCTTCCTCAGGCTCTCAGTCTTTAGCCAAGCCCACTAGGGCTGAGAAGAGAAGGGACCTAGCCCTACAAAAAATACATGATAAATCAGCCAAACGTTTTAAGGTGCAGGCCCAAGTGCATATCAACCCTACCCCCCCGGAGGCCTCTAACCTGCCTCCCTCTGGGGTACCTGTGCTATCCCTGGATGAGCCAAACCTAAATCCACCCCAACCTAACCTATGGGGTTTAGGTCCAGAGGAGCCAGATATTACCGAGGATTTCCCCCAGCCAGAACCTGTTCAGGGCCTCAGGGATCCTCAGGCTTTTCCGGCTGATATTTCTTCCTTGCCACCGGAGTTTCAGTCTATCTTGACTATTCTGACTAACACTATTGATGCTAGACTCTCATCTTTAAATGTACCTCCTCTGTCTCATCCTCCCCCTCGCTCCTCCCGTCCCGTGAGTTCTTCTCCTTCCTACAGAGCCCCAGTCATGGAGGTCTCTGACTCCTCTCAGGAAGAGGATGAGGACGTGGATGCAGAAGAGGATGATGACCCCTTTCAGCGTCTGTCGGAGGATGAGGAATCTCAGATTAAGATTCCAGCCCCAGCTGCTATTTTCCCTTCGCAGCTTTTCAAATCTCTCCTGCTAAAAGCTAGAGTATCCACGGGGCTAGCCGGGCAAGAGAAGCAAGCTACTCCTTCCACAGACCCCCCAGAGGAAAATCTTCCTTACTTCATGGAGGAACAGGAAGACAATGAGGTAATTCCTATGCCCAAGTTGTTTAAGGATGCCTTGCTTAAACAGTGGGACCACCCAACCATAGGCTTCACTCCCACTCCCAAGGACAAGAAGCTCTACAAGCTCTCCCCCTCCTATGAGGAACTCCTAACATGTCCCAGGCCAGATGAACCAGTGAAGACGCTCCACTCAACGGCTGCCATGCCTGGCGAGGCAGAGGAGGTCCTCCGGCCAGAGGACAAACGACTTGAACAAATGCTCAAAAGAAGTCTCCTTGCAGACTCATGGGCCATTAAGAGTGCTGCAGCGGCATCCTTCTTTTCCAGAGCTATGCTCTTATGGCTTCGTCAGCTCCAACTACACCTGCCTCCAGATGACTTACGAGGCCAACAGGATTTCAACAAAATTTTCGCAGCTGCCCAATATATAGCAGATGCTACTCTCCAATCTTCCAGATTTGCAGCCAGATCAGTAGCAGCCTCCACAACGGCCAGAAGGCTTCTATGGCTCCGCCCTTGGCAGGCGGGGGTAAGACAGAAATGGCAGTTAGCTATGGGTCCACTGAAACGTAACCTCCTCTTCGGAGATCTTCTGGACCCTCTCCTTACGGAAAACGCAGACAAGAAAAAGGTCTTGGGACCTACCACCAAGAAGGCCCCGAAACCGCAGTCCTTTCGGCGCACCGGGCGTCAGCAGGATCAAAGCTTCGCATTTCACAAGAGCCCAGGTCAGTATTCCCCTCGCTTTCGATCCCAAGCTAGAACCACCAGGGGCAGAGGGTCCCGCTATCAGAGAGGATCCTCTACTACCAGAACTTCCAAAAGAACCAGATGGTAAGTTTTCTCACCTGCCTATAGGCGGTCGCCTAGCCTGGTTCTCTTCCGCCTGGCACCGCTCTTGTAAGGACCCCTGGGTCATTGACACAGTGGAAAGGGGCCTAAGGTTAGAGTTTATTTCTTCTCCCCCTAACCGTTTTATTTCTTGTCCCTCTCCCAGTTCCTCTCCATCTCGTATTCGAATGGAGGAGGCTATTTCTCATTTGTTGACTATTAGAGCTATTCAACCGGTCCCCTCTCTCCAGAGAGGTTTAGGCTTCTATTCCATCCTCTTCATGGTCCCTAAGACTTCTGGAGGCTGGAGAGCCATCTTGGACCTAAAGAAATTAAACCGCTTCATTAAATATAGAAAATTCAAAATGCACTCCCTATCTTCCATTTTATCAGCTCTTCATCGAGGAGACTTTATGGTGTCTCTAGATCTCACTGAGGCCTACCTCCATATCCCCATTGCCAAGGTCCATAGGAGATTTCTGCGCTTTGCCTTTCAAGGCAGGCATTTTCAGTATAGAGCTATGCCTTTTGGGCTCTCCTCAGCTCCCAGGGTTTTCACTAAACTCTTGGGATCCTTGGCGGCTCATATCCGGGCCTCTCCCATTCATATTTTATGTTATTTAGATGACATTTTAATTCATGGTAATTCCAGAGCTGGTGTAGCTGCAGACCTCTCCTCTACCATGTCGGTTCTACAGAACCATGGTTTTTCCATAAACCTTAACAAGAGTCATCTTGATCCATCCACTTCCATCCTGCATCTGGGGACTATCATTAATTCCGAAATATCCCAGGTTTTTCTCTCCAATGAGAGAAAACGCAGCATTTTGGATCTCATTGCTCGCATCCTGCCCCAGCAATCGGCCTCCATTGTCACCCTATCCTCCCTTTTGGGTAAGATGGTGTCATGTATTGGTATTGTTCCCTGGGCCCGCCTTCACGCCAGGGAACTTCAATGGCTACTATTACCATTTCAGAGATCAGGCCACAGCAACTCGAACCGACGCATCACCATCCCACCGACGGTTCGCAGATCCCTCAAGTGGTGGACTTCTCCAGCCCTAGACAAGGGATCCCCCTTCCGGTGTCCCGACCAGTTTGTAGTCACCACAGATGCCAGCCTCTCGGGCTGGGGAGCCCACGCCCAAGGTCTTTTAGCTCAGGGCACATGGTCACCGGAGGAGGTTTTCAAGCCCATCAATTGGCTAGAATTAAGAGCCGTGTCTCTAGCTCTAAAGCAATTCCAACCTCACATATCCAACCAACATGTGCTGATTCTCACCGACAATATAGCCACCAAAAGCCATATTTGCAGACAGGGAGGCACAAGATCCAAGGCCCTCATGAGGGAGGCCCTGAAGTTGGGTCTTTGGGCAGAGAAAAATCTCCAATCGCTTCTAGCCGATCACATCTCGGGGAGCCTCAACGTCCAAGCGGACTGGCTCTCACGAGCCACCATAGATCCAGGCGAGTGGAATCTCCATCAGTCACTGTTCCACCAAATCTGCCTCAGGTTCGGCCATCCAGTGTTGGATCTATTCGCGACCAGAGACAATACCCAGCTTCCCCGCTTCATCTCCAGGTTCCCGTCTCCGGGAGCGGAGGCAGTCAATGCCCTCAGGAGTCCTTGGCCTCCAGGCCTACTGTATGCCTTCCCTCCAATTCCAATTCTGCCAGACGTGATCAACAAAATCCTCCTGGAGAAAGCACGTGTAATCCTGATTGCCCCTCACTGGCCTCGCAGGCCCTGGTTCGCGGACCTTCAACAACTGTCCGTCCAGGACCCCTGGCGACTCCCCGCTTCGGAGGATATGTTGCGGCAGGGGGCCTCCTTCCATCCGGATCCAGAGTGGTTCCACCTCACCGCCTGGCTGTTATCCGGAGGGACTTAGACCTGCGAGGGTATGACCCAGACACAGTGGAAATCATTCTGAAATCTAGAAGGGGGTCTACCAATCGGATCTACGACCATACTTGGTCCAAATTTCATCAGTGGTGCTCGCAGGAGGGCTTATCCCCCCTGTGTCTTCCCATACACAGGATAATCGCCTTCCTTATGAAAGGTTTTCACCAAGGTCTCTCTACCAGCACCATCCGCCGCCATCTGGCCGCTATCTCTTCCGTCTTGGCGGGGCCTCGCAGGCAGCCCCTACGCTCCCTTCCAGAAATCCAAGAATTTCTAAGAGGAGTGGCCAATCTCAGGCCTTCTAAAATCCACAGATATCCAACCTGGGACTTGCCACGGGTTCTCCACTCTCTTACTCAAGCACCTTACGAACCCCTGAACTCTGCGTCCCTCAGGTACCTATCCTTCAAGGTAGCATTCCTGGTGGCGATTACTTCCGCCCGACGCATATCTGAGTTGGCAGCCCTTTCTATCAGACAGGACCTCTGTCAGTTTCATCAGGATAAGGTGGTTCTGCGGCTGGACCCCACCTTTCTACCCAAGGTCAGTTCCATGTTCCACAGATCTCAGGATATCGTTTTACCTTCTTTCTGTCTCCAACGAGAGCATCCCCTGGCGATTAGATGGCACACTCTAGATCTCACTAGAGCGCTAAAGATTTATATCCAACGCACAAGATCCATCCGGAGATCTGAAGCACTCTTCATAGCCTACCATCCCAGATCCTTGGGATCCAGAGTGTCTTCCACAGTAATAGGTCGTTGGATCAGAGGGGCCATCTCAAAGGCCTACGAGACAGCTTCCCTCTCCATTCCAAGGAATATTACAGCGCATTCCACCAGAAGTGCTGCCACATCTGCCGCTTGGGCGACTCAGGCTCCGTTGGAAGAAGTCTGCAAAGCAGCCACTTGGGCCTCGCCAAATTCCTTTATAAAACACTACAAGATTGATTTGTACGCATCAGCAGACGCTGCCTTCGGAAGAAGAGTACTCCAATCCGTTATCTCTCACGATAGCAATGTACTCCCACCCTAGGGACCTATCTCTTGGGTATGTCCCATGTGACTGCTGGACCCACTCCTTCAGTACGGAGAATAGGCGTTGATTGCTTACCTGAACGCCTCTTCTCGTACAGTGAGTGGGTACAGCAGTCACTTCCCTCCCTTGTGTGGTCTTCTTTACCTTCTATTCTAATTTCTTATAACACATGAGAGTTGAACATTAAAGAGCTTCACTACTGAGCCTAGTCTACGGATTCGCGAATTCTGGGGAAGGGGCGGATCCAGCAGTCTTTTTTAATACTAGGCTCAGTTCCAACGGATTGGACAGGAGCAACCCATGTGACTGCTGTACCCACTCACCGTACGAGAAGAGGCGTTCAGGTAAGCAATCAACGCCTATTTAGTTTAAGATTGCTTGATCCATTTTGATCAAGTCTCTGATTTTAAAAACCTGAATTTTCCATAAATCCTCTGTGTTCTTTGATTTATCCAATAATAGCTATTCCTTCTGTGAATTTATCTCCCTTAATAATCTGTTAAAATTTACTTTAGCAATTGATGGAATTCTGAACCATAAAATGGATATAAATGCAATATAAACAAGGCCTATCAGTTTTCAGTAATACTGGCATGTTATAATGGAATTGTTTTTTGTACTCTTATTTCTGTTTCTAGGGTTGGCTAAAATTCCAAGAGATGGGAAACTCACATTTATTTTTATTTAGTTATAGTCATTTGGTCTCTGGAAGAATGCTTTTTGAGGAAGTTGAAAACTTGTGTGTGACACTATTTGTTCACAAATTGCTGTAAAATTGAATATGGTTTGTCTGTCCTTAGATTACTGTGTTGTGTGAATTAGCCAGTTATGTCTTAAACTGATTTAGCTGTGAATATAGAGTTATCTTAATTAAAGGGAAGGGGCTCTGTTGTCTAATGATTATGTAAAAAAATCTAGGGAACAAAATGCAGATCACTGTTCTTGAAGCAAATTTCCATCCTTATTTCCATATACAATAGTTTTCTTGGCAGCAGGATAGCAAGTTTGTCACTAGCTTCTTACATGAAACCTTTGGTTTCCTCTTACATTTTGGCTTTTATGTTCTAAAAGTGATTGCAGTGTCCCATCAAATGAACATGATGGGCAGATGGTAGTCCTAATTGAAGTTGCAAACACTGCTTTTTTTTTCCTCCCTGGAAAATGAATCAGTATTTGGAACTAGAATTTTAATTCCAGTTGATTAGTCAGCTTCTGTGCTGGTCATACTAATATTCCAGAGTCCAGATTATTAAAGGTTACCTTATTCTCCAGTAGGTGAAATAAACCAAGGCATTCAGATTAGTATTATGGAAGTAGTTCTGGTCATTATCATCAAATTTCTATGTCCATATAACAGCCTTGTAGGTCAGATTTTGTCCCTTGTTTGCAGTCTTTTTTCTCTGCACAAGCAATTACAAACTATTGTACTGCAACTGTTGTAGACAGATCTTCAATAACACCCTATTTAAGTATAATTGTTAAACAAGAAGATTATGATAAGAATAAGTTTTGTTTGCCTACACATGCATAGTATGTAGAATGGCCTGTCTAGAGCTGGAGGTTGATAGACACAAAGTAGTGTGAAAATTATTCCAACTGTAATCAGCAATACAATGTTTCTGCAATTTGTTGTGAAATTCCTTTATAAAATTTCCCCCTTCCATTTGGATTTGTTCCTTTACTTTAGATGAACAGTTATAAGCAAGTTGCTTAATTCTGAGTAAGATAGTGGTTAGTCAGCCGACTTTTAAATTTCATTATTTACAAAATGATGCAGGAACGTTTAGTCTGCCAGCTGTATTTTACAGGTGGTGGTTTTATGTCTATGAAAAGCTTTTCCATTGCTTGGGTGATGATGGTTCATACAGCCCAGATGGAGAAGTTAAGACTGAAATCCATGAGACTACTTACAATATAAGCACATTTGCATAATTATATCTTTACTGTAACAATCGTCAAATTTGATATATCCATCAGACTGATTGTTCCAAAGAGCATTTGCTACTCTGTGTAGAAGTAGAACAGAATAGATGGCATTCTTACTTGGTGCATTATGGATAGTGTCTTTGCCACCCAATTTGATTCTTGAAAATAAAAAGGTTATTTTCTTCTGATAGTTCCAATAGAAACCAGAAATTTAAACTGATTTTAAAATGACAAGATTATTTTTTCTTGAGAAGTTAACAAAAATATAGGTTGTCCTCATTTAGCAACTGCCTCAAGCAATTTCAAGTTACAACAGTCATGAAAAAGACTTTTTGTGACGAATACACACATTTACAACTTGTCTGTGCCTGGCTCACTTTTCCCCTCCTCACAGAGTGGAGAAACAAGCTGCATCTTCCCTGAGTTGCTTTATTTTCTGGGGTAGCCTTACCTGCAAGCTGACAACTGAACTCTGTGCTGTTATCTGAAACTGACAAGGCCCTAGTCAGTTTCATCCGGAAAGCTTTTGTTTGGCTCTTAAACTGCTTGTGGCTGACAGCTACAAGCCCACCTGGCAAGCAGCGGGGCGCTACTGGATTATTTTTGATGTATATTCCCCATTGTCTGCCTGATTACTCTCTGGTAATCCCTTCCTCTCCAATGAATAAACATTTATTGATTGATTGATTGATTGATTGATTGGTTGGTTGATTTATTGATGTATTGATGTATTGATTTATTGATGTATTGATTTATTGATTTATTGATTTATTGATTTATTGATTTATTGATTTATTGATTTATTGGATTTGTATGCCGCTCCTCTCCGCAGACTCAGGGCGGCATACAAACATACATACAAACATGCAAATATCAGTTCTCTTCTTGCTAATTATCCCAGTGCTTAGTGGGGGGAAAGGGGTTTATGAGATTTGCCCTTTCACCAACCTTCCTCAGGAGCAGAATTCCAGAAACCTTCCCTGGTGTTTGGCCTTACCTAGCTGTTTGCAGTCATATTCTTCTGGCTGTATAAAGAGAAGGAAATCTGAAGCAAAATTACAGTCATGGGAATCTCTCTCTCCCCCATCCTCCCCACTACCAGTTGGCTTAACAACTCAGTCACTTGTACCAATTGTAGTTGCTAAATAAAGACTATTTGTAATGATAAAGTTCCTTGCAAAATGGCAACATCCAGCCAACCTTGAAGGATCTTGAATAGATAAGTAGAATTTGATCTAGTTAGTGCTCAGATGATAATTAAAAAAAAAAGATTGGTTTTACATTGTGAAGATGAAAAAAAAACATAGTGGGAGAATTAAATGGCAATTATTTCCGTGTTGTATTTTCCTTCTCCATTGAGACTTTCAGCTAGACTTGCAGGAGACTTCACCTTTTAATGGTGCATCAAAATATTTTGATCATATTAAGCTGCTTTGTATTGGCTCAGATTACTGGTTTATTTGATTAAAGCCTGAATATCCTTAGGAACAATCCTACAGATGGAAAGGATTACCTAATTCTTCCCCTTGTATTTATTTAAGATTCATCAACTCTTTTGAGCTGCTTTTTCTCAATATTAAATCTTTCCTCCCTCTGGATAGTCATAGCTATCCAGATCTTTTCGGCACAGAGCAGATTCTGATGTGTGTTGGCATTTTGAATAGAAAAGGTCAGAGGCCAGTCGGAGTTGTTACTAGTTGGCCTGTCTTTAAATTTGAATTACAAGCAAACAAATAATCAGCCTGCTCCTCAGCCAGTTTTTAAATTATATTTAAGATTTATTTATTTATTTACTTATTTATTTTATTTATTGGATTTGTATGCCGCCCCTCTCCGTGGACTCGGGGCGGCTAACAACAGTGATAAAAATAGAATATAAAAATCCAATAATAAAACAGCTAAAAAACCCTTGTTATAAACCAATCATACATACAAACATGCCATGCATAAATTGTAGAAGCCTAGGGGGAAAGATTATCTTAGTTCCCCCATTCCTGACGGCAGAGGTGGGTTTTGAGGAGCTTACGAAAGGCAAGGAGGGTGGGGGCAATTCTAATTTCTGGGGGGAGTTGGTTCCAGAGGGCCGGGGCCGCCACAGAGAAGGCTCTTCCCCTGGGCCCCGCAAACCGACATTGTTTAGTTGACGGGACCCGGAGAAGGCCCACTATGTGGGACCTAACTGGTAGCTGGGATTCGTGCGGCAGAAGGTGGTCCCTGAGATAGTCTGGCCCGGTGCCATGAAGGGCTTTACAGGTCATAACCAACACTTTGAATTACAGCCAAACTGGAAAAACAGACAGACAGCCTCTTATACAGATAGTCCTTGACTTACAACAGTTCCTTTAGTGACCGTTCCAAGTTACAACGGCACTGAAGAACGTACTTGATGACAATTTTTCACAGTTATGACCAGGGCGGATTTCACTACCGTTACTACCAGTGCATGGTGCGTGCAGCTTTGGTTCTCTTCTGCGCGTGCACAGGGAGCAAAAACACACCAAAATCTCATGAGGGGGACACACACATGTAGGAGATTTTGGTGATTTTTAAAATTCCCAACATGCGCAGAAACAAAAAATCTCCAAAACCACACGCTCATGTGCACCCGCTCATGAAATATTGCTTCTGCGCCTGCACATGAAGCAAAAATATGCTGGGATGCATGTGTGGACACACAAAGGAACTGAAGCTGCATGCAAAGCGCACCATGCGCTACCAGTGCACTGCCCTCTACCATACTGGTAGCATCCCATTATTAGTTATGACCTTTGCAGCATCTCCATGAATATATGATCAAAATTCTGAGGCTTGGCAACTGGTTCATACTTATGAGCAATGCAACATCACCGGGTTATGTGATCATCTTTTGCACCTTCTGAGAAGAAAATCACTTAACAAATAATAATAATAATAATAATAATAATAATAATAATAATAATTATTATTATTATTATTATTATTATTATTTATTGGATTTGTATGCCGCCCCTCTCTGTAGACTAATTTACTAATTTATCAACTGCAGGTGAGTCACTTGACAACTGTGGCAAGAAATGTTGTAAATGGGGTGAAACTCACTTAACAAACATCTCACTTAGCAACAGACATTTTGGGCTCAATTGTGGTCATCAGTCAAGGACTGCTTGATACTCTGATCTTTTCCAGCAAAACATTTCTGATGGAATCTATACATTCTGAAAGTTGAAGAGAGTTCCAGCTGGAAGGAAACTAATAATATAGTTTGACCTCACAGTCAAACAGATCGAACCGTATTATCTTAAATCCATCACTGAATCCTTTTGTGAAAACCATCTTGTATTGTTATTAAGATGTATTTCTTTTCAAAATGTTTTAAAATAATTTTCATGCATTCATTTCTCTGTGTTATTCCCTCCTTTCCTCCTTCCATCTATCACACTTATATTGTTGTCCTATTAAAATAATTTTCATGCATTCAATTCTCTGTGTTATTCCCTCCCTCCCTCCTTTCATCTATCACACTTATATGTTGTCCCATTTGTTGACTCTGGGAAATTTGCAACAACCACCCATTTTATAAACATGATGAAAAAAGTGTTTTAACTTTGTCAAAATGTACATCCATCTCTGGAACAATCAAAATTAAACGTTGAGGAGCAGAGAGGTTAAAAAAAAGTTGACAAGAAAAGTTAGGATTTCCAGAGCTCCTGAATGTGAAAAATTTTGTTTTTCTTCAGATCTGTGAAATCTTTGGCTCAGTGCCTTGGTCTCCAGAATGTATAACTAAAATAAATATATATTTTTCACTTGTTTATCCCTGCCTCCATTTCCATTCACTTTCTGTATCCTTTATATTGAATTCTAAATTGCAAGCAATCTAAAACAGAGAGCTAATACTTCTACGCTTGTAAAGATATGCAAATCGTTGCCATAATGAATATTGTTTTGTGCTGAACAGCTTTGAAATATAAGTATTTTGCTACAACCAAAACATACTGTTTTCCTGCTGTAGTTAGCCAGCCTATTCTTAGAAAGATCACTTGCACTGAGGCTCAGTCAAAAATGAATACAGTATAGCATTGAGCATTTGGACTTATATACCGCTTCCCAGTGCTTTACAACCCTCTCTAAGCCGTTTACAGAGAGTCAGCCTCTTGCCCCCAACAATCTGGGTCCTGGTTTTACCGATCTTGGGAGAATGGAAGGCTGAGTCAACCTTGAACCTATTGAGATTCGATCTGCCAAACTTCTGGCAGTCAGTGATAGTAGCTTACAGTACTGCACTCTAACCACTGTGCACCGAGGCTTGGTCAAAAATGAATTTGGCATTTAGACTTATATACCGCTTCATAGTGCTTTCTTTAAATAAAAGTTTTGAGTTTTGGGATATCCTTTCATGTGTGACTACAGTGATCCCCCGGGTATTGCGACCCCGATCATTGCGAAATGGCTATATGGCGATTTTGCAACCCGGAAGTAAAAACACCATCTGCGCATGCGCGCCCTTTTTTCTATGGGCACGCATGCGTAGATGGCGCCGGGCAGATCAGCTGCTGGGCGGCTTTCCTAGGTCTTCCCCCTCTTGCTGGCGGGAGGGCGAGCGGCGGGCATCAGCGAGGAGTTTCCCCACCGCCCACGCAAACTCCTCGCTGCCGCCCGCCCGCCCTTCGCCCGCCCACGCCGTTCATTCTCACCGCTTCCCAGCTGAGTCCTGAAGCGAATTCGCTTCAGGACTCAGCTGCGAAGCGGCGCGAGTGAGCGGAGCGAACGGCTTGTCCGCCGCCCGCTCGCGCATCGCCCGCCCACGCCGTTCATTCTCGCCGCTTCCCAGCTGAGTCCTGAAGCGAATTTGCTTCAGGACTCAGCTGCGAAGCGGTGCGAGCGAGCGCGAGCGAACGGCTTGTCCGCCGCCCGCTCGCGCATCGCCCGCCCACGCCGTTCATTCTCGCCGCTTCCCAGCTGAGTCCTGAAGCGAATTTGCTTCAGGACTCAGCTGCGAAGCGGTGCGAGCGAGCGCGAGCGAACGGCTTGTCCGCCGCCCGCTCGCGCATCGCCCGCCCACGCCGTTCATTCTCGCCGCTTCCCAGCTGAGTCCTGAAGCGAATTCGCTTCAGGACTCAGCTGCGAAGCGGCGCGAGCGAGCGCGAGCGAACGGCTTGTCCGCCGCCCGCCCGCGCATCGCCCGCCCACGCCGTTCATTCTCGCCGCTTCCCAGCTGAGTCCTGAAGCGAATTCGCTTCAGGATTCCGTTGCGAAGCGGCGCGAGCGAGTGCGAGCGAACGGCTTGTCCGCCGCCCGCTCGCGCATCGCCCGCCCACGCCGTTCATTCTCGCCGCTTCCCAGCTGAGTCCTGAAGCGAATTCGGTTCAGGACTCAGCTGCGAAGCGGCGAGAATGAACGGCGTGGGCGGGCGATGCGCGAGCGGGCGGCGGACAAGCTGAGTCCCCTTCCCAGGAACCCCAATCTTCGGCTCCTCGCTAGCGCTGCGGAAGTAAAAACACCATCTGCGCATGCGCAGATGGTGTTTTTACTTCCGCAGCGCTACTTCGCGAAAACCCGATCATTGCTAGGGGTCCTGGAACGGAACCCTCGCAATGATCGGGGGATCACTGTATATATCTTTTCCCCACAGCATTTGGCCAATCTCCGTTGTTCTTACCATTGCTGTCAATATTGTGGTATCCTCTCCTGACCTAGGGACCTCTGGATGGATGGACTTACAGATCCCATAATTCCTAGCCAGCATGGTCAAGAATTAAACACCTATTGGAAATTTTACCTTGTGATTTGATATCAGGTGATAGCTTTTAACATGCACTTTCTGCATGCAAAGCTGAAGACAATTACAAATCTGGCTACTTTATAAACATTTCTTTTCTGTACAGATACCGAAATATTTACATACAGCTAGTCCTGAATTTATGACCACAGTTGAACCCCAAAAGGCGGTTGCCAAGCTTCTGAATTTTGATCAAGTGACCATGGGGACGCTGCAAATGTAAAAACTGGTTGTAAGTTGCTCTTTTCAGTGCTGTTGTAACTTTGAGCAGTCGCTAAATGAATTGTTATAAGTTGAGGACTACCTGTATTTGTTGCAGAGTGAATGATGCATAGGGAAATGATGTGGAGATAGGTAGATCTCCCCGCTCCCCGACCAACAAATGTGTTTAGAATAAATTATTGATTGAGTGAATAATCAAATGTTTTAATTTTTAGGATTTTTAAAAGTTTTTAAACTATTATTAATTGGATCAAATTGTTTTATTATGTATTATTTGCTTGTTGTCAGCCGCTCCGAGTCCACGGAGAGGGGCGGCATACAAATCCAATTAAAAATAAATAAATAAATAAATAAATGAATGAATGAATGAATGAATGAGTGAATAAATGAATAAATGAATGAATGAATGAATGTGAAAATGCTTTAATGGCTGGGAATTTGGTGATATGGTCCCCAAATGCTGTAAAATGTTTTCTTTTGCAAATGGATTATCTCTCCGAGAGAGGGTAGCTTTGCCTTCGCCTCACCAAGGTCACCTTCATAGGTTTAATTCATTACGTCATTCCTTAGTGCTATCCACAGAGTGCATTTCCTACAACAGGGGTCTCCAACCTTGGCAACTTTAATACTTGTGGACTTCAACTCCCAGAATTCCTCAGCCAGCTTTTGCTTTGCTGGCTAAGGAATTCTGGGAGTTGAAGTCCACCATTCCGTTGCCAAGGCTGGAGACCCCTGGGCTAGAAAAAGGACTGTGGGCCACAAGACCATCAACAAGGCAAATTGGAGATGGCTGGTGAAGGAAAGGAAAGGAAAGGAAAGGAAAGAAGAAGAAGATCAAAAACGGATAGAACATTCATTTAAAGTAAACTTCTCTTAAGTTCAAAAGACAGTCTAAAGAGAGAAAGGATAATGGGGTGAGTTGTGGAAAGGGAAATTGCTTTTGGAACTGTAGGTGTGCGTAGGTGAGACAACAGCGGAAAAGCTTTCAGCAGCCAGAAATCCAACAGATGGAAAGCCCCCGAAACCTGGGAGAGAAGATGATTTGCTTGGGAGGGGGAGGAGTGTAGGCAAGTCACTTTCCTATTTGCTATGTGGAGCCTATTAATGCAGAAGAAGGAGAAGCTAACAACAGAAGAGCATATCAAGGTCAGGTTTGAATTGTGGGACTTGGTGCTCTCTGAGTTTGATCCATTTGCTAATTTGCAGACCTTTCATTACCTGACCAGGAACACAATCAGTGCAGCTACCTAATGCGTACCTAGTACTGATGATATCACCTTGACGGGGGATGAAACATCTGCAAACAACAACCAAGCTCAGAAAAAGCTAAGGACTCCAAAGGAAGCCTGGAGGAACTGGACTGAGACTGCTTTTCTACAGAAGAAAGTTTCATGGAGATCATTGGGAGAAGGATGAAGACAGAGAAAGGATAGGGGTGGCCTTGTAGCAACAGAAGAAGGCAATATTGCTTCTGAGCACAACTTTCAGACCAAACCCTTGAAGAAAGACATTGGAAGAAACACGAGAAGTGATTTGGGAAAAGGAGACTGGTAGAAATGAAAGTAAAAGAGGTCAAAGAATTAAGTTGAGAAATAATAAGGTGTTAAAAGAAATAACAATGGGAGGGATGAAATAAAAAAATTAGTGTTTGTGTAGAGGCAAAAAAAGTTTAGAAACACTCTCACCTTCATAGTGTTATCTTTAGTATATTTGGTTACCTTTTATTCATTGCTTAAATAGCCAAATGCTTTTGCAAGCTCTATCTGCATTCAGTCTCCCTAATGGAGTAAGAAATTTGTTTTAGCAAAGAAATAGCTTTCTTGTGATTTATTATCAAGCATCTTAAAAAATGAGGTTCCTTTTTGTTGATGTTTGATGGAAGATTCTAGATCAATAGATGGAACAGGTCTGTCCACTAACTATGCCTACCAGTTGTTCAAAAGCTTATTTCACTTGTGGGTAGGGAACTATGTCACAGTTCTGGTCAACTGTCAGTTGTGGATTTTTTCCCCCCTCCAAGAATTATTAATGTGTGTTTTGTTTTCAAGCCTCCTTCAGTTTGATTAATAACTCTTATGAAGGTCTTTTTGGGCCTGCATAAGAAGTGAATGAGATAAGTGACAAGCATTTCTTAATATCTCTTCCAGTTCCAATCCATGAAAGAAATGAGGTGAAAATTCTTGTGCTTGTGGACAAATTGGGGCAATGAGGCAAGGCAACTTCACCTCACTTGCTGACCCACAGGGTATTATTGAATTGGCAATAATCAATCTTTAGGAGGCTATATTGGGAATACGAAAAGAAATCTATCTAGCCAATATGAATAAGGTGATTGTAATGCCAGCCCCCATGGTATGTATTTGCTCTGAAGGTTTAAACATATGGGGCCTTTACAATATGGTGGGTTGTCACATTACTATTATTGTTGTTTTTCCTCTCAAATTCTAGAAATGCTACCAACACAAACAGTAGTTTCCTAGGGGCTATTAGCTTTATTGAATTTTTTAGCTGTTACCGATATATATATGTACCATAATGTACAGAAACCATTTGGTCCTTTCCATTGATATGTATAACATTTTGGCACCTGGAGGTATCACAGAAATATAAAAAGATAACCACTGAGGTCTGAATAGAAACATAGAAATATAGAACACTGATGGCAGAAAAAGACCTCATGGTCCATACTATTTCCTGTATTTTATCTTAGGATGGATATATGTTTATCCCAGGCATGTTTAAATTCAGTTACTGTGGATTTACCAACCACGTCTGCTGGAAGTTTGTTCCAAGGATGTTGTTACTACTCTTTCAGTAAAATAATATTTTCTCATGTTGCTTTTGATCTTTCCCCCAACTAACTTCAGATTGTGTCCCCTTGTTCTTGTGTTCACTTTCCTATTAAAAACACTTCCCTTCTGGACCTTATTTAACCCTTTAACATATTTAAATGTTTCGATTACGTCCCCCCCTTTCCCTTCTGTCCTCCAGACTATACAGATTGAGTTCATTAAGTCTTTCCTGATACGTTTTATGCTTAAGACCTTCCACCATTCTTGTAGCCCGTCTTTGGACCCGTTCAATTTTGTCAATATCTTTTTGTAGGTGAATAAGAAAATGTAACATTCATTTTAAAGGCAGGTTTCAAAATATTATTCAGGGCTGAATTAGCTACCTGTAAAAAGAATATAAAAATCATAATTTTATTCTGGTTATGATCGGACAGTAACACCTTTGCCCCCCTTCCAAGACAAAGAATGCCAGTGCATTAGTGATTATTTAAAAACAGTTTAAAGTTATAAAACGACTTGTGCTTGAAATTGAAACTCTTTGTATGCTGATCCTCCTCTCCCAAGTTTGTCCAGTGCACAGCAGTAGCAGCATTTCAAATGCATCCAATATTGTCTTTGATTTGTAGTGCTCCTGCTTATATGTGAGACCGGACAAATTTTCGGTATAATTGTTTGTTTCTTTCGGAGTCACAGAAGAATGAGAATTGGGAATTGAGCCAGATATCATCTCCAATCTTCCGGAACAACTCATCAAGTTCCATCCCTGCATTAAATTTGGGTTGACAGTATGAGTGATGGAAGGTTACAGTCAGGAGTAAAGGGCAGCCAATCCATTAGTGGAAGCTGTGTAGAAGATCACTCCTCATGATAGCAGGTTTGAAGATGGCTTCTTCTTAGTTTGGTTCTTGAACAAGTGAGCAGTCATTGGCTCTTCTCATACTAGGTGTAGTAGCAGTAGTTGGTATAAAGAGGGAGCAGATGTTGCTTAGGATTTTATAACCACATTGGTCTAGAGCAGTGATGGCGAACTTTTTTTGGCTTCCGTGCAGCGGTGGGCTACGAGCCGGAACGCTAAATTGCGCTCGCTGCCACGGCTCATAAGTTCTTTCAGGGCCAGCGCGATTTTGCTGCTGCACCTCTGGAGGAAGCAAAATTGCGCACGGAACCACAGATGCGCCCGTGTTTTGGTGAGGTTTTTTTTACTTCTGCGCATGCCAAAACACCGGCGCACCTGCGGCTCTGTGCGCGATTTTGCTATCTCCACTGGTGCAGTAGCAAAATCGTGCTGGCCCCACAAGAATGTACAAGCCACGGCGGTGATAGCAATGTAGCGTTCCGGCTCGTAGTCCACCGCTGCTTGTGTGCCAAAAGGGTATGCGTGTATGCAATAGTGTGTGTACGCATGCCCACACCCATAATGCACTGCCCTCCCCCCATGCATGTGCCCACCCACCTCACTAAAGTGTCCAGACTTCCAGTTGGCCTGTTGGGCCATTTTTCGCCATCTCCAGGGTTCTAGAAGCTTTCCTGAAACTTGGGGAGAGCAAAAATGGCTGAAAAAAAAAGGCTGTAAATCAGCTGACCAGCATGCACATAAGGCAATGCCTTATGTGCCTTCAGATATGGCTCCACATGCCACCTGTGGGTTCGCCATCACTGGTCTAGAATCTGCTATAGTCTGTCTGCTATAGATTTGCTAAAACATATAAGAACGTGGACAACATTGCAAAGCATGTCGGCTTGTTGACTTTTAAAATAAGTGGTTGACTTTTAAAATAAGCATTGTTGAATCTAAGTGGTTCTTTTCGTATAGTATCCTGTTCCTTTTCTGTGGTTTGACTGTAACTCTTTTGGGCCTTATATGCATCCCATTGAGGGGGGAACATTAAACCTTCATTCAGATCAGAGAACTAAATTCTGTTTGCTGTGCTTTGATAACATAAGTGACCTAAATATCTACTGTCCCCTGGCAGAACGGTTCCTCAACTTTGGGAACTTTAAGATGTGCAGTTGAGGAGTTTTGGGAGTTAAAAGTCCACACATCTTTAAGTTGCCAAGATTGGGAAATCCTGCCTTAGAGAAGCACGTGTCTCCTTCTATTGCCATTCACAGTCACAAATTCCTTGATTAGAAGGGAAGCAAGCATGGGTTATGGTCTTCCAGCTATATAGAAACATAGAAGATTGACGGCAGAAAAAGACCTTGTGGTCCATCTAGCCTGCCCTTATACTATTTCCTGTATTTTATCTTAGGATGGATATATGTTTATCCCAGGCTTGTTTAAATTCAGTTTTTACCAACCACGTCTGCTGGAAGTTTGTTCCAAGCTACTGTACTGACTGAGACACTCTCAGTTCCTGCTGATTTGTTTTTAACTTTTGGAGAGAGAGAGAAAAAAAAATGCAGCAGCAACAACATATCTATAGAGAGCTTAAGGAAGCTTAATTTGATTTTTTTCACTCCCTTAACATATACAAGGAATAAGGGCAAAGTGGAGAGAGAGGTGGAATTTCACAGAGGAGAGCTGTGAGATGTGCCATTGCATTGAACCACAGTGGCGCAGTGGTTAGAATGCAGTGCTGCAGCTAATTCTTCTTACTGCAGGCTGCCAGCAGCTTGGCAGTTCAAATCTGACCAGGCTCAAGGTTGATTCAGTCTTCCATCCTTCCGTGGTAAAATTGCTTTTAAAATTGCTGGTAAAATCCAGATTGCTTGGGGCAGTATGCTGATTCTGTAAAACTGCTTAGAGAGGAATATAAAACACTATGATGTGGTACATAAGTCTAAGTGCTATTGCTTGGTTATTGAAACGGATGTCCATGTGCTGCCTCTATGTTGATTGAGGCAGGCAGGATTCCCTTTGGTACCATTTGTTGGGGGTCAAGGGAAAGGGAGGGTTTTGCCTTCTCTTTCTGCTCAAGATCCCCATGGACAATTGGTGGGCCACTGTGTGACACAGAATGCTGGACTCGATGGTCTTTGGACTGATTCAGCATGGCTCTTCTTATGTTCTTATACTGTTGGTAGCAGAAAGTGAGGCTGGTGGAAGATCAGATTTCTCTTTTGGAGTTACAGTACTGTACAGTGCAGTATAGTATAGCACATAACTACTGAGGAGGTTTAAAGGTAATGCCGCCTTCAAGTGGCTTCATGGGCATGTTCTTCTGATTTTCTTGGCAACAGTGTGGAAGCAGTTGCCATTGTCTTCTGGAATTATTCATTTTGAAGTTTTTTTTCTGCTGGTATCTCATTCAGAGACAAACAGTTTCAATAATTTTATTTATTCTTGAAACTGATATGAGGGCTGGTTTCCAGATGTCTGGTAGGCGGGAGGTATCATCCTGCTTGTTCATATTTTGGGGATGAACAAGCGGGATGATACCAGACATCTGGAAACCAGCCCTCAAACGTATCCCAGCCATAGAAACCAGACTCAGAACACACATTGCAAAACAATCAAGTAGCCTGCAAGCTCTAACTACTCAGGATATCACGCCTAATCTACAACCATTAACTAATCAGCATACCTCAGCTACATCAACGACCCCAGGTGTTACCCCACTGACTCACCAAGAAGTTTCTACATAGCAGGCAATTGCTGAGCCATCAAACCACACCCAACCACCAGTATTTATAGAAGGAAGGCAGCTCAGATCTCGCTGTGTTCGCCCAAGAACAAGGACAGAAACACCAGCCTGACGATGACGAGTGGGAAGAAACCCGGATATACCAAGACCGTCATACCTGTACCCGTGAAAATCTACGAAAACAAATTTTATATATATAAATTTTATATATATAATTAAGGGAGACTAGGATGGTCCCATTTCGGCCTTGTTCTGGCCTCATCAGCTAGCCACACCCTTTCCTTTACTGGGATTCGATCTGGTGAACTCTGCCTTGTAAAGCAGAGTTTTACAAGGCATATATATATATCTCACATGTTTTTTTGCTGAATTTGAAAATTAAGAGAGACTAGGATAGATCTATTTTGGCCTTATTTTGGCCTCATCAGCTAGCCATACCCACTGGGACTTGAACCTGCAACCTTTGCCTTGTAAGGCAGAGAATTATATATATAAATAAATACATATCAACAAATCTTTTCCCAAAACAACTTTTATTTCCCATTTTATCCTATAATCCCTAACCTTTTCTAAAATGCAATTCTTAATACTTTTGATTTTATTCTTGCTATCATATGTGTCTATCTGGACTTATGCAGACAGTATGGCATTTATTTTCTTTATCTCTCATCTGTCCCTCTTAATTTTGACCTTTTAAAGATTTACAAACATTGTGCTTCATTTTGATGTCCCCTATCCAGTTTCTTGGCTGGTGAAAGTTTGGCAATTACTTTGGGTCTGCTTATGAGTGTCTGTATGCATATGCAAATACCAATATTTATTGTATAATAGAGCTTATTATTAGAGTTTGTTACAAAATCAAAACCAGAAGCACACACTGATTCAGCTGGATTCATTCATTATAAACATAGTAACAGATGAATTTACAATACCATTAGAAGAGTCCTTCTTCAATGTAGCAATATTGAAAAGTTAAACACAAGCAGCTTCTAGTTCAGAGTTGAGAGAGTACAGAGAGCAGAGTTGCCTGAGCCACACCCAGCTTTAAGCCTAAGTTTTTTCCAGTTTCGATTCTCTGCACAGACTCAGATGTATTTAGCTCCCTTTGGCTGACTTAGTTAACATGAATATGTTCATGAATATCTTAACACTTATTGTTTCCATTAATCTGCTTGAGGACATTTAATGTATAATTTGTGGGACTGATATCAAAGAATAACAAGAGAGGTGCAAGGATTTCAATAAAGCTTAAAAATGTTAGTGTTTTAAAGGAACTTAAACAAGAGCTTTCCTTTACAGATAGAGTAGAGAAATGACATTTCAAGTTGGTTCATATATTGTTCATTATTCCATTTTATTAGACCATGATGGTGAACCTATGACACATGTGCCAGAGATGGCATGTAGAACCATATTATTATTATTTATTAGATTTGTATGCCGCCCCTCTCTGAAGTCTCAGAGCAGCTCACAACAACAAAAACAGTACAAATCCAATAATTAAAACAGTTTAAAACCCCTAATATAAAAAAGAATCATACATCTCATGCAAACCATACATAAAATGGAAATGGCCCAGGGGAATCAATTTCCCCATGCCTGATGACAGAGGTGGGTTTTAAGGAGTTTACGAAAGACAAGGAGGGTGGGGGCAATCCTAATCTCCGGGGGGAGTTGATTCTAGAGTGTCGGGGCCGCCACATAGAAGGCTCTTCCTCTGGGTCCCGCCAGACAACATTGTTTCGTTGACGGGACCCGGAGAAGGCCAACTCTGTGGGACCTAACCGGCCGCTGGGATTCGTGCGGCAGAAGGTGGTCCCGAAGATATTGTGGTCCGATGCCATGAAGGGCTTTATAGGTCATAACCCGACACTTTGAATTGTGACCAGAAACTGATTGGCAACCAATGCAAACTGCAGAGTGTAGGTGTAACATGGGCATACCTGCCGGCATCCGAGTGGTTGCCCTCCAGCATATATATGCACATCAGCCAGCTGATTTTGGGCTCACATGGAGGCTCTGGGAGGGTGTTTTTGCTTCCAGAGGGCCTCTAGGGGTGAGGGAGGACATTTTCGGCCTCCCCAGAATCCAAGAGAGCCTCTGGAGCTGGGGAGAGTGAAAAACAGGCCTACTAGGCCCACCAGAAGTTGGGAAATGGAGCATGGGAGGGCAGGTTGTGGGAGGGCAAGTTGTGCATGCATGGTGGTGGGATAGCGCATGTGCGGGGGGCATGGAGGGGGCATTAAATTATTGGTGTGGGCATGCTTTTGGCACTTGAGGAAAAAAAGGTTCACCATCACTGCCTTAGCCTGTCAAGTAAGGCTGTTTTTGCCAAAAGCAGAATAAAGTTATTTTTTTTAATCTAGTGATGAACCTCTAGATGCAACAATACCCACATAACAGCCCGTTCTTGTTACCACCCACAGGATTTTCACCAATCTAAGATATTCTAACTGGCTCCTTTCTTTGAGTTTCGATAATTTCTTTCCCCTTCAAGAGGAACCCAGTGAAAAAAGAAGCAGCTTCTGGCTTTTTCAAAAGGGTGACTGGAATGGAGAACTTGGATTTTCCAATGGGTTTTATGGGTAAAAGTATTCCTATACGCTGTACGAGTAGGCATTGTCAGTTGTTGGAACCAAGATTTCCAGATACAGGGAGAGAATTGGCTACTCTGTAGTCAGGAATACCAGTGTCATCTTTCTTTGGGCAGTCATTCATTTGGACATGGGGATGATCTGTGTTGACTTGTTGCATAGGGAGCAGCCTTTAAAGGCTACTTGGGAGCTTCAGATAGTTCAAAGTATAATAGCTACACCAATCTTCCCCAACCGGATACATAGATTTAAGTTCCCAGTACTTTGGGGTTATGGTCTTGGGAAATTCTGGGAGTTGAAGTTCACATGTCTACAGACTGCTTGTGTTGGAGGAAGCTATACGGAGGGCACGCGTGCTTGAATTCTAAGCACAATTTAAGATGCCAGTCTTAAATGTTAAGCCATAAAACTGCTTGGGAATGGATCATCATCTGCCCTTATATTAAAATTTTATTTGCAAGATTTCCGCCCTTCCCCATGGCACAGTTAAAATAGTCTTCATCTTGAGCTGGCATAGTACTAAATCAAGATAAAATTGGCCGTCTCTGCTGTCAATGCCTATGCTGCCTTTTAGCCTTCCTGCTGAAGGATGGTGCCCTGGTTTTGAGTGTTCAAGCAAGGGGGTGCAAATCGATTGGTTCGTACTTGCACCTTTATTAACCCTTTCTTTTCTTGGGGGGGTCATCAGCCAGTCGAAAACTACCTTCTAATCATGAGACTGCTGTGATTGGCAGAAGGCTTTGACAGATGGCCAGGCCCATTGGTTCAACCATATCTCAAAATTTGCTAACAAGACATCTGATTTGAAGCCTGGGCCAGATTCTGCACACCAAAGCAACTTTTCCTGCTTTCCTGGGCATCGCCACCCTTGGATCAACTGCCCAATACTCAAAGCAAGATGCCCGGAAGTTGTTAGATCGGGATGAGGTAAGGCAGCCCTCTTTCCATCCCATGCAGCATTTGTTGAGTATCTGTTTTTGTGTTGAGGCTAATGTTCTCTATTTTGCAGTGCGCTCACCTCCTTGATTGGATGTTCTGTGCCATGGAGAGCTGTAGATAGAAAGCAGCCAGCATCATAGAATAGAACAGAATTCTTTACTGGCCAAGTGTAATTGGACGCACAAGGAATTTGTCTTTGGTACATATGCTCTCAGTGTTCATAAAATAAAAGATACATTTGTCAAGAATCATGAGGTGCAACACTTAATGATTGTCATAGGGGTCAAAAAAGCAATCAGGAATCAATATTAATAGAAATCTTAAGGACAAGCAACAAGTTACAGTCATATAGTCATAAATGGGAGGAGATGGGTGATAGGAATGATGAGAAAAAACTAGTAGTAATAGTAGTTCAGACTTAGTAAATAGTTTGACACTCTTAAGGGAATTATTTGTTTAGCAGAATGAAGGTATTCGGGGGAAAACTGTTCTTGTGTCTAAGTTGTCTTAGCGTGCAGTGCTCTGTAGTGACGTTTTGAAGGTAGGAGTTGAAACAGTTTATAAATTCAGGATGTGAGGGGTCAGTAAATATTTTCACTGCCCTCTTTTTGACTTGTGCAGTATACAGGCCCTCAATAGAAGGCAGGTTGGCAGCAATTGTTTTTTCTGCAGTTCTGATTATCCCCTGAGGTCTTATTGGGTTGCAGCACCAAAACAGACAGTTATAGAGGTGCAGATGACAGACTCAATGATTCCTCTGTAGAACTGTATCAGCAGCTCCTTGGGCAGTTTGAGCTTCCTGAGTTGGCGCAGAAAGAACATTCTTTGTTGTGCTTTTTAGATGATGTTTTTGTTGTTAGGTGACCATTTTAGGTCTTGAGATATAATTTGACACATTCAAAGTGATTTGAATGTGACATGGATGGGGAGCTCAGCAGATTGTCCTGATTTCTACATTGCCTTTAGTTTCTTTCCTCCTACGCTGAAAATGTCTTTCCTAATCATGGCCCAAGAGTAAGATGAAGGCAGTGACATAGGAACATGGAAGAATAAGAGGGTTGCCAGGACAGTTTCATAAAATCCTCAGACACAAGTAGAGAAAGTGTATGGTGAATAGCAGCAGATGAACTTTGATTTGCTGATTCTTAAAACATTTCCCCAGAGCAGTGTCTGTATTTCTGGCACCAGATAAAGACCTTTATATTTGTATGTACACATATATATTTCAACTTTTTATAGATTGCCTGGCTTTCTGCTGTTTTTGCTTTTACTATGTCTTTAAAAAGTGCTCTTGGACTCCCATAAGACATTGAAATGCAAGGCTAGCTAACAATATCCTAAGCAAACAAAACATTATAATTTACTATTATAATCAGCTATGTTTGATGCATTTCCACAGCTCCTAAATCTTACATGCACAAAGCAATAGAAGGCATCAGAGAATAATGTTTTTTTGTTCAGAGTTTTGCTCATGATCTATGAACAGTGGTTTGAAATATTGTGCAATTGGCATTCTTAAAGGTCAACTTTTCAGATGAAGATAGTGGATGGGTAATTACCCAGTTGAGCATTCCGTTTTAATGACATCTGAAATAAAGCTAGGCTTCTTGGGTACAACCCCACTCCCTCACCCACCACCCCGGTTACAGGTCCACTAAGAAGTTGAGTTATGCTGTAAGTTTTGGAAGGCATGAAACAACTTGCATTTCTTTCATTTGTGTGTCTGATATTTTTTAACAAGACTTGTGCCTAACAGGTTCACCGGCTGCAGTGTGGTTTACGGAACAGAGCATTGCATTGTCAAACTGAGTTATACAAACCGGGTTTAAACAATCATCTTTCTTCCTATATACTATGGAAATGCTAACTTCATGGAAGCGAAGATTGTCATAGCTGTTTCAAATAAAAGTAGAACAATGAGATCATGTTAGTACATTTGAAAGATTTGTGGCATTCTAATTCATGTTAAAGACTATTTATGGGACCACCTCCTTCCTCATACCTTGCTGCGGCCAGTAAGAGCCCACAAAGTCGGCCTTCTCCAGGACCCATCCGCCAAACAACATTGGTTGGTGGGGCCTCGGGGAAGAGCCTTCTCTGTGGTGGCTCCGACCCTTTGGAATCAACTTCCCCCAGAGATGCGCCCACTAGTCTTGCGGAAAGCCGTTAAGACAAGCTTTTCCGGCAGGCCTGGAGTTAAGACTGATTGCAAGTATGTATGGCTGGGAATAATAACAAGGGAATAAGGCAGGGCAACATCATTATGCCAATTACTATAATGCCAAACATAAACAAGACTTGCTTCCCGTTGTTAAATATTCCTCCCAGTATACCACCCCCTTCTAATGATATTATTTATATATATATTTATTGCTTTTTATTGTTGTTGTATTTATGATGATTGTTTGCTGCTCTGAGTCCTTTTTGGAATAAGTGACATATAAATACAAATAATAAATGAATGAATGAATGAATGAATGAATGAATGAATGAATGAATGAATGAATGAATATCAGGTGGCAGGTGGAGAATTCCAGTCTCTTTTTAGTAACTTGGATTCAGTTGGAAAATCTCCTTCTAAATGCGCACTGATACTTGCTAGATAGAGGAGAGTACACTTCTCATCCCTACACCCATAACTAGGATAAATAAGGTTGCCTTAAAGCAGGGGACCTTAAAGTTCAACCTTGGCAACTTTAAGACTAGTGGACTTCAATTCCCAGAATTCCCCAGACGATTTTCTGGTAAGGAAGGTGACTTCCTATTCTACCATTTGATGAGAAAGGCTCATTTTTCATTTCTCTTTCTTTTTATAGTACTTTTTGTTTATCCTCTCTTGTCTTTCTCTTTCTTAAACGTCATTCAGCACAAGTCTTGAAAAAGGTCAGTAATTTTCACCCACGGTTTTTCGGTAAATGCATTTTTAAATGAAAGCCAGTAAGAAGTTGTATTTTAGACTGAAAAAAACAAGTACAAGAAAGTTGCTTTTGCAAGATCAGACATGATGTAGAGAGGCACAATTCCACAAATAAAAAAGGAAAAGAAATAGTCTTTGAATGGCCATTGACAAAAGTTTATTACAATTTCCTAATGCATTTTGGACACATCACTTCAAGGAAGGAGGAGGCTGTTGGGGAAGCCCCTGAAAAAGAATACTTTTGAAACACACCTGACAATGAAATAAAATGACAGAAACACATTTTTGAAGACAATTGTTTTTTTCTAAGTTGCCTTTTAAAGCTATTTTTCCATGTTGCAATTTTCACGTTTCCATAATAGCTCTTATTATGTATGTTAAAAGGTCAACTTTTTGTGCTCTCACAAGTACTAAAGCAGCTAAAGTTTTGTGCAAGTGAGGCTAAAAACCCTTTCAGGTATATTTTGATGTGAATTTCTCGAGCAGCTCATTCAAAATAGCATCTCCTCTTATGCCCATTCGCTTTTTGGACTTACTGCAATAAATATCTATGTGTCTTGATCTTGTCCTTTGAATTAAACATGTCCAGTTAATTGGCAAAAACAATTTTGCACCACCTGATCTTTTCCCTTAACGCCTGCATCCATCGGTGATGTAGGCTCACTGAAGGATTAGGACTGTGAATTTACTCTTTGTGGCAGAGTCTTATGTCACTGGACCTAGTTTAATCTCTGAGGCTTGCTTTGCATTAAACTTTAATGTAGCAGATAGGGTTAAAATATCAGTGGATGATTATTCCATAGGACAAGCCTGACTCCTGTGCAACCATTAGTGTTACAGGTTCCTTTTTTGCATTTGTAATACATACTGGCCCTTTGTGTGGAAAATGGTAGTACTGTATTAAAAGAAGTTGGACACAATGCTTAAATCCTTCAGGTTTATAGTTTGGACAACAATGTTTATCATGAGCTTTGAATTTATGAAGTTAGCCTGCAAATTGACATTTTCCTTACAGATCAATAAAAAAGTATTAGTCTCCTCTTGGTTTTTCTTAATTTTTCAATATATGTGCTACTAAACATGACAATTTTGATAATATTTATAAGTAAAAAAATTATGGAGTCACAAATACTGACTTTAGCCAAAGTGAGAAAGGCTCTAGAGCAGTGGCTCTCAAACTTCCTAATGCTGCGACACTTTAATACAGTTCCTCGTGTTGTGGTGACCCCCAACCATAAAATAATAAAATTATTAGGAAACTCAGGGGTGTGTTCTAACCAGTATTGGGAAACCACTTACTGCACTCATCCGGCGGTCCTTGGCCCTGACATATGCGCGTGTGCACCCCATTCAAGATTTGACCTCTGTGCATGTGCAGGAAGCCAAATCTCATGTGATTTTGGCTATTTTCACCTATATGTTTTGCTTCTGCGCATGTGCAGAAGCAAAAAACCGGCAAAAATAGCTGAAATCTCACAAGGGTAAGTGAGATTTGGGCTATTTTCGCCAGTATTTTTGCTTCCACGCATGTGCAGAAGCAAAAATTTGGTGAATTTTGGCCCGGGAATCTGTCCATTCTGCCGTTCCTGGCCCAAAATCTTATCGGCGTACTGTTCCTGCTGGCCGGATGGTGTCCCCCCCATGTAGTGGGAGGAGCCCATGACTGGTCCTAACTTACCTGACTGCTGGTTCACTTCCTCCTGCGCTGCATGGCTGTGCCTTGTGGCCGCGTGGGCACCTTGCATACACGCACTTTCATAGTGCCAAATTTAAAAAATAAAAATAAAAAAGTGCCAAAACCAAGAGGGCAGCACATGCGCAGCGCTGGAAATTTGGCTTCTGCATGTGCTTCGAAGTTCCCATGGTACAGATTTTTTTTTGCAGTGGTCTATTTGCATGTGGGTGGGGCCGCCTGGAGATAGATAGTGGAGTGGTGTTTCGGTTCCTAAGACCATCAGAAATATTGACGTATTGTTTTGTTGAATTTTCTCAGATATTTTTTTTTTGTGAGTATGATTATTGTCTTAGTATTGTTTTATGTAATATTTGTATATAAAAAAATATTATATATATGTTCTGTCTGGGTCCCCCCAGAAGCCAACACCAACCAAAAAGACTAGCCTGACACACTGGTAAAAAGCAAAGGCAGTTTATATAATTCCAAGCAAACACAGGTAACAAAAACTGTTCTTACAGACAGGAACACGATGAAGCTTCTCAGAGGTTTCATGAAGGCCAGGCAATAAAACAGGATTCTTGCTGGCAAAAACAATGCTGGAGATAATAAAACCCACGCCTCCCCCAAGTCTTCCAGACTTCTAGGCCACAAGCCAAGATCAGAGTCGCCAAGAATCGAAGCAAGGTCACAGGATTCCCAGTTGATAACTCTCCACAAGACTGTAAGGGCGGACCTGCCTTTTCAACCCTGCTGAGGAGAACCACACCCAAACCCAGCTGTTGCCAATTCAGGGATGTAAATACCTTTCTAATTGGTCCCTTCTTTGAGCTGCACGGCGCTGCCTCATGTCTATTATAGCCTGTGCGTCTTCATCCAATGAATCCAGGCTACTAGCTGGGGAGAGCCCCCCCGGGGGTCTCAGGCTGCTCTCCCTCCTCCTCTTCCTGACGTTCCTCTCCCCCGTCTGCCTGGTCCTCCCCCTCCTGGTCACTGTCCTCCTCCTCTGGGCATGGATCCGGCAGAGCTCCAGCCGGTCCCTGAGGAGCCTCAGGCTGAATCACAACAATATATAAAAAAGAAATATGTGTTTTCTGATGGTCTTAGGTGACCCCTAAGGATCGTTCGATCCCCAAAGGGGTTGTGACTCACAGGTTGAGAACAGCTGCTCTAGAGCTCTTTCCATTTTCCTGAGTATTTTTTAAATATACTTTTGGAGTGGTTTTAACTCTTCATTTTGTGTCCTTGTTTTTTTTCTTCATATTTTCATTAAGTTTTTTGTGTAATCACTTAGCTTCCTTTTCTTCCTTCTTCTTCTTCTTTGCATTTCCAGTTGAGCTTTTGATATTTCCTTTTTACTTAGTACTCAATTAAACATGGGCTTCTTTTCCCATTAACTTCCTCTGTCAATGTCCCATGTTTACAGTTTCTCTATGTTTATTAACATCCCTTTTTTTAAACATTCAGGGTGCATGACTGATTGTTTGGATATTGTTTCTCTTAAAACCAGAAATTCTGAATTACAGGGTCCTCCCCTCCCCCAGTTCCTGCTGCTGCCTCAATTAAATTTTCCCAACTGATTTGTATCAAGTCAATTATAGCTGAAATCTCTTATACCTTCCACTATCCTCTGAAGCGAAAAGCTGTCAGCAAAACAAGTCAGGAACTTTCTGAAGCAGTCATACCTGGCAGAGTTTGTCTTCCGACAGATGTTGGCATAATAAAAGTCTGCCATCATTATGACTTTAACACCTTTTTGAAAGATCTGTTATTGGTCTTTGGAAGGCAACATCCACTTCTACTTGATTGGCAGGACGATACTACAGTAGACAACGACAATGGTCTCGTTTTCCTTTGCTCTTCCACTTTGTTTAATTCAGATGCTTTCTCTAGCACCGCCAAGTTCATTCATTTGGATTTTTGAGCAGGATTTGATAGTTTATACAGTGTAATTCTGCCTCTCTTTCTCTTGCTTTTGTTACTTTTGAACAAGTTATGTCCTTTGATTTTCCAGTTTATAATACTAATCCCGGTAGGTTTCTGTTACATATGTTAAACCATTTTGACTCTCTGTCCTAAGATGGCAAGCTCCTCTTAGTTTTTATATTTTGAACATGAATATATAGATAATAAAGGCCATAAGCTTAGTGTGTTTCTTTGAACGCTTTAAGAAGACCTTTTCTGTAAGAACATTCCACTTCATACAGCGCTTAAGACTTTAGCGTTATTTTAGGGCAGTGATGGCGAACCTTTTTTTTCTTGGGTGTCGAAAGAGCATGCACATGTGCTATCATGCGTGCGTGAGTGCCCACACCCATAATTCAATGTCTGGGGAGGGAGAAAACACCTTCCCCCACCCTCCAGAGGGCCTCTGGAGGCTGGAAATGACTTGTTTCCCAACTTCTGGTGGGCCCAGTAGGCTCGTGTTTTACCCTTCCAGGCTCCAAAGCCTTCCCTGAAGCTGGTGGAGCGTAAAACACTCTCCCCATCTGCCCGGAGGCTCTCTGGAAGCCAAAAATGCCCTCCCAGAGCCTCTGTGTGAGCCAAAAATCAGCTGGCCGGCACACACATGCACATTGGAGCTGAGCTAGGGCAACTGCTTGCATGCCACCAGATATGGCTCTGCATTCCACCTGTGGCACCCATGTCATAGGTTTGCCATCACTGCCTTAAGGTTTCATTTCAGTCTCCCACTGAAGTTTAAAGTCCTCCTAGAATCAACCTTACTATGATTTGGTCAATACATTTTCCCCAATTTTTGTGAGCGTTCATGTCAGTAGCATATCTTGTCTGGATATTTCGGAACATGCTTATAGTTCAGTGGTGGGATTGAAAACAATTTACTACTGTTCTGTGGGTGTGGCTTAGTGGGCATGGCTTGGTGGGCGTGGCAGGGGAAGGATACTGTAAGATATCCATTCCCAATCAGCTTGGACTCAGGAGGCAGAGAATAGATGAGGGCAGGGGCAGTCAGAAGTGGTATTTACCAGTTCTAATTTCCACTACCAGTTCTCCAGAACTAATCAGAACCTGCTGAATACCACCTCTGTTATAGATGTCCAGTCTGAACTGTTGTCATTGTTGGTCTGATCCGTGATTAAACCACACTAATTTCTTGAAAATTTACTCCAAATCTCATGGGAAGAAAAACACACACTGTATGCTCCAGCATTAAATCATGGCTAAATCCCATACTGCTCCAGCATTAAATCATGGCTAAATCCCATACTGATTTAATTGACCAATTTAAATATCTCACCTTAGGTACATTAATTCAACTCTGTGTTGAAAAAAATGGAAAATGACATATTGTGCCGGAGGAGAAAATACTATTATCTTTTGTTCCAATGATCTGCTACTAGAATCAGACACAAATATATCTTGCTTACTTAACTTGCCATACACTGTGTGAGAGTAGAAACATTCAGGGCTTATTTGTTAGCTCTGTGAGGTAGTCCAAACAAGAAATCCAGCCAGGACTATTAGGTCTATATTTCTTGTAAGGTCACATTATTGCAGTATTGCAGCTGATATTGCCACAACCAGAAGTTCGATCCTGATAGGGCTCAAGGTGACACCACCTTCCATCTTTCTGAAGTTGGTAAAATGAGGATCCAGATTGTTGGGGGCAATATGCTGTCATTTGTAAAACACTTGGAGAATGCTTTAAAGCACTAAGTCTAAAGTGCTATTCTATTACTGTTAACATTAACCTACTATTGCAAGATTGAAATAATTTCTCTCTCCCTTATTTTTTTTCCTCTACTGAAAACTAGGGAAAGTTTCTTATGAAATGTTTCCCAGGCCCTTCCTTGTGCAGAGATACCTTTTACATATCAGTTGTCCACTGTGTGACTCTCCCTCCTGCATCCCAAAGTCATTCTTACATACCCACATATTCATTGAGGCTGAGCCAACATTACTTTTGAATCCCAAGTAGAACTCAGCATCTACAAAGCCACCTTACCTTTGCCACCTGTTTACCATGCTAACTTTCATGTGACTATAATATAACACTTATTCCCATGGCTCAAATTCCTGCACAATGCTGATACCCTATGTCAGGAATTGAATTGTCCAGCCTAAAGGGATTTGATGATAAACTGCAATCTTCTAGTCTCACTCTATTATTTTTGTTTAAAAGAATGATGAGCCCTTATATTTACTTAAATGCTTTTAAGCTCCTGAATTCTGCTGACCGTTGTTGCAAACCATAATTCTCCTCTTTACAGATCATCTCAGAATCTGGATAACTAACTATTGGACTGTTTTCCAATCCCACCACGTTTTGCTTTTAGCTACAGCAGAAATACATCCAATCTTCTTCAATTTCACCTAGTCCTGGATTGCTTCTATTATCCTTGTACGCCTCTTCCTCTCCACTATCCTTCCCGGTGGAAAAGAAAGGATTTGGTTGGAATTAATTTTTTTTACTCCTAATGCAGAAGAAGAAGGCTGAAATACTAATGCATAATAATCACAATATTACACATTTGTAGCCATTAAAATTATGACGGTATAATGCCCCCATGCAGTGATACTACATCCAGTTCTACAGGGTGTGAACATCGTGTTTTAAGTGTTAAATATTCTTGATGTGGACTTCTGTAAATGATTTTCTGAAATACTATTTACTCTTGTTATTCTTGTGAAACTTAAACCAAACCTTTTGTTGGCATCAGAGAATACATTTACTGCCAGAGCTGCCTGCCAAATAGAAGAATTAAGCTGCAGCAGTCAGATCAATGTTATTTGCCAGTGAGCATCAATTATATGAGATTTGGTTTGAACATCTGGTGCTTCATATTTCCAAGTTGTGAGAATATGGTCGCAGGGAAGAATATTTCTGAAGAATTAGAGCTGACCTAGCGAAAGTATGTCAGAGGAAGCCATTGTGCTTTTCCCACCCAGAATATATCCATTGGCTCCTAAATTTGCATTCTTTTTATTTTTGATCAGGCAGAATCTGCTACTGATAAATAGCAAAAGTAAGTTTCTGTGTACTGAAATCTGGAGTTTTATCTGTGGGCCTTAAAGTTATTGTCCAGATTTTCTAACCTGATGTTCTCAAATATATTGAAAAGCAAATAATTGTTCCTGAACCATTGCCTCTGTCTACATTCAATTTCTCATTAGATTCTATTCCTTCTGTAGATCTCATTGTTCAGTTTGGTGACTGTTTAGAGATTTACAACAATTCATTTAGTGACTTTATGAAATTACAGCAGCACGGAAAAAAGTGACTTACAATCCAACACAATCATTGCAGCATCCACCCAGTCATGTGATGAAAATCCAGGTGCCTGGCAATGATTATGGTCTAAGTCAGTGATGGCAAACCTATGGTACAGGTGCCATAGATGGCACACAGAGCCATATCTCTGCTGGCACGTGAACCATTGTCCTAGCTCAGCTCAAATGCATGTTTGTGCTGGCCAGTTGATTTTTGTCTCATACAGAGTCTCTGGGAGGGTGTTTTTTGCTTCCAGACAGCCTCTTGGGGGATAGGGAGAGCGTTTTTACCCTCCCCTGGATCCAGGGAAGCCTTTGGAGCATGGGGCGAGCAAAACACAAGCCTACTGAGCCCACCAGAAGTTGCTTTTAGGCTTTTTCTTTTTAGACTAGACTAGACTAGACTAGACTAGACTAGACTAGAATAGAATAGAATAGAATAGAATAGAATAGAATTCTTTATTGGCCAAGTGTGATTGGACACACAAGGAATTTGTCTTGATGCATCTGCTCTCAGTGTACATTAAAAAAAGATGCATTTGTCAAGAATCATGAGGTACAACACTTAATGTCATAGGGTACAAATAAGCAATCATGAAACAATATAAGGACAGAAGCAACAAATTACAGTCATACAGTCATAAGTGGTAGGAGATGGGTGATAGGAACGATGAGAAGACTAATAGTAATAGTAATGCAGCCTTAGTGAATAGTCTGACAGTGGCGAGGGAATTATTTGTTTAGTAGAGTGATGGCGTTTGGGGAAAAAACTGTCCTTGTGTCTAATTGTCTTGGTGTGTAGTGCTCTATAGCCTCATTTTGAGGGTAGGAGTTGAAACAATTTATGTCCAGGTTGCGAGGGGTCAGTAAATATTTATAAATAAAAACACCCTCTTTTTGACTTGTGCAGTATACAGGTCCTCAATAGAAGGCAGATTGGCAGTAATTGTTTTTTCTGCAGTTCTGATTTTCATTTTAAACGATAAGATTGCCAAAAGAATTTAGTAATGTGGTACATAATTAGAAAGTTCTCAATAGGTCAGCATTTATGAGGGGCCATTGAGGAGGATGAAATATATCAACAAGGCTTTGAAGGTGAACAGTTGGCCCTCATTGGATTAATTACTTGATCTTGTTACTAGTATTTTTTTTTTAATAAGGAAGTAATATTCAGTAACTTCAAGGGGATTTATTATAGCTGCTCAGAGAATAAAATAATTGAAATTAGCTTAACTGACGGAGATGAGATAACTGTAAAAAGTTTTAGAAGAGCTGAGAAGCATTTATGGTAGTCCTCAGCCTACGTTGACAATTGAGCCCCAAAATTCCCATTGCCAAGCGTTGTTTATGCATTCCCATGTGGATACCTGTAAATGAAAGGGAGCTGTTCCTGCCAGGCTATCATCTGGCTAACCAATCATTGGCCAAATGTGGAATTTTGGTGGGGGGAAAACTTAAGTACAGATAATCCTTGACTTACAACCACAATGGAGCCCACCACTCCTGTTGCTAAATGAGACAGTTGCTCAATGAGTTTTGTCCCATTTTATCATCTTTCTTGTCGCAGTTGTTAACTTAATAATATGGTTTTTAAGTGAATCTGAGTTTCCCATTGACATTGTTTGTCAGGAGGTCCTAACTGTGATCCCATGACTCTGGATACTGCAACCATCTCAAATACTTGCCAGTTGCCAACCAGCCAAATTTTAATCACATGATTATGGGGATGCTGCAATTGTCATAAGTGTGAAAAACAGTCATAAGTCACTTTTTTCAGGGCCATTGTAACTTTCGAACTTTCAGCTCTAAACAAATGGTTATATGTCAAGGACTACCTGCTACATTTTCAATTTTATCCTTTTCCAACTTGCTTCTTGTAAAAGTTCTGCAGATCTGCAAAAATGGCTAAGTAATGCTAAACCTAGAAAATGGATATAACGCTATCGAATAAATGAAGCTGAGGATTAATGGGTAACTACAGTAGGTTGAAAGATTAGATAAATTGTAGTGGAAATGGAGGATTGACACAGAAATGATAATGGAAAGTACTTTAGCTTTCTGGCACTCTTTAGTTTCAAATGAAGAATGAGGTTCTGCAATTAGATAAATAACAAATGATAAACTTTTAGTTTAGACAAGTATATTGGCTTTAGATTTTAAGCTCTAAAATGAGATAAGTAGGAGACTAATTTTTAGAGGAGAATTCTTCCCCCAGAACTGGAAAAAGCCTATAATGAAGTGCCTGACGATTTGTAAATTGGTCTATTTGCAAATATTGCCTGTTTGCAATGTATTTAAACAGTTTCATTCTCCCCACTCTAAAGCAACTTCCCCCAATCTCACACCTTCCAGATGTGTTTCGGCTCTAAGTGCTGGAATTCCACCTTACTTTGGAAGGTGCCAAGTTGGGAAAGGTTGATTTGCAATCTGATGTGCCTGAAGTTGCCAAGGGGGAGATGGCTGAATTGTAGCCAGGACCTCCACAAATACATTTTGGTGAATTTGAGAACTTGGGTGCCTTTTGCTGTATCATCCCTATCTTTGAAGTTCAAAGCATGCCAGAAAGAATGCCTCAGAGAAAGAGGCTGGCCTTTTCACAATTTACATTTTTTAAACAAGGGAACGAAGTTTATGATAGATGAGATGGAGGCTTAATCAATGACCTCCAACTTTTTTTTTGGAGCAAGCGACTTTCTTGAGAACTGCTTATAGTCTTAATTATATAGTTCAAGTAAACATGTGTAATGATAATTAGAAATATGAGATGAACATTTTACATACTTAACTTAAGGGATAGGTAAGCAAAAATTATTTATAAAACCAGAATTGAATTTTTTGAAGAAATTTTAGAGCAAATTGGAGTTAGTGGAGCAGAAGATGGAGATATGGTAGACAAATGCCTTGGGTTTTACTCCCATCTTCCTCCCTTGCAGAGTACCAAGTATATTTAACCCATATATTATAATTAGCATTTTCTAAATAAATGTAAGAATATTTTATCTTTGTTTAGAAGGGCTGTATGATGGAAGGAAAAGTTTGTAGTCTCCAACACCTCTTAGAGTCACCTCAATTCTTTTCTTTCTTCTCATTTTATCTTTTGTATAGGAAATTTCCTCGACATTCTTTAACTCTGACAAACACTTCAAATGTTCTGGGATTAAGTCTGGAATTTTCCTCCTCATTTGTTTTTCAGGACATAGTTTTTCTAAGGCATTGAGCCTGTACTCTGACTTGGCATTGCAATAAAAAGTTAAAATTGTTTTTAAAACTAAGAATATCCGCTCTGCTTCTACTGTTGACACTGGAGTAGTGGATTAGGTCTCTTAGCAAAATATAGTCCAGATGACTTCCCAGAAGAAAGTTTTGTAATCCTAGCAAGTACAGTTTTATCTTGTATGCCATGTGATAGGGAAAGCATCCTAGATGCTTTTAATTTAACTTTCTGCAAAAATAGGTTCTCACACAGTCACTAAATTGCCCACTAGAATAACAAACTTGGTTGTTTGCAAAAACCAAGAAAAACTGTTTCGAAACCAGTCCTTCTGCATGAAAGCGGTCCAAATCAGTTGTGGGTTGTAATTTTTTTTTTACTAACGTTTTGCGCATGCGTCTTGCTTGGGTGGGTGGCCAGAGCCTCCTGCCGCTGGCACCACCGGTTCTAAGAACTGAACCAGTCCAAACTGGGAGCAGC